>NC_057850.1:72615552-72925195 GCF_015237465.2 Chelonia mydas | reverse complement strand
TCTGCTCACGAGACAGGAGTTGCGAAATAAGGAAGCTCATAAATGAGTAGTCCTGTTATAGTCCCAGGATGAAATGAGTTAGTGGGAGTTGAATTATCTGACAAAAGCAAAATTTGATTAACATGGAATCTTTAATGTGGAAGAGTTAGCCAAAAAGGGAAAATAGTCAAATGAAATAGGGTCATGATTTAGTTCTGATTCCACTAGTCCAAGTAAAGCATGGAAAATTTAAGTTCAAATTATCGAAGCAATCAAAGAGGAAACTGAGTTGACCCCTTCATCTTTCTAGCATTAGGAAACTAGTCTAATTCTGTGAATGAGGAATCGAGTTCAGAGACCCAGGAGGGCTTACCCATAGTAAAATACTCACTCTTTCATCACTGGTGTAACTGCACAAATGTTCCCATCTAACTGAGTGGCATGGAGTTACTAGGTATAGGAAGTATAAGACAATTTAGATAAGTATGTCCTCTCTGTGAAATGCATCTAGGCCTGTATTAAGTTATTAAGGGGAGAGGAGTTAATGGGCCGTGTATTTACTGTTCTGTAACATATTCTCATTTTATTGTCATGTGTTACAAAGGCATTCATCTCTGCTATAGTAGCACCACTGTCAAAACAGTCATTTCAATGTTGGAAGACCATAATCTCTATGGGACCCAGCAGACAAAAACACTGAGGCTTTACTCAGAAAATAGCTATTAAGCTTTTTCCACTACAGTAGGATCCGCTGTGTCTTTTATAGGATTTCTAGGGTCACCTTAGAACGGACAAATCTCCCCTCCCCGCCCCCCCAAAAAAGCCTGGTTTTGAAAAGTGATCTGCAATTTTGTGGGTAACTGATTTCAGACTGCAGCCATTGTTAGGCTATGTATGTGCACAAACTGAACCCTTTTTCTCCTTCCCTTTTATTGTCTGTCTGTTGCATTTTGTTTAAACTGCATTGCGAACTCTTCATGGCAGGGATGGTGTTTTATGTGTCTATATAGTGCCTAGCACAATGAGGCCTCGGAGTACTTCTGCAATAATAAATAACTCGATATAATGTATGGATGCCTCATGTACACTGGCCAGTTGCGGGAAACACAGAGGACTGCTAAGATTTGCTTATTGTGAAATGCTTCTGTTGATTCGACATTAATCTGCTGTTCAGATGCTACATTGCATTGAGTATTACTGTATTGATACCGGCAATGCAATTGCAAGAAATCTATCACATCTACCCATTTTGAGAGTTTATGTATAAGGAAAGTCTCTTCGGACGTACCATTTCAACACAGATCATTCATTGATACGATCAGCTCTTCACTATCCTGGCTTGATAGAAAAAAAAACCAGAAAGGACAAACTACAGACTTGACCATGAGGAAGGTGTGTCTCTCAGAAGAAAGACACTTGAAAATGCAATCAGCAATTTGTTGGTGAACAAAACAGATTCAGAGTTTACAGTCGGGTCAATTTCCCAACTATTAAGTCTGTGTCTTATATGCAAATAATAACATGGGAAAATTTCCATTTAAGGGGGCTACTATGTCTGTCCCTGTCACTGAAACCACTAACAATGACTAATGAATGTAGAGAGATCCACACCAGGCACCATCATCCAATCCCTCATTTGGTTGTCAGATGGCTGTAATGTTTTTCAAAGGATAAATATGTACAAGAGTGACAGTATCAAGAGATGCCCTCTTTAAGAGTTTGGGAGCCACATCTGAATGTTATCCAGCTCAAATCAAAATAGACAGAAGCGGTTCCAGTGTGGGCACAAAGTTCCTGAACCATGTTTCTCAGATCTACATATGAACAAGCAATCCGATGAATATTCTGAACTGGCAAGAACTCCACACTCAAGGCCTGATATTACCAATAGATCCATGCAACCTAAGCCTATCCCTATGGATACTGAAAGGAAGTTCCTTCAAAAGAAGAGTTGTTCTCACAGGAAAATAGCCACACTGAAACCACCACTGAAAGCTAATTCAGTTTTTCATGGTGCTCAGGAGATTGTGGTATCACTTGGAAGTCCAAAGAACTAGAAAGCTTTTTTTAAATCAGATCTCCGTTATTAGCTTCAAGCATAATTTTTTACCATATTATTTCATTTCAGATTGAAGGGTCAAAAGACTTCAAAATCATTAGCAAAATGGATCAGACACCTGGAGAACTAGCAATCCATGGTCTCTTGAGGGAATTGAGGCCCTTCCTACAACAGCAATGGCAAATTTTTGAGCAAAGGAGGTTTGTGTATGAGAGAGAGAGTGTAAAGGAGAGAGAGAAAGTAGCCAACTGGTCTTATTCACCCATCACCAGCCCTGTTGATCATTCTGAGTCATTAGGGTTGACTTGCTTCACGTTTTCAAGCTTTTCTCTGCAATCATCAGCACGAGAGTCTTACTTCCTTTTTTTTTTTTTTTTTTTTTTTTTTTTTTTTTTTTTTTTTAAATGAAAGCTGAGATTCCCATGCAGTCTCCTGATTCCAGAAGCTGGAGCTGTGAGCTATGGTAACTCCCACACCCCCTAAATTTAAAGTAAGAGAGACCTTATCTTTTGTGCATCATATATGTACAGCCAGGAGGTGAAGCCAAATTGTAACCCCTAAAACAGGGAAAGGGGAGGGCAGTTTAGCCATGATCCATTGGCACTGGAGTCAGCTGGGTCTGGAGATAGGACTGCACTTTGTCACATAGCATGTGGGCATCTAGTACAGCCTCCCTAGAGTGGACATTCTTATGGTCATGTTGGCTGGTTAGAAATTAACATCCCACAGTCGGGGGGAGGATATTGCCCCTCGAAAGCTCAAGATGCATTATGGCTCAGGGAAATGTTGGCTCTTGAAGTGGAAGAGGGAGCATTGCTGTCGTGCCGCACTTGATACAGCGTGTGATTATTCCCCACAAGTCCACTGCTCCACACATCCTGGAGAGTACAGTACTGGTAGAGGTGCTAGACTCAGCAGTCTAGCTCAGGGGATCACAAAGGGTAAAGTCAGGCCCAGATCCTGTGCTAGGGAGGTTCCCTGCCCTATCCGTTGCATCTCCATCTTTTGTGTGCTGTTCAGAGAGCAAGGAAAATCAGGCCTTAATATTTGTTGGGGGGTGGGAGAAGGGGGAGATAGAGAGAGTGTCTGTGGTGTAGTGTTATGATTTTCAGTGGGGTCAGTTATTTTCAAACCACTTTTAAACCCTCACTCTGTGGGTGAAAACTCACTGCTGGTCACTTTCTTGTGACGCCTGATTCAGGAATATTTCTTTTCTTGGCAATTCACCATTTCAAAGATTTTTTTTTTTCTCCTTCCAATGTAACGATCACCCTTATGTGCAGAGGGATGGGGGGGTGGGGACGATTTTTTCCCACACATTCATGTCTAGAGTTGTACGTCATTCACTGTTGTAAATCAGCAGGCACGAAATTATCAAATTTGGGTTGAATTATTCCGTTTTTTTCATGGTTTGAAATTATAAAGGAGTGAGGAGAAGGTTTAATGTGGTGAATTGTTTTAGAAGTGACAGACTGATCTCGCACTGCTTGGAGGTGAGTGTGGAACAGCCACAGGTCACAAGCTTCCCCACCCCTTAGGGAATGGATAGACTGCCAGTTATGTCAAATTATGCATTGACTCTGATGCAACCACATAATCTCCACTGCAGATTGGTCTGTCTTCACCAAACTCATTTCACTTGTGACCTAAAATTGGATTTAAAGAAACCGGGTTTGCAGCAATGAAAGGCAAGTGCTTTAACCCACTGGGTCACCTACCTACTAGCTGTAATTAAGAATGCTACTTCTGGTACGTTTGTGTCATAAGGTGAAAACTAAAAGCCTGTTAGCTGCCTTCACTTAACAATATTTTTGTGTGGAATTGCAGTCAGAATTAAAAGTGGCAGATTAGACTTTTGAGCACCTTTTTTGATAACTGCAGAGAAGCTGATGAGCATGTGTTTAGCATTCCTCAACTGGAAAAATAAGACCATCTAGATTTTCATTCCGCTGAAGGTAGCAGAGCAAAATAGAAAAATAAGTTTGTTTTTCGTATCCTTCAGGTTTCAGAAATGCACCGCTCTTCCTCACTGTCAGTTTGTACAGGAAATCTCTGCTTATGTGTCACCTAAGAAGTTAGTTTGACTGGAAGGCCAATATCTTTCATTTATGTTGAAGGTTTTTTGATCTTTACCAATTTTAAATGATATAGGAAGTGAGCAGATGAACACTGAAATTAAAAGGTTAATTGAAACTGAAATATTACACTTGAACAGTTCATTTGTTCAAGTTTGTATTTGTTTGAATAATTATAAAAACAAGACCAAAAGGTATGTGTGTAAAACACATGTGGATTGGCTCCAAGGGCAGTGAACATTGCTTAAAGGAAAGAATAGTCTACGAATTTTTTTTTAACCCAAGGCCTATTTTTTTTGTTTCCCATGCAAAGACCAAATTATTTTATGATCTAGAATGTAAATGCACACTGAAGTCTTCAGAGGTGTTATGGTAAGGAGGTCACCTCATACCAATGTTTGGGCCAGCCAGTTTCCCTGATGTCTTCTGCTCAACAGGAGTCGATCAGCCACTCTCTCCTCATCTTACTGGTGGCTTTGAGCTGACCAGCCAGGTCCTCATGAGCAAGAGATATTGAGAAATCAGCCAATTTTTATCTTAATCAGGAGGCTGGAAAGACTGTCAAATCTCCTCTTCCATGGGAAGGGTTGAAAGAGAGCCTGTTAGCTCCACTTGCAAGAAGCCAGTTTTCATGTTGGCGAGCCTTTTGGGAGGTAGCCATCTTAGTGAAGATGTCAGATAAAGATTTTGGGCCTTCAAAGAGTGTTATCACCATTTAGGAGAGCATGAGGGCAACTTGCATTGTGGTCATGTGACCATTTTTATACCCAGTCTGATTGGTTGTGTGGTTATTTATAAATGCAAAGAGTATCTGTAGTACATTCCAGGATAAGAACTATGTATATCATTTGGAATATGTGAAATAAGAAAAATGTACATTAATATCAGAGGGGTAGCTGTGTTAGTCTGTATCCACAAAAACAACGAGGAGTCTGGTGGCACCTTAAAAACTAACAAATTTCTTAAAGACCTACAGTCTCCATGCATCTGAAGAAGTTGGGGGTTTTTTTACCCACGAAAGCTTATGCCCAAATAAATCCCTTAGTCTTTAAGGTGCCACCAGACTCCTCATTGTTTTTGTACATTAATTTGACTATTTTAGAGAGCTTGTTTTATCTTGTTTGAAAATGTTTGAGGCTAAATAAAAATTGCGTAATTTCCTATTCAACTAAATGTTGTTGCCCTAAATAGTAACACAGAAGCTTTTATGCAATATCTAATAGATGGAATATTTTAAATTCTACTTTATCCCCTTATTAGTTCTTTTGACAGGCTTTCTATCATCAGACTGTAGGGAACACACTAAAGAGCTGAGCTCTTAAACCGTGGGAATTTTTAATCTTTAACAAGTAGCGAGACAGACCCTATCTGCTTCGTAGCATTTAAAGCTCTCTTCAGAATTTACCAGGCATTTTACCCACTGTAGTGTTGCCTCCAACACCTAAATGGCTGTGCCAGCACAAACTCATCCCACAGACATCAGCATGTGGTATGGTGAGGTTTTTAGTCACATAAAGTAATGTTGCAAGTTCTGCCCATTAACATCTTACGAACTAGACATGCAGGACGCAAGATTGCCACATTAAAAAACAGACAGTCATGGACATTGGGTAATTCTTTACAGTATCCTTCTTTCCAGCCTAGCCTGTACTCTTTAACTAGCTCCCGGTTTGATTTTGGTCACCTATCTAGGAAATCTTTTATTTTCTAGGCATACTGCACACAGCTTCTGTAGTACAAGTTATACACCAATATTGATGGGAGAATAGACCCCTACGTTGGATAAGTCTTCCTCAGTGCTTTGATCCCTTCTGTACATACCATGCTTATGCCTAAGCAATTGTCAACAAATTAATAGATTGACATGATGTGCATGGGTCCTCCTGTTGCACTATGTATCTAGGATTCCCACTACATATTGGAAATACATTTTTTCAAGTGCAGAAAAACTGTTTACTAATGGTCTGATCTGTTTGATGTCACTGGACTTTGAGGCAGATCCTAATACTTCAGAATGTGCGGGAATTGAGTCGGAATTGTTTTTCTCTTTACTAAAGGAGTAACAGCAAAGAGGAAACTGCAAGTATTTGAGATGGACTTAATGTATTATTTACTATGTTTAAGTAAATATTTCCGACAGTGTTGATTCAGGCTTCAGCTCACCTATTGCATCATCCAGTTTGTGATAACTGTAAGTCCTTATTTTAAACTTCATTAGACTCTCTAATGACTTTATTTATGTAGACATAGTGTCTACCTGACTCCAAGCCTACATCTACACTTGGAGTTGCAGGTGTGATTCCCAGCTTGAGTAGACATACTTGTGCTAGCTCTCATTGAGGTAGTGCAGCATGGTAGCATGGGCAGGAGCAGTGAGTGATGACACATACTTGGGGTGGTTAGCCTATGTCATCACTCACTGCTGCTGCCCGTGCTACCATGCTGCACTACCTCAATGAGAGCTAGCACAAGTATGTCTACTCAAGCTGGGAATCACACCTGCAACTCCAAGCATAGACAGTCTTAGTTCTTGTAGATAACCATGACAGCCTTTTACTCTGCATCATTCAATTAAATTAGTGAACTCTTCTAACTGCTGCTTCTTTGACTCTACTTATTCTGAAAAAAGGAGTACTTGTGGCATCCAGTGAAGTGAGCTGTAGCTCACGAAAGCTTATGCTCAAATAACTTGGTTCGTCTCTAAGGTGCCACAAGTACTCCTTTTCTTTTTGCAAATACAGACTAACGCGGTTGCTACTCTGAAACCTACTTATTCTGAGTTCTCCTCCATTGTTGGCTGATTCTTCATCAACTTCTCAGTCTCTGCTCTCTAGCTACCTGCAGGCTTCCCTCGGGTTTCACTCATCTGTTCCCTGTCTCCCTCTTGAGAACCTCATCTACTCCCATAGTTTCGACTTGCACCTCTCCGCAAATGATTTCCAATTCTACTTCTCCATCTCTGGCCTTTCTACTTCTGTCTACTATGGCATCTCCTTGTGTAAGCCTTGTGCATAATCAGCTCAGACTTAAATCACTGTAACCTTTTCCTTTATGGCCCCACTTTGTTTCTTCAATCAATCCACCGTTCTGCTGTTAAAATTTCTACCCCGTCACTCTGCGCACATCAGCCCTTCCTCATAAGCTTTCACTGCTACATGTCTGTGGTAAGTACGTTCTAGCTCATCCTGACCACCTAGGCTCTAGATAATATTTCCTTGAAAGTGAGGATAGTCCTTCAAGTCCCCTCTCCGTGTTCCATAAGTGTGTACCCACTAACTTCAAGACTCTTCATATTTTCCCTACATCTCTTCTCTCACTCCTATGCCTGTACTCTCACTATGCTCCTCCCATCTCCTCCTTACTGTTACCTTCATTCTTCGCCCCCTTTCTTGCCTCTAAGCATTCTGTCGTTCTGTTACCTGTGCTTGCTGGAGCAGATTCACATTTCCTGACTGCCAAATACTGTCTCTTCAAATATATTTGCTCAAAGAATCTTTTTCTTTCTCATTCTCCCAACCAACAATCTCTCTTCTTTCCCTTCCTTGAACTGTTTTCCTGTGTCTTGCCACACGTTTGTCTTGTCTTTAATGGCAAGCTTTTTCTGCACTGTGTAAATTTATGGCTCTGTATAATTAATATTCTTGCTGCAATTATTTTTACCCTTTCTGTTTTGCCAGTTAGTAATCATTCAGAGGTATGAATGTGACTTCAACTATTATGCATATGTATTTGTTTTTTTCTTATGCATGAGAATCTGATATAGCAGATTTCAAATTATTTCTGTGAAATAAAGCTTTGCCGTGCCCTAAGGAAGACTGACTTGTTGATTCTAATGATCCACGCACACAGAAGGAAATTTCCTTTTGATGGGTGTAATTTGCGAGTTTCTAATTTATATGGCACTTGTTTTCCTAAAGTATCCAGGAGTTCTGTACTAATTACTATGTAGGTGGAACTCACTTCACTAACAAAATGCTGAAGTGCATCCACCTCAGGTTTTACAGTGTTTTTAAGAAGGAAAAGCGGGGAGGGTATAAGAACAGAAGGTAGGGTGATGCATGTGTATTTAAACCATGGGCTATTTTATGTTGTCAGATTGAATATGCCTGAGTTGGGGTTATGCAGTTTCAAACCATCCTGCACTTACAAAGAGGGCCATGCTTTCTTTAACACTTAGCTTTCCTGATGCATCAGATACCATTGTTTTGTTTCTTTGTGAAGTGATTTTATTCCAATGGTATGTTCCATCCAGCAAAGTAATATAGCATGCAGCCATGATTAGAACCTATAGAAGGAAAGTTCCAGTTAGTTACTGGAATGTGAAACAGTCTACCTAGTGGTGGATCATGTAAATAACAGTAAAAGTAGAATCCAATACTTATTTATTTGGGGCCAGATTCTGACTGTACATAGCCCATGGATAATTCTCCTGATAAAAAGGAACTCCTAGCAGGTATAAAGTCAATAGAACTGGCTCCCACAACAGCCCCCACATCCCAAAAAAGCAAGAGCATTCAGGGGGCAGGGGTGGGGCAGAGCTTCATTGCACTGATCTTCCACTAGTTTAAGGTCCCATAGACTGCTCCAATTTGCACTGAGGTTGGGTTGGCACAGAGTCAGGGAAGCATAACTGGCTCCCTGATGGCCCCACAAACCACAATGAGCAGAACGTGGACACAGAGAATCATGCCCTTTAGTTGCATTTTTAAAATGCATGTACTCTGGTGAAGGGTATTGTAAAAATTGCTGGTTTATTGTACCACTCTGTCTGCCCAAGTCTGATCTTCAATATCTGCTGCAAGGACCATCTCTTCCTTAGGAGCCTAAGGAAAAGATGGTCCTTGCTGCATATATTGAAAATCAACAGACTTGGGCTGTATTAGACCAACAAAGAAGCATATTCTAAAGCTGAGAGCCACTCATCTTGTCTGCTAGCTCTCCCTCCTAGTTAAACCAGGGGCTGTCAGCTGAAATGGTTCAGGTGATCTCCGCTGCAGAGATACTGTGCAGGAGGAGACCAGCAATTTAAATGTGCTCAAATGGTAGGAAATACTTTCTGGAAGGCAGAGGATGAACTGGGTGGATCTCTCAGGCTACTAGTAGTGTTTCTTTGATCCACAGAGTCCTGTTCCTTAAGCCTTACTCACGGTTCCAAAGAATTAGTTCAAATATAAATTCAGACTTTAACCAGGACATTGTATTTCTTCCCATTCTTCTGTCCAAAACCTAGGAACAACATGGACCTCAAACAGCAGTCCACTGGTACAATTAGTTGAAGCTGGGAAATTGTTCCTGAGCTTAGAGTATCACTTAGCAAAGTAGCAAATGGCTGCAAATCTAAGAGCTCCAAGAAAAGCCATTTAAGGATGATTTTCCTCCATTTGGCCCCAGCACAGGTGGTTATATCTTTAAATTGTTTCTGCATCACAACAGGATAATGTACTCTAGTAAACAGATTAAGGGAGATGTATGCAGTGGCTTCAGAAATCTGAACAAAAATTACATTTTCTGTCTATCCATGATGTCCTATCCATGCTTCTAACACCTGCTAAACCTGAGTTTTCTGTATAAATTACAATTCCTAATAGAAATGAAATGCTCTAGTCAATGTATTTTAAAGTGAATATTGTACCACATAAGAAGTGTTTCCCATCATATCTGTTTAATGGTGCTACTGGTCTTGAGTAAAATGTCAATCCAAGATATAAAAACTTGTGCTATAGTAAAAGTTGGTAGTACAATGTAATGAGTCACATCAGTCCCTGTTCTTCTTCCAGATTCTGAAGTTTTAGTTGAATACCAGCTGTTTGTCTGACTTGTAGGTGCTGTCCATCTAAGGAATGTTTAAACCATGGTCCTTTCTAACACGACTGGCCCGGTGAAAAATTAAAAATCCCTCTGACATGATTTAGAAAGAATAGGGCATAACTCTAATGCCTGGAACAATATTCTTTGTCTCGTTAAAACAGGTTGTCAAGCCCAAAACTCTGTGTGAGACATTGGTAATTAGAGTCCTGGCCCTTTAAAATCCTTCCTGCTGTAGAGGGTGAAAAATTGAGTTCCTGTTATATGTAACTACTTGCAGGTCAAGAAGTATTTTTAAAGCGCTATGTAGTTAAAAATAACTCAATGTTTTGGTTTTGTTTTCAGTTTTTGAAAGATGTTTTAAAGATGATTTGTTGCATGAAAGTAGCCAATGTTTCCAACTTTTCTCTGTAGTGAGAGCATCATCTTCTATGTCTATGCGTTTTCCTCTTTATCTTTATTTGCCACTTATTAAATACACTTTTCTTACCAAAATTCTGGACAGCAAAGAAGTAGATGAACTTTACTGGCATGAGTGACTAAAATTATTACAGCAACGTCAGTAGGTTAATTTCCTATCTTTGTCAAATAGCATATAATTTTAAATCCTAAATTATCTGAAGTGGCTAGAAGTACAGAAAAATGAGCTGATATAACGATGCATGAAATCGCCCTTCAGTGATTGTGTCACAGCTGTAGCAGGAAGTGGAACATTTTGCAACATTGGCCTTTCATTGAGAATATTAAGACAGCTGAAAAATATAAGTGACAGTCATTCCACATGCTTATATTAATTAATTGCTTTGCTAATTTTGTGCTGCAGTAGCTCAGTTCTGTCTTGACAGTGGTCTCTTCACATTACCATTTAGTGCTGCAGCATTCCAATCTATTTCAGTACTGTAATGCTGCATAATATATTTCCGGCAGGTATGTTCTCTGGGAGCTGCGTGCATTACACTTAGTGTCAAAAATTACTAGTGATTTTGGGTGCCCAACTTGAGACACTTTGAAGGGTTATTTTCACCTGATTTTTTTTTTCTGAGGATGGATGCTCTGCACGTTCTGAAATGCAGGACCCCAATGGTGTCTCAAGTTGGACACCCAGAAATGGAGACACCCAAATAAGTAGCTACTTTAGAAAATCTTGGCCATTATGGCTACTGTTAAATTTATGAAGTGTGAAATCGTGGCCCATCTGATGTTAATGGGAGTTGTGCCATTGATTTATGTGGAGCCAGGATTTCATTGAAAAGTCATATAACTAGACTAACTGATTCTCTCACTCACTCTCACCCCTCTCCCTCTTCCTTGTTGGTTATAAATGTACTGTATTAAAGTAAGAGCTAATTAAATTCATGATCTTTATGAAAGATGTTATGCCAGTGGCAGAGAAACATTAATAAATGAAGCACAAGTATTGTGCCTGTATACATCGGCCAGTATTTTTCATTCCAAAGAGATTTCATTTAACGCTACTGCAAATAAAACCTCCTTCACATTGATTTTTTTCAGTTCATCTTCAAAAGGTTTCGTTTCCCAGTCTACAAGTAGAAAATGCAGACATTTTCATTGATACTTTCAAATTCTGTGTGTGACACTTAAATGGTACGCAAGTAGCATATGTAAAATATATATTGTTAAAGCAGCTCAGAACAATGCATCAGGCATAACAATGAGAGGGAAAATATCTGCTCTCAGCTAAGCAAATAAGCTATGGTTACATTGAGAACAAATGTCTCTCCAATTTAAAATGGAAGCAGGTGTTGCACAATTACACATCCCTTTTCTGCAAGCTTCTCCATGGAGGCAGAAGTCTAAGGGTATAGGGAAGTTTGCAGGATCAGGACCTATTCTGTTTCCGATATTTATAATGTGGGGTAGCCTGCTGAACTGGAAACAAAGGAAAGCTGAACACTACATTATAGAGAGGGTGACTTTGAAAAGGAAACTGTACCATGGTGCCAAGTTTTCTACAATAAGGTTTCTGTACACAAGGAATGTAATTGTGTCAAAGTAACTGTTCCCTATTTAAGATCATACTATAGATTACTGTGGTCTACATTCTGCAAATGCACGTGGACTTAACTTACATCAGTGAAGTTATCCCATGAATAAGTGGCCCAGATCCTACAAACAAAATTATCTATAGTGAGCGACCTTAAAAAGTGAATATATTTACCTTGCAACAGAAGTTCATTTTTGGAGTAGAAAGAAAATGCTCCAGTTCACTGTGCAGAAAGTTAGTGCCATGACCAGGGAAATTTTTCCATCTCAAGGACATGCTCTGAAGGCTGAATGTTCAGCTTTCCTTTGTTTCTAAATCTACAGATACTCTAATTATAAATATCTGGATCAGACCATTGTCCCCATCCTGCAAAAACTGATGCATGTGCTTAAATTTGCCAATGTGAATAGTCCCACTCAAGTCAGTGGGATTATTGGCATGTGGAAAACTACGTGTGTGTCTTTGCAGAAGGGGAGTTATCACCTCTGCTAGGAAGGTCTTACAGATGGTGGCAGGTCCTCTCTCGAATCCTAGGACATTTAGATAAGTGCTGACATTACTATTTTTAGTGGTTGCCACTGGAAGGCTTTAAAAAGTACTTCAAAGATTTGTTTTATGTGCATTCATTTCAGGTGTTCCTCTAGTTTGAAACCAGTGTTTGCAGTACTGGGGAAACAAATACAAAACAAAAGATTCTTTGTGTCCCAGCATATAACCCAATGTACGCACATGTGATCTGTCTGTTCAGAATGTGTAAGCAAAAGCGCAGGAGAAAGGTGGGTGGAGGAAAGAGTCGGCTACCTTTGTAGCCGTTAAAAGCACTTGTGTGTGCAGAATCAGTGCAGCGCGTGCGTGTGTGGAATAGCATTTATTTTTTAGTAAAGGGTTGTGGCTAACTGGACTAAAAGTGACACCCCCTTGTTGGAAGAGACATTTTTATAATGTAAAATATTCCTGTGAGTAGGAAGAAGAAAAAATCCCCTGGGCAGCTAGTGTGACAATCCATGCTCTCTGACCTGGCTGAGAAGCACCTAGTTTGCTGTGAGTGTGTTCTGTCCTTACGGACTTCTTTCCAGTGAGCCAACAGAGGACTGTGACTGACAAGAAGTCTTCTCTCTAGACATTTGAGAGAGCAGAAATCTTGTACATTTTTAATTCGTTGCAATGTCACAAAAACTAAGCTGGCAAGAGAAGGACTCACATGATGTGATCGAGTACATTTACGATCCTGGCAAATGAATTACCCAGGTCTGATGGTGTTTTGCCTCACTTTGATGCTAGGATTTTAAAGGTGAACTGAAGGGTCTTTGACTCAGGAAGCACTGGTTTTGGTGGTCCAGTATTGTTCCTCAACTGCATATGTCATTTCATACTTAATGTAAAATAGTTCAGGGAACTGAGTTACCTGCACTGTTTAAATGTTTAGTTAATGTAATTAACTCTTGCTAGGAAGTGCAGAAACCAGAACTCTGCACTTGCCAGAGGTAAACCAGGCCCTGATTTTCCAACTATTTTGTTTGACACGCTATTGATTTGTAATTTTTATGTCTGCACATTAGTGTGACCTTTTCAATCCTACATTTTTACAAAAAAGCTTTCTAGTTCCTCTCCAAAATGGTAGGACCTCTTAGTTTTGTATTTCTAATAGCTGGTGGTTATACATCTTGAAAGGATTATTCAGAAAACAGGAAATTTTTGGCATGTGTTTCTGCTTCTCAATCTTGACCTTGATCACTTTTTTTTTCGTAGCCAGCATCAGTTTCAAAAAGTACATTGGGGTAATCTTGAATTTAAGACCTAAGCTGCAAATAAATTTTTAAGGGAGATCTCTCCCCCTCCCCCCCCATTATCTTGACAGTGTTCCCTTATTAATGTCAGAGGTTATATATAGCCCTGGGAGAGCAATAACTTCCATTTAAAACCTTCCCAGGCAGATTGATTCCATGAGGAATGGCCTGCTTGAAAGCATTCCAGTGTTGCTGCTACTGTGGAATATGATCTACCCCACCCTTGTCTCGTGTGACTCCTTCACTGCCTCTGAACTGAGAGGGAACGTTCATGTAACTCTTGTTGCTGATAGGTGGCTTTGGACCCTGGAAAACACTGCCATGAAAAACCAATCCTTGCTCTGCCTGATTGAAATCAAGGACTTAAATGCTGGTCTCCCATACCCCAGATCAGTGCCCTACCCACCAGGCTATTCTGGGGTGAGTTTCTCTCCTCTCAGAGCTGTTCAACTTTATATAAATAAGTAGGGACTTAAACCCTCATTTCCCACATCTCAGGTAAGTGCCATGCCCACTGGGCAATAGATTCAGTTTCTTGCTGCCCCCATTCTGGAGGAGATACTTCATTTTAGCCTATGCACCTGATTGCTCCAGAAGTTTTGCTGTGAGGGATGAGCCCTATTGATGTGTAATGTAAACACCTTGCAAAGAGTGTAGTGCTCATAAGACCACTCCTAAAAACTATCTCTGACAGAATTCCCCATAATAGCAGATGAAAAGTGTCTAATGGGACAGACTCTTGTCATACAGTTTCTCCCTCCCTGCAATCTGCCTAGGCCTCCTACAAGCCTGCCCTTGTGCCTTGTCTCCCCATCAGTGTCTTCCAATCTGTTTACTATAGCTGCAAAGTGAAAGTCAGACAACTCTGGTCTTTTGCACCTTGAAGTTTGCAGTGCACATTCAGCACAAAGGAGGTGATCAGAGCCCAGTGTCCAAGAGTCCAGCTGTGTGTTCTGCTCTGTTCCTTTATGACTCTACACTGTGGGCTGCAAAGTGAAACAGATGAAAGAACTGTCTTACTTACATTTAGCTGGTCTACAGCAGGATAGCACCATTTGGTGAAATGGTATGAGGGAAGACTATAAGGGGGAAATCAAGAGAGGTGACATGGGAGGCATCGGGGAGAGGAATTCGAGAGAGGCAACAGAAGAAACTATGGGAGAACTGGATGGGGCTGGTGCTCTGGTCAACGTACCTCTCATATTTTTCTCTGCCCACTTCATCACCAAGAAGATACACAGTTGTTAAGTAGCTATTTCCATTAGGACTGCTGCTGAGTCCAGGCTTTCTTACAATGACAAGGAAAAATGCTTGGGGGCGTTCCTTCAAAGAAGGGCAACTCCAGCAAGTCTTCCCAGAAGTGGCATGGCGTTTTTGTACAGGACATGCATCTTACTCAGTGGTAGGACCAGATATCCTCCATCTGTCAGCAAGGCTCAAACTGGGTCAGGTTGTGCCAGGTCACTGACCCAACATTTTTCTAAGGCCGAGTTCTTCTCCACCATCTCAGTTTTCTTTTACGTCTCTAAGTTTTGGAGAAAACCTTCAGAATGTGATCTGAGCATAAACAATCCACTGTCTGCCTGTGTTTGCAGAGAGCCTGAACTGCTATGGCAGTATCACAGTTAGTTACTGGGCTGAGTGCACTTCTGACCCCACCTGGTCTCAGAGTGCTCCCTGTCAGGCTTCGGACCTTGAGCAGTCATTTCTCTCTGGGTAGAATCGTGATTCTCATGCTCTCGGACTGGGTTTGGGGTTGCAGTCACCTGGTACTAACTGTGATTAACTCAGCAGGTCTGGCTTAGGATCAGTACCTGCAGTTCTGTTCCCTCTGGGAACTAGGATCAGTGATATTTTAAAGCCTTCTTAAAGCAAAATATTCTTCAGAGGAAAAGCGCTTAACGCAGTAAACCTCTAGCTTCATGTTTAGCTTCCTTCAACCCTAACATTCCCTGGAAGTTTGGGAAGGGCCCAACTGCTTCAGACATCCCACAGGGCCTGTCTGTGTCCCTATCAGTCTGTTCTCCCCTGGAATAGCTCACTGACAGCTCCTCCTTCCCTCTCGCTTTCCAGAGAGTTTTTAATTGTTCGGTGACCCTTTGATGTCTAGACACCCAGCCTTGACAAAACAACGTGTAACTTTGGGCTGCTGCCTGGAAGTAGCATCTTCACTACTAATAGCTCGACCATCGTCTTGTAATTACCCTTTCTCCCCCACACAGACTTGGGCAGATACCATGTTTTTAGAGTTACGCTGTCAGGATTTTTGCAACCTTGAAAACTTAAAAATAAATCCACAATGAATGCTGAGATTTTGATGTCATGTGAGTCTGATTGCTAAGTCCAAGGTACATGCCTGGGTGAATCCCAACTCCTTAAGCGGGGAACCAAACCTGAGGAGCCCAGCCGAGAATGTGGTCCTACTTCGAACACAAACCACTGTCAATGGCATCCCATTTTATCCCCAAATGGGTTCAGCTTAGTTGGTGGGTGGCGCTTGAAAAGTGTCACACTCCTCACTCAAGCTGTGTATGACAGCATGCAGTCTGGCTAATTTGAAAGTGACTTGGAGAGTCCTTGAAGAGCAAAGCGTTGTGCAAAACTGTGACTGATTTTCCCTCCTGGTTTTAAATCTTAGTGCAACAGGTCTTCAAGGACAATGCAGAAAATGAGGATTGAGTGCTCTTTGTGTTGCACTAATGAAGGAGGCAAGCAGTCCTCTTCCAGATCCTTTTCACCAAATCTCCAAAGCATGATTGTAATATTTGGTAAAAGCCTTTGAGTCTAATCAACTGCTGATGTTATGGCAGGGGTCTCGGAAAGGACATAAATTCCTGGATTAGAATTTGCATTTCCAGAACTGATTTTGTGGAAGGGGTTTGAAAGACTCCTACTGCTGAAAATAAAATCAGCAAAGAGTACAAAGTACATTAAAAATATGATAGACTAGAAATTAATACCTTTTTGAAGTACTCTACTGTGGCATTTAGTGCAGTTGCACCTGTTGGCACCAAAGATGATGGTGCTTCAAGCACATCTTATGATAGCCATTCTGCATGCGGGCTGTTTGCTTTTCTAGAGGAAGTAGGAACAAGCAGTGTATACACTCCTAAGATTACAGGGACTGATACCTGGCCATAAGCAGCTGTGCAAAGGTTTGAATGCATCCCTCAGCCCATACAAGGGCAAAACACAACATAGTAGAAACAGTGCATGTGGCCTCCAACATCAGTGCACGATGGGATGCCACTTTAACTGTTTTTATTGGGTCAGATCCATGATCCTTATTCACTTATGTCGAGCAGTGCCTTGCTCTGTGAATATTCCCACTGAAGTCTCATAGAGCAAGGTAGTACTCAGCACCACTCAAGGTATCAGCATCTGACTGTTAATTTGTCCCAGTACTGAAGGAGATTCAGCATGGTATGTTTATTATCTTTCATTGCTTTGTCTGCATTTACATAAAAAACGTAGTTTTTGTATTGAAGTACATTACGTGTACATGCATGTCTTATGTGCATTGTATCTATATTTTGATCCTTTTCGGAACAGGATGTTGATGCTACAAATGTGACTTTTCCACAAAAATTAGGAAGCACATTTTGTGCATCCTAGAACAATACTGGCATATGTGTCTGTGCTCTTGTTTCACCCTGATCTGCCCCTACAACAATGTTCCTAACCACAATCTTTTGTGCATTACATGAAGAACAGCAGCTCTTTGGGGTTTCTAAAGAGCATCAGACATCTTTTCAAAAATAACTGCTGCTTTACAGCTGCTTTTCTCATGGGCTTTCCCACTCCTCCTCCTCCCCATCCCCTCCCCACCATCTGAAAGGTAAATCCAGGACACAGATATTTATCCAGCTACATTTCTGCAAGCAAGGATGAAGGCATGAGAACATATTTCTACAAGATGAAATGTTTATGCTCTGTAGTAGAGATTTTTACAGCCTAAAAGCTGTTTTACTGAAAATGTTCCCAGCACATTTTGTATTTACTATAGTAATTGTAGTTATTTAGCACAACCTGAGGTGTGCTGGTAGCAGTGTGTGTGTGTTTTCAAGGAGTTGGAGCAGTGAATCAGTACGGAGCAGTGCTTTTTATTTTATTTTATTTTTTTGTCCATTTACTAGCAAACCAGGCATTAGCTTTGCATGTAATATTTCAGACATTAGTTTTGCATTCTGGCTTTTGGTAAAAGTCCATTTTCTGCCTTATTGTAACATTTTTCCCCTGTATGCTCTTGTAAAAATATTGCGTAATAACATGTCCGATTTTAATTAGGTTAAAAGTAATTCAGTAGATTAAGCTTTTTTTTATTTGGGAGCATAAACTACCCAGTGGGGCGCATTTAACTTTTGTGTGCCGCCATCCTGTACCTGCTGAAATAAAGTGTGTTTTGCTCTTGGATTATTCATTATTTCAGTTTTTCACTGCTGGATAACTGACACACTATGTTGTAGTGATGACATAGGAAGCCAAATATATCATGCATTAAATCCATAATTTTTGCTAATATTCTTGCCTCCACTAAATTTTCAGCTATTCATTAATCACGAAAAACTAATCAACCAGACTGATATATAGCAAGATGAATGGTAATCCAATGGCTAATTCAGATACCAGAGGGCCTGGATTTGCTGTGAGGCAAAGACTGAATAGATTTGCATCCAGAATGTCTAGCAGGGTGGCCACAACCTGAGATTGCTGCGCGGTCAGGAGTTTGCGTCACAGGCATCCTACCCCTCTTGCAGCCCCCTTCAGCGCTCCACGCAGTCTCTGTGGTGGGTCACAGCATCCCTATCTGGGGCGGGTTTAGTATCAAATAAAGTTCACACAGTCCTCACTCCGCATCCTTAATCACAAAATAATCCAAACAATCCCCAGCATGAAGTCCAGAATCATAATTCAACAGTTCATACTTAGCTCTGTCTCTTCTGCCATACTCAGAGTTCGTCCTCTGACGGTCTGGTCCATCCAAAGCTGCCAGTCCCAGCTCTTCCTGGCTGGAGTTCAGCCCTCTGGCCCTGCCTTCCATCTCCTTCCATGTCTCCTCTGTTCTAAGGAGAAGGCAATCTGTGTATTGCGCTCCTCCAGAGAGCTCCTTCCAATTGGCTGGAAGAAAGGGAAGCTTTGCCCCCCACATGTTATAGGACTCCTGAACCCAGGCCTTTAAAGGAATAGTGTCTTTGGGTTTGTGCACCCCTCATCCAACTCCTAATTCCCCAGGACCACTTCCTCTCTTCTGCTACCAGGCCATTTTCTGGCCTTTCTTCATTCCAACACCTGGAACAAGGTCTTCAGGCCCCCTTTATTCTTAAAGGGCCCATACACCCCATTACGGACAGCTTTGTAACAGAAGAGCTTACATTAACCTTCTGTATTAGGATATGCCAGGAACGTAAGTCTTATTTGATGGACAGTAAGAAGAGTTTACTTCTCCAGTTCTCTTGTGCTGGGAGAACATAAGCTGAAGGTCCCTGAATCACAGCCACTTGTGTTCTTCAGCAAATATTGAAATAATTTAGAGGGCATGGGGCAGAAAAAAAATTTCTTCTGTTTCATCTCTTGCTTTTCCAAGAAAACTCTGCACCGCAAAAACTTCTATATACGATAGAACTCTATTCCTTACTATTAAATATGTCCTGGCATGTAATTATGGGCTCATACATGCCATAATGATTTCTTAGTTAACTCTATATTCAGGGCCAATGGCGCAATGGATAACGCGTCTGACTACGGATCAGAAGATTGTAGGTTCGACTCCTGCCTGGCTCAGTGTTCTTTTGGCGGGAGGGATAGCTCAGTGGTTTGAGCATTGGCCTGCTAAACCCAGGGTTGAGTTCAATCCTTGAGGGGACCATTTAGGGAACTGGGGCAAAAATTGGGGATTGGTCCTGCTTTGAGCAGGGGGTTGGACTAGATGACCTCCTGAGGTCCCTTCCAACCCTGATATTCTATGATTCTAGCTACTTGTCTCTCTATTACGTGGCACTTCAAAAAGCAAAAAGAGTATTATCCTATTGTATTTGTGCCCCAAACATGCTGTCCTTTTTGTCATATGTTCATTCTAGCCTCAATTTAGAGAGAAACAATAATCTAATCAATATACCCCTGATTCAACAGTCCATCTCTAGTCAGCAAAGTACTTTATATGCATCTGTTTAAATCCCACTGACCAACAGAATTTAAGCACATGCTTACAGTTAGGCATATACCTAAAGCTTTGCTGAATAGGGATAGTTTGCCATATATCTTCTTGCGTAGTTATCACACAGTTTCTTTAGAGGTTGTTTATGATTTACAAAGGAGATGAAACTAGTTGTTGTCCTACAGTAAAATAGGCATATACAAATCTTTGTATACCGAAAACTAGAACCAGCACTGAAAGTCCTCCCCAACCTAGTTCTGTCGCTGCTAGCTTATTTTAAATGAATTTGGGTTTAATTGTACCAGCACAAGGAAAGCTGAGAAATCCTTTTAGCTCTGTAGGAATTTAATTATGTGTGCAATGCTCCTGCCTGCCTTGTGGCACTGCACTGCACTGCCAAAGAAGAGCCCCAAGTGAAAGCAGGAGTCAATATGCTTTGTCTCAAGGAAAGACATTATTAGCTACGTTATGCTTCTCTTCAGGACCCTTTGCCATCTTATCACTTGAGTTTTACTGGCCCTATTGAAATCAAGGGTAGAACTCCCATTGACTTCACTGGGGACAGGCTTTCATCCTAGTGTTTAAAAACTGGCACAGACAAACAAGCCTGACATATTGCATGTTAACGCTTTGTTTTATTAGGAGATGTATTTTCAATGTGTCGAAGGGAATTGAAAGGTACAAATTTAAGTTATTGTTAGGGGGAGTTACAGGCTACATTTCTCCCCACCATCCCCAAATGAGCAGTAGCTTTGACATTTCAAATTCAAGTGGAGGGGAAA
Organism: Chelonia mydas; assembly: GCF_015237465.2. Lineage (NCBI taxonomy): Eukaryota > Metazoa > Chordata > Testudines > Cheloniidae > Chelonia > Chelonia mydas. Next base: position 72,904,549 of record NC_057850.1, on the reverse strand, counting down.
TTGGTATTGGCACTTTTGTTGTGAAATTCTTAACAAAACTTGGAGCAAGTACAATAAGTTGTAAGGAAACAGTGTTAGGAATGTGGAGGTAGGAAAGAGCCATTGAGGGTTATCACTAAATCTACAGGCGTTTTTTAAAAGAAAGTTAATCTGTTACACATTATATTTGATGTAGGTCAAGCACTTCTGAAAGGCCCCTCAGAGCTGATTTGTTCAATCAGTGAAAAGCATTTGAGGTGAGTGTATTTAGAGCACAAACATGAGTAGTGTTACCTCTGTCCAAGTGTTGTTTTTTATTACAATATTTTAGTTCTCTGTAGATTAGCTTTTCACAGGATCTCACCTAATGGATAACTGGTCATGCTACCTCTGAAGATTCAGTAAGCCAGTGATAGGGCAAGGCTGGAAAACCCCTTAATTTATCCAGCAATTTGTGCAGCGCACAATGTTGTCAAATCTCACAAATGTATAATGAATCTAACGATATATGGAGTTTTTCCTTAAAGGTCCTGCTCTTGGAGTAGTGAGAATCTCTCACTCTTTTTTGATATAAGCTAAGTTCCTAGTCCTCATGGTTGTGGAGAAAAGCTGTGTCCTGAGTCTACCCTAATGGCCCATAAACCAGAAGGCAAAGAGAAATACTATACCCGTCCCGCACTCCCCTCCCAAAAGTTTAATGTAACTATTTAGGCTCTCATAATTATTTTTGGCCTCATTCATGATTTTTTGAATGCTTGATGTGGACATGACGGTGGATGATGGGGTGACTGCAACTGGTGATTTGCTCATGCCCTGAAGCCTGAGAATTGTGGTAGCCTTTAAGTTGCTGGTTTTATAGCGTCCATTAGTTTTTATATTGGTGTATTTGGACTTTTTTCAAGTGTCTGACCAGGAAACTGTTTCCATTTCTTTTTGATGTTGTGCTGGTTTTAAATGAGGATTTTTTTTTCTCTCTCTCTCCAGACTTTAAGGGTCAGTTTTTCAAAAAGGCTCAGACTTAGCCCACTGCTGCTCCCATTGAAGTTCATGGCAAAACTTCAACGAGAGAAGAATTATACCAGTGCTGTTTGCTTTTGAAAAGCCTATCCTATGTTTAGGCAACTCCCAAAAGGGAAACTAATGAACAGTCCGCGATCATGTTCGTTCTTAAAAATGAAGAAAACATTTTACAAAATGTATGAATCAAGACATGGAATTTTTTTTTTTTTAAATTTAGAAGTTGAACAAGACAAGCTGTTGAAGAGGCAGAATTGCTGAGGCACACATTTGATAGAGCTTAGTAACTGCTTTTTTTTTCGCCTGCACTGTAAGTAGCTCATCTATAGGAAGTACAAACAAGTACTGTAAGTGCAATGCAATTATACCTAGCCTCAGGAAAGAGCACTGAACGATTTTATTATATTGCCAAAGATTAGTGCTGGAATGTAAAGCTGAGAGAGACCGATTAGAGGCCTAATTCATTAAAAGAAATGGAACAAGTCCTTCATAAGGCACCAATAAAACCATTAAGGGGGGAAAGGGTCTGAAATGGCCCTTCAGGATTCTAGTTATTAACTTCAAGGATTGCTGAAGTTGGGGACTTTGCAAATATGGTTTTACCCAGCACTTAACCTTGCTCTCAACCTCCTACTCACCAGACCAAATTCATCTCTGAAGTAAGCACAGATACGACTCCACTGTAGTCAGCAGAGTGGCACCCACTTTCACCAGCGTTAAATTTGACCCACAGTATCTATTTATGGGAGTGAGAGGGGAAGAGGAATTAATGTGAAATTACGAGGAGTCCTTGTGGCACCTTAGAGACTAACACATTTATTTGGGCATAAGCTTTTGTGGGCTAGAACCCACTTCATCAGATGCACGGAGTGGAAAATACAGGAGCAGGTATAAATACATGAAAGGATGTGAGCTGCCTTACCAAGTGTGAGGTCAGTCTAACGAGACAAATCAATTAACAGCAGGATACCAAGGGAGGAAAAACCTGAGTGGCCCATTTCAGACAGTTGACAAGAAGCAACAGTAGGGGGAAATTAGTATTGGGGAAATTGGGTCATTACAAAACCTAAACCTAACCACTCCCAGTCTTTATTCAGGCCTAATCTGATAGTGTCTAGTTTGCAAATTAATTCCAGTTCTGCAGTTTCACGTTGGAGTCTGTTTTTGAAGTGGGTTTTTTGTGTGTTTAAGAATTGCCACTTTTAGGTCTGACTGACCAGAGAGACTGAAGACTCTAAGGTACCACAAGGACTCCTTGTTGTTTTTGCTGATACAATTTCACATTACAGGTTTCAGAGTGGTAGCCATGTTAGTCTGTATCTCTTACATTACCATAGACCATGCGTAGGTATTGGCTGCAGCTTTCAAGATCTATGTAAAATAACTATAGGCTAGATATTGGAGGATAGCTTCCTTCAGTATTTCTGGTATTACTAAGCATTAGAAAGAAATAATGGTTTACAGTTTGTAGAGGATGATTTAAACCAGAGTTTAACAGCAGTTGATGGGTGCATGTGTAAGGGTTTAATCAATTTACAAAGAAGAAATGTGTAAATAATGGGTTTAAAGACCGAAAGTCCTGTACTGAAAACAGAATATTATTGCTTAGCCAAAGCTGGTTTAAAAAAATTGACTAGCTTTGTAGAAAACTGCATTTCTCATTTTGTCTAGTATACAGCAGGAAAGTAACATCATTCAACCCTTCCTAAGGCCTTGATTAAACAAGGTGCCCAGGAACATGTAACTTTCATCCCCTTCCAACCAGGTATTGCTCAAGAAGCCATCTGAAACAAGGACAAGAAAACTGCTTCTTTAAGAGGTGCTAACACCTTGTCCTCCTAAAGGAAGGTGTTGATTACTGATGTGCGGGAAACAGTTTTCTTGTCCCATGAAGATTTTAGAGGCTTCAGAAATTTTCCATTCAGCTGTGGGACGAAACCAAGCCATTTAGAAAATGTTCACAAAAAGAGAGAGTGAGTGGCTAGAATCCAAGCAATTAACTGATTGCATAGGCTTGTGATGAGGGTGCTCAACTGGGATGTGGGAATAGCCAGAGTAAGAATGTGAATCTTCATCTCCCACATCCTTGGAGTGTCCTAATCACCAGGCTATTGGCTATTGTAAGGTGGGTCTCTTTCAATCTCTCCTGTTGGAGCTGTGTCCCACTTTGTATAAATTAATAAAATTAATGTTGTGCCCTCACCTGCATCATACCTATTGCATAGGACTTCATAATTTCTTTATGCCATGATTGATCAAATTCAGTGCATGATTTTACTCACGAGCACTCTTGTTGACTCCCTTTATGCTTATTTATCATAGACCATGCCTCTGAGATAGGCCTTTGTCAAAATGTTAATTGGGTGGTGTCTACCAGACTATAGAATGAGCAATAAATAAATTGGGATATATGGTGATTTATTTGTTCCTTTCTAGGATTAATGATTCAAAACAAGACCCATAGCAGTGCTACTTGACATGCAAAAGACCTGCTTCATATAGCATAGTTCAAGATACAGAAATGTACCGGTAGTAAGAAGAATCACCTATAGAACAGAGATGATTAAAATCCTCCATTTCTACAATAGAGTCCAACTCATATGAGATGAACTAGACATATCATATTAGGGTTGCAAGGTGTCTGATTTTTTACCAGAACGTACGGTTGAAAGGGGAAGCTGGCAGCGTCCGGTCAGCTGTTCGGTTGGCCAGTGGGGCTGCCTGCAGTTGCTGAAAGGCTTCCCAGAGCTGGACTGGTGGCGGTGGCCGCTGCTGTGTGGATTCGCATTGCCATCGCATTGGCTGCAGGGCTGATGGATAGCTGGAGCCTCAGGGCCACCTCTTGCACTGCATCCTTGCCGCGGGGGGGAAGGGGATGCGGCCGTTGCTGGAGCCCTAATAAGTTGCCCCTTGGCTGCGTGCGAGAGGAAGCTGGTGCCTGCTGCTGGGGCTTCTGAGATGGAAGGAGGGTAAAAGTTGCCCTGGCAGAGGGCAGTGTGGCCAGAGGGATTGCGGGGCAGGATACTACATGCCACAGGGTGTTTGCAGGTGCACTTTTTGGGGGGTAATGTAGGGCTTGTGGCAGGGATTTGCGGCAGGGCTTTTGGGAGCTGGGCATTGCAAGCTGTGCATTGGACAGCAGTCAGTATTGCGGGGTGTTGGGGTGTGATTGTTTTGGGAGGAGAATAAGAAAGGTGTGGGGGAGGTCTGGATATTACAGGGCTTTTGGATGAAAAGTCCTTTGGAGCTTTGGGAGTTGTGTATTCCAGGGTGTTTGTAAGGGGTTAATGAATATTGCAGGGCCCATCTTGTTGCGGGGCAATAAATAGTGCAGGGCTTTGGGGTGCAAATATCATGTGGCTTAAGCAGGGGGAAGTTCAGCTAGCTGTATCTGGCTGTGACTTCCAGCTCTGTCTTGAACGGGTAGGACCGAGGATTGCATGTGGGGTCTCCAACTCAGGAGGGAGTGGGGCTTGACTGGAGAAAGGCAGGCACTCCTGGGCACTGTTTGGGAATCAATCCTTTCCCCCTGTAGCTGTGGAAAACTGGTTTGGTTTGGGCTCTTGGGGAAAATTCTTCTTAGGGGCAGGGTCCTTTTTGTTCGATTGGCTTGGACATAAGAGGGTGATCGGTGACCAGCCTCCACTACTGCAGGGTGGGAAGAGCAGCGGCTGTAGCTGAAGCCACATGGAGGAGCTGCTCTCTGCTCAGCTGCTGATGCCTGACACAGAGCAGTGGCTGGCTTCTGGACCAGGCTGCAAGAGATAGGTGTTGCCACCCAGGGCGGGGGGGGAATCTTGTGCCCCGCCATGCCCTGATTGCTCCAGGCAGGCTCCGCGTCAGCTCCTCCCAGCCTGGCTCTGCAGGCAGCAGTTGAGTCCCAGGAGAGTGGGGAGTGAGGGGAAAGCAAGGGACAGAGGGAGTGAGGGAGAGGAGTGAGCAGTGGGCAGGGCCTCAGGAAGAGGCGGGACCCCAGGGCGTGGGGCAAGGTTGTTCAGTTTTCATCAATTATAAAGTTGGCAATCCTAATCATAGGAGGCTTTCATTTATAAATATTGTAACAGACTAACAGCAAGGAGATGGGGAGGGGGAGGAGGGAAGAAGTATGTTTAGTTTTCTTATTCTTTTCTGCAGCATTTAATATTTTTTCCTGATTTTATAAAAAGAAAAATTTATAAAATAGTGTTCTTGGTGCTGTAGGGAAATAGAGGAAGAGATTGCATTTGAAAGAGTCAGATCAGACTCAGTCAGGACCAAACCATTTATTTATTGTATTTCCTGAAGCTGGACTGTCGTATACAGTGAACGTAGAAGGCATCAGCTCAGCATATCAATATAAGTTAAATATTATTTTCAGAAGCTGGAAAACATGAGTTTTGAAACAGATTTTGGGATTCTGAGCAAGAGAATCTGCAGTACATTGAAGTTTACTGCCTTGCTCATCAACACCCTTATTAATTAGCCCATGAAAATAAGTCGTTAGATGCACTATAGGTGTTTCTTATATGCAATAGAAAAGTTCTTTCCTGTTGAGAAGAACCTTAGAACATTAAAAGCTATTTTTCTGTGAACTGTTGTCTACTATAAGCTCAATAGAATCAGTGGAGTAAAATGGAGTAAAATAACATTGCAGCAGCTGTCTGGGCTGATGGTGGGGATTGACCTGAAGATGTCCAGAGCTGAAAGCATGAGTCTCTACAGCTTGTGCTAAAGAGTCAAGCTGAGTGGTTAAGAGCTGAAACAGATTTCCCCCTCTGTGCCCAAACCACAGAAGACTGGGAGACACTATAACCCACTGGTCATTGTGCTGTAACATCTTGATTTCGTCAAGTGTTTGGTGCATACTAGTTTTGTGAATTCATAATATGGGAAGATGATTTTGAAGATGTGGGATATGACTGAATTTCTACCAGTGGGACTTGAAAAATAACTTTTTTCTTAGCTCCGTGTAACATAAGATACTTACTTTCTTTTGCAAGGATAGGAAGCAACTAAGTGAGATTACTGCAACTCGTTAGTTTAGTGACACCTGTGAATTGCATTGCACACAGAGGCAGTCTAGGCAATAATTTGCCTGTCATTGTTACCTTACCGCCTCACATCCTGTTTCACCCACCTGTTGTATCCTGTCTTTTAAGACTGTTTGGGGCAAGGACTGTCTTTACAATATATCTATAAAATGTCTAGCACAATGAGGCCCTCGCCTGGTTGAAGGCTTTATGGATTATAGTATGTAAAGAAAATTAATAATAATGAGCCTATTTATAGAAATTAAAGATCTCAAAAGCATGCCTTCTGTATAAAGAACAGCTGTAACAATATAACATTCCAGGAAAAGAACGGTGGTGTGGTTAAGATGCTACACTTGTTCGGTCTCAGGAGACCTGGATTCTGCTCCTGGTTCTGCCATAGACCTTTTGTGAACCCAGCAAGTCATATAATCCCTGTGTGCCTCTATTCCCCTAACTATGAGGTGGAGTTAATAATACTACTTCAGCTCACAGGAGGATGAATTCATTAATGTACGTTGGCTGCTCAGATACTACCATGAGTGCCAAAGAAACGCCTGTACAGAAAACAAATAAATACGGGCAAAACGACAGGGTGATGTGGTGGCATGAAAAAGGAAATCGTTGCTAAACTAAAGGATTTTTCAACCAGGAAAAGATGATTTTAGCATTATGCTGCTGGAAGAAAATGGTACATGTGGTTGGGAAAATACTATTTTTTCCCTTCAACAGAGAAGGCCCTCTCCTGTGGATGGCCACACGTGAGATCGAAAGGGAGTACCTAATTAAACACTGCCCTTTAAACCAGACATTGATAACTAGACCTAGGTAAATACCTTAAGCATTTTTCTGCAAATAAAAAAGCCCCTGACATTTGTGCCCCTTTTGCATTATTATTTTTTTTTTTTTGCGCAAATGAATTTCCTGGCACTGTAGAAACAGAGCATATTATGCAAGTGTTGAAGAACGTTTGTGGAAAACACATTCTGAATATGTAAATGAGTGGCCTTACTCTGACTTAATAAGCTAATCTAGTTAGGAAATGAATACAGAACCATATCACCCCTGTGCCAAATCAACACTAACCAATCCAGGTCAAATTTTGACTATCAGCTATTTATAATGAATTGTTCACAACTAATTATTTGTCTATGTACTGTTCATAGAGAATATTTGGTGACTAACTTTCAATAAAAATCAACTTAAAAAATTGTAAACGAACAACTCATAAACAATAAAAAGAGGCTAAATTCAGCTAATTTATTCACTATGAACTGTTTGCTCAACTCTGTTGATTACTGAAAGATGTAATCTTTTAATAGGTTTTTAATCAGCAGGCCCTTAGATCTGTGATGACTTCCTACAAGCACTCATGTATACTATTAAGAGTTCAACTAGAAATATCCATGGTAGTGGGGAGCTCCAGAGATAGTTAATGAGATTACATAGCCTTTCATTTTATGGGCACTGGTTTGAATTCAGCTCTGGTTAGTAGAGGCAGAGAGATTACACTTTCCGATTTCTTCTCCCTTTATATAATTTACCAATAAGATCCCCTTATTTAGGACACACTACATTGAAAGCAAAATCTAGGCCACGGAGGAGAATGTGAGATCTGTTTTTCTCCCAAACAGTGCTACAGTAGGGCTAGCAAGGGCTGATGTTCAGCTTGTGGATATTTAAATATTTTCTGGTGATTTTGTCTTTTAGAATGATTGAAGATTGCGGGAAAAGAGGAAATACCATGGCAGAAAGAAGGCAGCTGTTTGCCGAAATGCGTAAGTACTGTGTTTTTAGAGCTCTAACTGTTTTCATTACAAAAGATGAACCAGATGCAACATAACATCAGTGAACCTTACGTAAAGTATCTGTCCCATTCTCATTCTAAAGAATTGTGTTTTTACTGTGAGAGAGATAAATTGCAGGAGGGTGGATTTAATTAACCTGATACTGCAGATTAGATCTTTTCCATCCCTGATTTCTGTGATCTTCTGAACCAGGTTGTTACTTTACCTCTGTTTCAATAATAGCTAATTCATCCAAAAGTTTAAAATACTGATGATTACACAAATGTAATCTATGGAGAAAGAAAACAATCATCCCCAAAACACCAGGTTACTAAGGAACAGTTTCAAATCCCAGATATCCCACTTGAATGTATCCTTTATTCTTTTATGTTCTAAATGTATCTGTTCTATAATAAACCTATTTGCCGTCCCCAAAATATCATATGAACTAGAGTTGCCCCTATTCCTAACTACTCCTCACTCCTCTTATCTCCCTTGTGAACAATCCATTGTTTCCTTTGGGAGACTGTTTTCCTTGTATAAAGTTTGGGATCTTCCTGATTTTACTAGATTTTCCTAATTTTTAGGACAAGAATGATCAGATATATCCCTTAGCTCTATTACGGTAATAATATAATTTATATCCATGAGGTGTAGTACTTTCAAACTAGTAAATGTTGACAGAACAAGGTACTTTGTAGACTCTTAACAGACTTTGAAGGAAAAATATTAAATATGTCTAACAAATGTCTAGCAGATTACCTGTATCTATGTATCCATGCCATTTTTCAAGGTTTTGGAGCCTCCATCTAAAAAGTACACAGAGAACTGAGAGCTGAATATTAAAAGTGTGATTTTTTTCAGAAGTGTTCAGTATTGGCCCAACTCTTGTCCTGGATAGGTTGTCGGGGTTTTTTTTACCATTGACTTCAATGGGAGTAGAGTTAGGACAATGCTGAGTGCTTTTGAGAATCCCTCCTTAAAATTCCTGTTTTATCTTAATTTTAAATTCTGAGGGAAATTCTGGAAACCTACAGCTGCATTGTGTGTCTGTACTGACCATTTGAATACCCATGTTCACTGCTGCAGAGAATATACTTGACACCACCCTGATTATGTAGACATGGGCCAGACTGATTGATTCTGGTATATGTTGGTGCTGCAACTGTGTTGGAGGCTCTTTCAAAGGTGTGGCAGGATTTTTCATTTTTGAACTTTTGGGGAAAGGGTCAAATGCAAGCTGGTATGACTTTGGGTTTTCCCACACAACTACCTAAGCCCTTTCGGGGGTTGGGCCTTGATAGGGATGCACCTGTTAGAAAAGTTGATTCCCTCCTTGTTTTACGGTGTTGCCCAGCAGTGTGATCAGCATATTCCTTCTGAGCCAGACTTTAACAGGTATGGGATCAAGCCCTCAGTAAAGTATTGGACATCTTGACAATGGAGAAACTTACCATCCTATATTATCTTGCTATCTGGCCACAGGATATTATTTTTTCAGTCTAATATATACACTTCGAAAGCAGAACATTTTATTTTATTTTGGACCTTAAGAGTTTGTGATGGTTTGTTACAGCTTGTTTCAAGGTTTGTTTTTTGCCTTTGCCATATGCAAATAGCTATTATACACCATTTTCTACATATTGAAATGTAGAGTGTTTTAATGTTTTATTTCCTGATGTATGGTTATGTATTTAAAGTTTTCTTCTCCTTGCTGTTTGCAAAAAAAAAAACCCAACCATGCATTTAAAGAGGAAAAGATTAAAGATGAGTAAGACTTGCGAGAGACAAGGTGGGTGAAGTAATATCTGTTGTTGGACCAACTTCCATCAATGAAAGAGACAAGCTTTTGACCTTACATGGAGCTCTCCTTCAGGTCACTTAAGGAAATGCTTACATGCTCTCCTAAATAGGGAGGTTTTCCTGCACAATGGCATAGATTTTTTTTTTTTATGATACTCATATTTTACATGGTAGGTGGATTCTGAAGCTCCTCTGTACTTAGTGTTTACACACTACTCCTAAAACAATTTGTTTCCCTATGGAGGGGACATCCTTACAGCTGCCAGTTAAAATGTTCTATGAATTCGTTTCAGAGTAGCAGCCGTGTTAGTCTGTATTCGCAAAAAGAAAAGGAGGACTTGTGGCACCTTAGAGACTAACCAATTTATTTGAGCATAAGCTTTCGTGAGCTACACTGAATGCATCCGATGAAGTGAGCTGTAGCTCACGAAAGCTTATGCTCAAATAAATTGGTTAGTCTCTAAGGTGCCACAAGTCCTTTTCTTTCTATGAATTAGTGTCATATCTAGTATTCTCTTATCTGGAATTCTGAGGTCAAAGTTTACATGGTCTCTTACAACTCAAAAGGCACACTAGGGTGTCAAAACAAATGGAATACCAGTAGTTTTAGCTGACACATTTACAGACATCTAGAGGGGAATGAACTGATGGATGCACCACAAAATATGGTGAACAGAACATGGACCCACTTGGGGCTGCCAGCATAGATTATCCAGTAGACACAGAGTACTGTTGCAAAGTATGGAAACATGAGACAAAGCTTGCAGTTTATTGCTTTATTCTCTTTTCAAAGTGCCAACAATATGAAATGTGATGAGAATTCCCAGACAAAACCTCTAATGCTGCAGCTGATCAGATAGTATGAGAAACTATTGGCAATAATTTAGGCAATTTAGAAACTGAAGTTTGATTTGCCTTTTCACCACCTGACATCTTTCGTTGTTTTTCACTAGCGTCAATGTAAGTAAGGTATTGTATTGTTTTTGGAAGAACAAATTTCAGACTGGAGCCAAAATTTGAACTGAGACCACTAGATATGTCTGGGACAGAAGCAGGAGTAGTAAATTTCCTGCATTGCCCAGCCAATACATTAAAAAAAAATGTTTTCACCCAACTTATTAAAAAATCACTCTGCAAACAGCAAAAATGGCAAAATGTATTGCATATAAGTTTTCTCAGCTCTCCTTATTGTCTACAAAATACATATTGGAGATTCTCGCTTCTGCACCAGACCCTTTACATCTCATAAAAGGTCTCTAGTGGTATATTGCATCCGATGAAGTGAGCTGTAGCTCACGAAAGCTCATGCTCAAATAAATTGGTTAGTCTCTAAGGTGCCACAAGTACTCCTTGTCTTTTTGTGAATACAGACTAACACAGCTGTTACTCTGAAACTAGTGGTATAAAGGAGCCCTGAAAGCCAGGGGAGAATTTCCCCACTACAGGCACTGTGGGACCACCTCTAAAGTTGCCTGCTGAGGAGCGCATCTCAAGCCCCAGCATAAGGAGTGTGGTGCAGCTGATGGAAGGAGGGGTGTGTCAGGGCTGGGACTAAAGCATGTGGTGCTGAGAATATTCCTGGCAGCACAGTGGACCTGAGTGTAACTTGGAGAGGGTGTCATAACTTAGGCTCCCAATTACTAGTGACACAGAATCTTGCCCATTGTGTAGGAATTATGTTTATTTGTTGACTATGCAATATGAACATTGTGGTTATAGCAAGTACCTAGGAGAAATGATTGCTGACTTCTTTCTGGTTCTCACCAATTTACTATGAACCTTGGGCGAGTAGCATAACTTTTCCTCTGCAGTTTCAGTCTGTAAAATGGATATAATACCTACCTCAGAGACTTATAGAAAATTATTTAAGCCTTGTAACAAGACCTTTGAGAGGCACTCCAAAGCCCTAGTTGAATGGCACTATAGAAATACACTAATATTACTTGGTTTATGTTGTTGCAACATTGTAAAGAAAAATATAATGAACCATAAAATGATCTCTCAAAGCATATTTAATAAGATTCAAGTGCCACGCAATAACACAGACATAAGACCTTAACAATCAGTTCAAAGTTATTTCCCAATTATCCCAATTCTTATGGGGTAAGCAAAGGTGATCTATATAGCAATCTGTTTTATCATACATGAGTGGCTACAAAAAGAGGAACTGGTTTTCTTAATTGTTCCTAATAAAAAAGGAAAGACTCTGTGTTAAAGAAATTCCAGTATCCTGCCTCAGATATTTCAGCTTTCGTCTGTGTTGTCAGCAAAATATGAATGGAGAAGAGAAAAACTGAGTCTGTTAACAGGAAAGCATGTCATGAGAAAAATCAAAACCTTTCGGGACCAGATGCTAAGTAGTTCAGAGTACGTTTTGCCAGGAACAGATGGTATTAAGACAGCCAACTGTGGAAAAGGAACTAGTACGGTACTGGGAGGGTGGTGTGGGAGAATCTGGTCAGCAGCGGGGCAGGGGCTGGGGAGAAAGAAGAGATCAGTGCAAGTTTGAAATGTTTGGATCCAATCAATGCCTAATTGCTCATCAAAGAGTGGGTGAACACAAGCATAATGTACAATTATAAAGCAGTGGCAGATCTAATAATGTTGGTATGTATGTCAAAGAAGGGATTTGTGAAACCAGTTAAACAGGACAGCCATATTTTCACTTCACTACGCTTTGACAGTTTAATTTTACACTAGTTGTATTTAGAATGAACATGAGTTTGGACAGTTCTTCAAGCAGCTTTGAAGTGTGTAACTCTCTGTTTTAGTATCTATTCCAGAGATGAAGTTGCTCTAGTTGATGGGGCAAATTCTCCTCTTTTACATAGTTGCAACCACATTCAAAACACAAATATCTGAAAATGTCATTGACTCTATATTAGTAAAAGTTAATATGCCACATGGTAGTAACAATTGCCTAGATCTTGTATGACATGTCAGCCTGGGAGTAAATAAGAAGAATCTACTCCTCTGCCTTTGAGTTTTTAAAAAATATTATAAGTAATGAACAATGGCTTGATGCTTAAAGGTACTATGCCAGATTCTCACCCTCATTCTGACCCCTTTCTGGCTACTTGGGTGGTACGGAGAAGCTCTCAGTGGGAGTAGACCCATCCTAGTTGGCTCCTACACTACCTCCCCTTCCAGCCCTGGCAAAAGGGAAAAGACATGGGCAGGAAAAGCACTGCTGGCAGCTGCTTTGGGGACATTGCCAGCTTTGTATATTTAGAGCATCCAGGGTCAGTCTGGGCATGAACTGACTCCTTGAGGCTCCCACTGCAAAAAATGAATCTCCGCGTCAGTGGTCAATGTGGCCCACTCTTTTGCGGTATATTTTTTTGCCCTAAAGTTTGTCATCTACCAGTCTCTAAGTTCAGCTGTTGTATTGTTTCTAATCTGGTCTTCTGACAATACCTGGTTTTGAGCTGGCATGACAGCTGAAGATATTTATTGTGAGCTTTGTTGTTAAAAATTAAAATTAGGAGGTTTTCCCTTATCTTGGAGCTTGGCCAGTTTGTCTTTTAGCCTGAAGCTTGACCAGATTGTTTCTTCAGAGTGTCAGACAGTGTAGGCTTACTATTCCTTGGCTTTCTTCATGAATGTTTAACACCAGGACACTTCCCCCTCTTCCCCAAAAATAGGCAGTCTTAAAAATGTCGGACAGCATGTGCTTCTATGTCCTTTCTCCTATGTGTCCATTGTTAACAAGAAACAAGTACATGTGATGGGATCCCTAGGATGCAGCCTGGGACTGTGGGACCACTATACCCCTTTATCTCTCCAGCCTGGGCTGTCTTTCTCAATGCTTTGCTAGTGACAAACAGCAAACTCCTTCAGAAGCTGTGATCGCACAGCACAACAGCATGTGGAGCCCCTCACCCAGCTATATGGCATGAATGCTCCCAGAGCCGCTCATGAATTACGTTGGGAAAGGCACCAGCCAAATCCCCCCAGCTCCCAGGACTGTACCTCAGGAATATATTGTCTTGCACCGCTCAAGATGAGCAGTGCAAATTTATTAATTGGTTCACCACTTCATCAATGGAAAGTGAACATACACTAGCCTTTGCAAATCTGAGCAGATTTACCACACACTTCAGGCAAACTCACTGGTAAAGATAAACAGTTAAATTTATTGACTATAAAAGATTGATTTTAAGTTATATTAAGTGTGAGGCAAAAAGTCAGTCAGTTACCAACAGAAATAAAATATAAGCACACAGTCTAAACTCTCAACCCTATTAGTCTGGGCAACAACTAGATTAAGCAGTTTCTCTCACCTCCACTGGATATTGCAGTCCTTCATATACAGGTTTGTCCCCTAAACCTGGGCCAGTCTCCTCTGTTGGAGTCTTCGGTCTTCTTCAGAGTGTCTTTGTTGCTTGCAGCATAGATGGGTGAAGCATGGGCCCCCTGTGTTCTGTTTAATATCTTCAGTCCCATGTGCTTGGAGAACACAAGTCCAGGCATGTCTGGTGGGCATTGCTGAGTCCCCAGGCAACTTGAGCAATTCCCCTGGTGCAGCCTTATGCAGGTGAGTCATTGAATTGTAGCTCCCTTGCTGGACAGTGGCTGTTGATGGTTGTTTGACACCCTGCCTGGGCACTGGTTACTTTCCTTGCTGTTGTCTCTGGGGAGCTAATATCTGGCTGATTCCTCAACTTTTACAGCATGTTTTAATGACAACCATACAACAGAATTCTCATAACTTCATATGCACTAAAGATATACATATTTAGATAGAACAGTGGCTTTGAGCAGTTCATAACCTTTCCCCGATACCTCACATGACATGCTTTATATATAAGATCACAATCGTATATATGAGGAATATGGGGGTTACAAGACACTCCCCCAAGGTATAGAATGTCACAGTACGCACACGTTTCATTGTACTTGCAGACATTGTGGACTCTACCCCAGGGAAATGTCACAGCATATGCATAATTCTCTTCCACTAGGGGCTCAAGATCTGGATCGCATCCGTTTATCCACCTACAGAACAGCATGCAAGCTTAGATTTGTACAGAAGAAATGCAACTGTAAGTATGTCTGTTGTTAACTGCAAGTACCATCTTTAGTCTTACCACTGTAGGATCTGTTTCTTCTCCAGTTCAAAGGAAAATATGGGTTTATTTTAATGTACAGTTAGGAGACACTAATAAGAATGCCGGGGTAATAAAGAAATGTAGAATAATTCTATGCTGTTAATTATCCTCAAAGCGTTAAGTGTGGAAGTGTTGCTATTGTGGGGGGGGGGGGGAGTTTCTTTAATGCTGCTTCTAAATGTGGTGATTTTTCTTTTAAAAACAGTTTCTCTTAGCAGGTTATGAAAAAAGCCAGGAGCTTTTAAAAAAAAAATTTTTGTTTTATTAAAAAAAAAAAAAGCCACCGCCCATAGACTTTGCCATTTATTTTGCAGATTTTTTTTTAATGTTTCTCACTAGGCCTGTTTACACTGAGCTATTAAAAAGAAATCTCACCAATGTATCTCCGCTAACTGTCACAATGACTGGTCTAAACACTTGTGTTGCCACCAGAAGAGCTGCACTGGAGGGAGTTTAAAAAAAAAAAAACATAGACACGACCTGTGCAGCTCAGCAGCGATCTCTTTGCTTTGAGGTTGTGAATATTGGTGCTGCAGGAAAATCTTCTGCTTGTGGCCTCCAAATATCGGCAAAAGGCCAGTCTGAAAAGCTTTTAAAAGAAAATGGAGAATGGGTATAACACGCAGGAGGTTACTAGCCATGGGTCAAATCCTGCAATCACCTCTTTAGCGTACCTCTCATATTAATAGGCATTTTTAGCTTGCGTAAGGACCATAGGCTTGGTCCATGTCACAAGCAGGCTGCCCAGTACAGTTTCCTACAGCTACAGTAGTTCAGTCTTGCTCAATTCAGAAGGAAACACACTGGACAGAGCTGCTGTGATCGTGTTTCCTTAAAAAATATTTTATTTAATTTCAGAGGATGAAATTTTCACTTAATTTCCATGGTAACTGTATACACTGGTCTTGAGTGTCTCCCCTCCCCCCCCCCCCCCCCCCCCAAAAAAAAAAAAATCTAATTGAGCTTATTTTAAGTACAAGGATATAATAGCCTCATCGTAGGGGAGACTGGATGGCTGAAGGCATTGGTAATGGAACACAGAACAATAATTAGTATTTATGAAATGTGTAGTGTTTGTGTAAACATACAAATAGTATTTCTTTTTATAATAGAATATAGAGTCTGACACCTTTTGTCACTACTTTGAACAAAGCCAGTCAGTGATTAAAAATCAATACCATCAGAGTTTTCTTCAGTAACCTGTGTGAAACAAGTTGGTGGTCTCAGTTCTGTTCTTAATGGATAAGGTGTCCAGATTGTAAACACCTTTATGACTGGCTCCGTTGTTGGCTGCCTCAGTGGGAAGGAAAAGGAATGAATGCTTACGGAAACTGAAATACGCTCGTACCCAAAAGGAGTGAAGGAAGAAATGGTCTTTCTGGATAAAGGCTGAGGCACCGTGGTAGGACATTGTGTGGAATATCTGCATTGTAATTTTAGCAATGTTGTATAAGAGTACCAAAGGTCCAAAAACTCTGGTCTCTATGGCTGTCAGTCTAGCACTATTTATGAGCACTAAGTGCACTTTTAAAGGCCACCCTCGGAAAGAAGTGCTGTCTTAGGGAGAAGGGTACAGTAATGTCTACTGTTTTCTTGTGGTACACTTCATGCATGATATCAGGACCATAATGCTAGATAGCTCAGAGGAGTAACAAAGAAGCAAAGGCCATATTGTGTGTGAAATTTTACTTTTATGTGACTTTTGCTGTAGGGGGAATGGATAGGACCTGAGCTCTGAGCCAGGAGGTGGCTGTTCACCTACCTACACCAGGATTTTAATGCAATTTTAAAACATGGGCACCTTGCTAGAATGACACAACCCCACAGCGACATGCTCAAATTCCATGTGAAATAAGCATTGATGTGGAAATCAGTCAGGTGTTCATGTGAGCTCCTGGTATCGCTTTTCAAGAATTAACAACTTTATGTGTCTAGGCCTCCTCACATACCCAGTTCAATAGGCATGATCCAAAGCCCACTGAAGTCAGTAGTAGCCCTAAAAGAGGCACTAATTTTAAGACGGTGGGCGAACTATGGCTGAGCACATAGTGGATGATTTTCCATTTGCCTACATGGTCATTAACTTATTTTTGCTTTGGGATATTTTGAGTCTAAAAGGTGCTACATAAAAACAAATCCTCTTCTATAAGGAAGATAAATGGCAAATAAAGGAGGAGTGGGGGAAAGCAAATGAGTTCAAGAATCTTCATTTACTCTCTTCATTCAGCTGTAAATTTTTGAATGCTTCCTTTAAATACAGTAACCTAGGGTACCTTAACCTTTATATATCCTATTGAGTTTTCCAAATGAAAAAGGAGAGCGTAGTGATTTATTTTTTAAGTCGATTGTGTCATTTAAAAGCCCTCACTCATATTTGTACCAAAATCCCCATGTATCTAGCTCTAGACACAGGGATTTAACCAAAAGTTTACCCTTAGAATGAAGGTCTGTGTGAAACTATTTCCTTCTCAAGCTCTTCAGAAATAATTATTGTTGCTCTGAGATGGTTGAACCGTGCATCTTTTCCATTGTCAGAATAGTTTTCCTCTTTCTTTCCTGGACTTTTACACTACTAGAGTGTGCTGTGATTGCTGAGGAGAGAGTTACAAATGTTTCAGGGAAATTATCTAAGCTCTGAACAATGACTGTCCAAGATGGAATATCTAGACACCACAAGACTATACCAAGTGATGGTTCTGAAGTGGTTGTTAATACAGTCATCTCGCTAACGTTAGCAATTCTTTTTCCCCGCTGAAATTGCTGTGGAGTATGTGCTGAGCAATAGTGAATTCAGGAGACAAAAGTGGAAATGGGGAAAAAATAGTTCAGCTATATCTGAGCTGCTTCATTTAAGAGTGGCTGTAAAAAGAAAAACTCAGACAACTCTACTCTTATCCCAGCTTTTAGGAACCCCTGCCTCTCAAGCAATCTCTGTTCTTCTTTCAGCTGTGCTCTTCTGCTCTGCCCCCTGAACCAGCTCCTCTCTGACTCACACCAGAGTAGTCTTTTTATGAAAAAAAGAGGCAGTGTGTGTATTTAAAGGGCTCTTTTAAAAGAACTAATTTAATAAAGTGCAGGGAGCTGCCGTCAGCTGCAGGCTCAGGGTGTCTGGGGAGCAAAGCAGTGCTTGTTTGGATACCAGAGGGGGCCATGCTGGCAAAGGCAGAACAGAGATTTTATTAATGCCACAATATTTATGTAAAGATGCTCATTAGTATATAGTAGCATGTGATCCTTTCCTTCTAGGATATCATTTAGGCTGGTACACTGTATAATGAACAATCCTATGTTTGTCGCAGCTGTGCTTTATGCAAACACACATCCATGTGCTCATCTCTGTGAATTCTTCTCTCTGCTAATATAAAAGAGGCCTCTGGAGCAGACTACAGGAACAGAGTGAGCAGTTAGTTTTCCCTGATGATGTAGATATTGTGTAATGAGTGGTGGAGTGTGTGAAACAGCTGTGATGTTACAGAGATCCATATCTTCCTACCACTAAACTATTGCCTAAAAGCAGAAAGCTATAAAAGGGGGATGGAATGAAAAGGAAATGCAGTTGGATAAGTTACTTTTCCAAGTACCAATGCTTTTGTGTAGTTCAAATGAACTGCTATATCAAGTTTAGGTAAATTTAGGTGACAGCTAATTTTGTCAAGGGAAAAATATCAACAATATTTAGCAGATATTTTTTTAAAAATTGCAAATACAGACCTTGAAGGTCAGGCTGTAAAACTGTAGGAAAATTCTCGCTATGCACAAGTTTTTTGTTTTAAAAAGCTCTCCAAGAACTTGAGCCTAGGTCGAGCTTAACTAAAGTCACTCCCCCCCCCCCCCCCAGTAAGTCATTGCAATTCCTTGTCAACCATGATAAAATCAGATCCAGTCCAGCCTCATTCTCCTAATGAATTCAAGAAATTCTGCATACGGAAATGGAAAAGATAAACAGAAAAAATTGAAAAATATCAGCTGTTGATGCCCTGTGTTGTATCAACACTTCAGATTTAATTACAATATCCCTCCAAAGTTAACAAGATATTTCTTTACATACCTCTCAACTTGCCAGTGTCCAAATGTGGGATGAAATGTGTTACACAGCCCCAAATTGAGAGGAACACAAAATTGTCATGCAGGAAACTTAATGCCTTGGAATTCATTGCTTTAGTGTGGATAACTCTTTTTGTAAACACACTTTCATGTTTTTTTTTATTTCTGCTGTAAATTTTTCAACCATAAAAGTGAGGGGATAATAAATTTGTGAGAAACAGATAATTTTGGGACTAAAATGAGTGATGTCCCTCTTTGAGGGATAGTTGAGAGTTATGTTTGTGTATTACTTTGCATAGCTCCTGTAGTCATAACAGGTAGGCCCTGAGTTCTAAAGATAGCTCAGTGGTTTGAGCATTGGCCTGCTAAACCGAGGGTTTTGAGTTCAATCGGGGCCATTTGGTATCTGGGCCAAAAAATTGGGGATTGGCCCTGCTTTGAGCAGGGGGTTGTACTAGATGACCTCCTGAGGTCCCTTCCAACCCTGGTATTCTATTCTATCACACACACTAGATATGCCATCTGCAAAAAAAAAAAACAAAAAACCCAAACCATAAACTAAACAAAATGTTTTGTTATCATAAGCTAAAGGACTTGAGATTTGGGCTCTGATGGACTGCAGAGGTGAATGAATTCTACATGTGGGGAAAGGGGCCCTCAGCTGAGGGGTCCTGGCTGCTGATCATGTGGGGCTACACCCACCAAGCACTTAACTGCCATTTTAGAGGCCTAAGTCCAAAATTTAGTTCCTTAAAACCCCTAGTTATCTACCGCCAAACCCTGTAGCACCAATCTTCTCTAGGCACCCTATTTCTGCCAGTGGGCAGCTCAAAGCTGCCTAAGTCCTGACGATGACAAGCGTTCACCTAGATCCTTGCAGGATTCTCAAACTCAGCATTTCCTGGCCTGTGTTACCTCCAGGGTCTGATCCAGTAGGGTCACACCTACTCTGCACAAATAGAGGAGGCAATGGTGCCATCCCCACTACCCCCAGTAACCAGATGCTCCCCTAGCATGTGGGAGACCTAGGTTCAAATATTCTCTGTCTGATGTGGAGTTGGGACTTTAACTTGGCTTCCTGACCTCCCAGGTGCATGCTGTAACCACTGGGGTATAGGGTACTCGACTGGGGTTTATTTTTTAGAGCTCTTGTACCTTATGAGGCAATCCAGTGTTTTGTCTCCATCTGTCTACTGCCACATTTCTTACTCCATTATAGTTTGTTTCCATGACAGCTACATCTTTCTCAAAACCCTTTTTAATGTCGCATGTTGTCCTCCTCTTTTCCAACTTCCTCCGAATGGTATCCAGTAAAGGGCTTGTCTAGCAATAACCTTTTGACGTCCATACAACATGGCCAAACCACTTCCGCCTTCTTTCTTGAATCATTTTCTGTACAGTCTGTTGGCCAGTCCTTTGTAACCAGAGGCAATGCATAGGGTGACATATGGGGTCAAGTGCCCCCCAGATTGGCCTGCCTGAGGGGAGGGAGAGGGGCTCCCTTCTCCTGCTGCGCCTGCCCCCTGGGTAGGGTGACCAGACAGAAAATGTGAAAAATCGGGACGGGGTGGTGAGTAATAGGAGCCTAAATAAGAAAAAGAGCCAAAAATCGGGACTGTCCCTATAAAATCGGGACATCTGGTCACCCTTCCCCAGCATGCTCGGCCCCTGTCCTTGGCAGCCAGGCTTGGGCAGGGAGCAGAAGGGTGGAACCAGCCACTTACGATACCGGCTGCTTGGAGGCTGCTCTGAGCAGTGCAGCAGCTGCCTGAGAGAGAGCCTGGCTGGGAAGGTGGTAGCGGCGGCCCACTCCCTGCCTAGGCTCGGCTGCCAGAGACAGGCTGAGCGAGTCAAGTCCTCCCACTCCCCCCGGTCACGTTTCCTGTTTGCTCAGCCCCTGTCCCCAGCAGCCAGGCCCAGGCAGGGAGTGGGCCACCGCCACCAGACTCTCTCAGGCAGCTACTGCACTGTGCAGAGCAGCAACCCAGAGTGGCCAGCTTCCACAACGTGAGAAGTGGCTCCATTCCGCTCCCCGCTCGAGCCTGGGTGCCAGGAAAGTGGCCAAATGTGCCAGGGTGAGGTGCAGCAGGCGAAGGACAGAGCCCCCCCTCTGCTCCCCACAGGTAATATGGGGTGGGAAGAGTCCAGTGGCCCCAGGCTGAGTGCAGGGGTCACTGGGCAGAGGAGGGCTGTGGGGGTGGTCACATGTCCCCGTATGGGGAGGCACGAGTCAACCAAGTTTGTAACACATCAGCATTAGTTACTTTATCCCACCAGCAGATGTCAAGTATTCTCCGCAAGCATCTCTGATGCAATGCGTTACATTTCCTGTTGCGGGCTTCCAGCATTTGCCAAGTTTCAGAAGCATATAACAATGTTGGTATCCGAATGACATTATATTACTTTATCTTGATTCTTATGTTAATTTCCTTATTTTTCAAAATATTTACCAGTCTCAAAAAAGCTTCCCTTGCCTTCCCAGTTCTTGCTTCAATCTCATTATGGAGTTGGCCATCAGCACTGATTATGCTTCCATGATATGCTGTATTCTTCACTATCAGTCACATACGCACAGTCATTGCTGACCATTCTTTCAACAATGATGACTTTTATGTTTTCTTTTGGCTGTTTCTTAATCCTGTTTTGGTAGCAGCCTCACATTCAAAATTGATAGTGGTCTTTTTCATGCCGCCATCATCATCATCTTTGTCCAACAGACCAATGTCATCTGCCAAGTCAAGATCTTGAAGCTTTCTTCTACTCCACCTAACTCCCATATCTTCCTTTGATGTTACTCTTTGCATCACATAATCTATCACAACATGGAAAAGTGGGGATGATAAAATGTAACTCTGCTGTACTCCAGTGATGATATCAAATAAACTGGTCTCTCCACTTTCTGTCTTTGCACAGCAGTTTGAGCCTTTGTACAGCATCTTGACTAGTGACGCTGTCTTTTTCTAGGAAGCCCATATTGTTGTAAGATGTTCCACAGCGACACTGTGAATGCAGTCAAAAGCTTTGGTGAAATCTATGACATTCAAGACTAATCTTCTCTGGATGGCTAGCCCTTTCTCAGTCAAACATCTCAAGATAAAGATGTGATCTACAGTAATAAAGTCCCAGATTATTCCAGGCTTTTAATTTAATTGAACTTCACCTGACAGCAAGCAGAAAGCCAGTGAAGAAGCTTGAGCAAAGCGTTACATACGGCAGCCTATGCCATTCAAGAGGTGGTCAAGTGAATTCTTCACTCACTGCTGTTTATGGGTGGGCTTAAAGTAAGTAACACTCACTACCAGAGTCAAGAGTAGAGATGGCAAAAGCGTGGGTAAGTATTATGAGATCGGCAATCTGTTGGCCAGCTGCAGAATTTGGAAGCCATTGTGGGCCATTGCTGCTATGGAAGAGTCTAGGAGCAGCAGAGGATTCAGCTGAACTCAAGATACACACCCTCAAAAGAGAGCAAAGACAGTGTTCCACCCAGACCACTAAATGTTCCCCACTACGACATCAGGATAACTTCTGCCTTATCAAGTGTGAGTTGCAGCTAGTATTTTAGCCATAACTTTGTCTCTAGAAAAGTGCTGAGACTCCCAAAACTGGGGAGGACAAGTGACTAACTACCACTGCCAAATGTATGGCGCGTTCTCCAGCACTGAAATTGACAGGGTGTGAACGTACATTGTCTTTGTTTAGTTTGTTTGATACTGGGATATCTTTATAGAGTGTGTGTTGTAATATTTGTTTTTGTTGCATGTATTAAAAAGTGATTAGTTTATACAGGAAAGCACCCTGCGATGAAATATCATGTTCTCTCACACATTCCCTCTGGGCCACAGAGGCAGAAGCAGTGGAACGTAACATATCATAATAAAAAACCATCATACAGTTAAACATAACTGAGCAATACAGGACTGTACAGCTGGCAAGCTGTTGCCGTCCTTGATGGACTTTGCTCAGCATGTTGAGAGATTATTCGATGCCTGCAGAAAAAGCAAATGCTGCTGATTTCCCTAGATCAGAATAAACCATTGGCAGTTGAAAGCCTTGAATTTAAAGCCATGCCGATTATTGTAATATGGGGCTTAATTAAAGTAGACAAATAGGGAGCTCATTTCTCTGATTTTTAAATCCCCCACCTTGGGTTTTCAGTTTTTTGTTTTTTTTTCCTGCTTTGTCTGCTCTGAAGCATAGTACAACTGTTTTCATATGGATGGAGCTGCTGCCAGTGACTGTGATGGTGACCTTGCTAATTTCTATGCTTCTACGCTAATACCTCTTTTCCTCTTCCTTTCACTGAGTTCAAACAGTTACCCCTAAGAGGCACGTAGTCAAATCAGCTTGCTTTTGGTCCCCTTTTGATCTGGCCTGCCATTTTAAGTTTGGTTTAAGTTAGGCTAATGACTCGTCCTCCTAATGTATAGTAATTCCATATCTGGAATTGAAATATAATTGCCTATAAACATACCAATTTCAGATGTTTCTCACTCCGTGCCATGATTCTGAGTCTGGCATTATAGCAAACTGTGCTCAACCTGATATTATCAAGCCAGCGCTAGAAATTGACAATTTGGGTATCAAACATGCAATGCTGTTTGTGCAAACGTGCAAGTCAGGCTTGCTGTGTAATGTGTAGTCAGCCATAACTCTTAAATGCCTCTCATTTTACTTCTGTTGATACCTGCATTCCACACAAATTTGGTTCCTCCATCATTGTTCTGGTTAAAAATATTTACCATGGAAATAAAGGAGCAAGAAACTATGATTATCGAGATATCCATTAAAAAAAAATGAATCCTGCAGCACTTTTAAGTTTCCTGAATGAATAATAATTTTTTTGTCCCTCATTGAGTCTCTGTCATGTATTGCATCCCATGTGGACCTTGGCAGGTTGAGACTCATTGCAACAGGCTTCAGGGCAGCCTGTCATGAGATCCTCCTCCACCAACAGCTAGAACTCCAGAGCACTGTCTCTCATGCCTGCCTTCTACTACGAGCGAAAACCCTTCTCTTTGGACTAAACACTTCATTTTTAACAAAATGCCATGGGAGCTGTAATAGGTCTATATTGAGCAGGTAGAACCACTCGCTGCAGGGTCTTACTCTTTGAGTAAGAGACATCTATACCCACAGAGAAAGTAAACTGCGGGTATACAGTGTACCTCCCATGAGAAACCCAAAAGGTCTACCTTGTTGGAATTTAAAACTTTTTTTCCTGGGAGTCCAGTCTGAATCCTGAATCAGTGCTGCCAACCCAAACTCTTTGAAAAATTGTGAGTCAGGCCTCTAAAAATAACGAGATTCACTTAAAAATCATGAAATGTAAAAACAAAGCAAAACATTTTGGGTCTTTTGTGAGCCTGTGTGGTATGCTTAAGTCACATTTTCGAACCTTTCTTTGTAACCATGATAGTTAGAAACTCCAGTTTTTTTGTTTTTATTTTTTTAGAGAAATGCCAGATTCTCTCACATTCACATGACACCAAGAGATGAGACTTTAAGAAGAATTTGAAATATCAGGAGACTTATGATAAAATTATGAGAGCTGGCATCTGTGAAGTTCTAAACTATTCCCAACTTAGTGCTTTCAGGTGCTCTCATTTTTTCCAGCTATTTAGTCAGGGACCTAATGCTCCATAAGACGGCCTAGTGCCTTGTGAGTTTCTAGTCTTTTGGAGTGGGGTGGAGGGTGGGGGGGAGAAAGGGGTGTATAGATTGTGCACATGCTCAATTTTTTAAATCAAAAGTTCATGAAGATTT
The DNA here is from genome assembly GCF_015237465.2 of Chelonia mydas. Classification (NCBI taxonomy): domain Eukaryota; kingdom Metazoa; phylum Chordata; order Testudines; family Cheloniidae; genus Chelonia; species Chelonia mydas. Next base: position 72,880,036 of record NC_057850.1, on the reverse strand, counting down.
ATTTTAGCACATTCACTGCAGCCAAATACTTCATGGAGATTTACATCCATAAGTTATTCACTGGCAGCACAATATCCTGAAACTATTCCAAAGTGTCTTAAAAAAATCTGTCTTTTTAAAAGTTCATGAATATGGTTATGTTTGATAGCATAACAGCTGGTGAGTAATGTCTGTCTGAAATTCTTACGGAGAGGGTGCCACTAAAAACTCAACATTTATCCATAGTTACCACACAGTGGAATAGGAGAGAACAGTGGTGTATCGGATGCTACTGTGGGTAAATGTTGAGTGTTTTCTTTTAACGGCCAGCGATGGAACTGTCACACCTCAGGAATAGTGATGCGTTGCTTACCTGATCGTTGGGTTCATTTTATCCCTCAAAAGGAGGTGTGGAAGTGAAATGTAGATCTTCAAAAGGTTGATTTGTTTAGGGATTGATTTTTCAGCTGTACTGACCACCCACAAATCCAGTTGACTTCAGTGGAAGCCGAGAGTGATCAGCACCTCTGAAAATGAGGTCTTAAATAGTGTCCTGGTGAGTTGCAGAAACCCTTCTTCTTTTAATCTTCACTTACAGTGACCAGTGGCTGAACTGGCAGTCCTGCTGAAGTCATAATTTAGGCACAAGTGTGAGACAAACAGTAGCAGTTCAAGTTTTCTCCTCACTAGGCCCCACTAAGGGTGCCTCAGGCCAGGCTTGATGTGATTTCTTGTAGTTCGAACATAGTTCAGGCTGTTCTCACCTGTTTCTTGCCCTCTCTGCTGAAACTGCCAAAAGCACGGTGCTACTCTGTGGTTGTTTTTGTGATGTAGGAATTAAAATGGGACAGTCAGATCATTTCCTGAACTGAGGTGTCTCAACAGCTGTCATGTGACTTGACATGATTTGAAGTAGATACCCAGAAATGAAAGGTTCCATATATCCCATTGCCTATCATTACCTTTCAATCCCCTTGAATACTTCAAACAAGGAGCAGGGAGGTGAATTATTCCTGTTTTTCTGTAGTATTTGTTTTAAAAATACTTAAACACTAAAGACAGCATGAAAGTATACACACACTGCGATGTTCACTTTATCAACAGTTCTGCATTCTCTGCAATTCTCATTTTGCACCTTTGCTCACTGTCCCTCCCTTTGCACTCTTGATTCCATGCACTTCTGCTTCAGCTGTATCCTCTCCTTAACACTTGTGTCCTTACTACCACTCCTTTGCCTGGTAGTCCATTGCACTGTAGCATAAACTGGGCTCTCCCCTTGTATCTCTGCTCTATTCTTGCTTTTATCCTAGGGGTGACCTTTGGATCCTGTCCACGGGATTGCCCCCCATGGTGCTGCAGGCCCTGCGCCACTCTCAGAAGCGGCCAGCACCATGTCCCTGGGGCCCCGGGGGGAGGCAGAGGGCTTCATGCATTGCCCTTGTCTCCAGGCACCACCCCACGCAGCTTCCATTGGCCGGGAACGGGGAACCGCGGCCAATGGGAGCTTCAGGGGAGGTACCTTGAGGCGTGGCAAGGGCAGCACCTGGAGCCCTATCCCCCCCAGGAGCTGTGCAGGGACGTGGTTCTGGCCGCTTCCCGGAGCGGCGCAGCGTGGGGCCAGGGCAGGCATGCAGGGAACCTGACCTGGCCCCGGTGCACACCACTGCCACTTTAGGTAAGTGGCACCGGGTGGGAACCCGAACCCCTCCTGCACCCCGCCGTCCCAACTCCCTGCCTGCATCTCACACCTCTCCTGCACCCCAACCCTTTCCCTGAGCCCCCCATATACCCCGCACCCCTCCTCTGCCCTAATCCCTTGCGCTGAGCCCATTCCTGCACCCCACACTCCCTGCTGCACCCCAACCCTCCCTGTATTTAGCTTATCACTATATGGCATGTTTTCTAATCCTTTAATCATTCTTGTGGCTCTTCTCTGAACCCTCTTCAATTTATCAACATCCTTCTTAAATTGTAGACACCAGAACTGGACACAGTATTCCAGCAGCGATCTCACCGGTGCCAAATACATAGCTAAAATATCCTCTCTATGCCTACTCTAGATTCCCCTGTTTATGCATCCAAGGATCACATTAATCCTTTTCACCACAGCATCACACTACATGTGAGGCAAACCCACAGCCAGTCCAGGGCTGTTCACTCAGCTGCCATGATTCACCCTCCATAGAGCCTGCAGTGACTCATATTCAGGCATGCTGCAGCAGCCTATCTGTGGGCAGGGCCTGTGTCAGCTGACCTCCTGGCACAACTATTTCACTGACCCCTCTAAAGCAACAAGTTAGTCCATGCAACAGCACTACTGGGCCAGGAACCCTCCAGCTGCCTCATGGTGTTACTGAATCCCTAGGCTTCCAGCCTGCCCTTGATAAAGTTCCTGTTCCTGCCCCTGCCCCAGCCTTCCCCAAGCCTAGTTCCAGCCCACTTCAGCCCATGCCCATGCACTACTCTGACCCTGACCCTCCAGCCCTGCATCCACCTCCTGACCACCCAGCCTCTCAGATTCACTCCCACCCAGCTTCAACCTTGGCCTGTATTTGGAATCCTGATTTGACTTGTCTACAGACTCTGACCTCAGTTTCAGTGCTGCCCTCGTCCCAGTCCCAACTCTAAAGTTGGCTTCGATCCTTGTACCTGTTCTTACTACTGCTCTAACCACCAGGCATGACTGCCTTGAACCCAGAGCCTGACACTAGGAGCACATGTTCAACTGATTATCCACCAGGACCCCCAAATGTTTTTCATGGTCACTGATTCACATGATAGTCACCCATCCAGTAATTATGGCCTACATTCTTTGTTCCCTAGGTGTATACATTTACATGTATTAAACCACATACTGTTTGCTTGCACCCCGTTTACCAAGTGATCCAGATAACCCTGAATCAGTGACCTGTCCTCTTCATTACTTACCACTCCCCTAATTTTTGTGTCATCTGTGAACTTTATCAGCAATTTTGTTTTTCTCTAGGTCATTAATAAAAATCTTACATTTTGACTGAGTTACAGCCGTGACCCAATGTTGGCTACAGTGGTGTTCCAGAGCTGTAACTGAGAGTAGAATTTGGTCCTTAATATTGTTTAAAATGTGGATAATTGCAATAAAAAACCTGTACACTTTAAGCATTTTCTAAGGTCAGGTCTACAGTAAAAAGTTAAGGTGACCCAGCTAGGTCATTCAGGTGTGTGATAAATCCACACTCCTGAGTAACCTAGTTAAGCCAACCTAACCCCCAGTGTAGACATCACTAGTTATTGCTTCTAGGGGTGGTGGATTACCTACTATGGTGACAGAAGAACCCCTCCCATCGCTGTATTGAGTGTTTACATGAAGCTTAACAGTGGTGCAATGGCAGCAGTTTAAGTGTAGACATGGCCTTTGTTCACGATCTGGGTATAGAGCCTTATTATCTATTTTTATACTGATTTACAACTGGGAGTAACCCAGTTGATGTCACTGGAGTTACCCTGGTTTAAAAGGGAGGTAAGTAAGAGAAGAATCAGGCCCTTAATGTATACTTTGAAAAGGTTGTGTTCAATTTCTTAAGAAAGGAGTAGAATCTAGAATCATACCGTATCTCCTCTGAAGCTTTTGATCTTTCCCTGGCTTCATTTTTCACTTTTCATTTTGTCTCCATCAAATCTAAAATTTTCTTTTTTTGAAACCACCTTTTTGTCTTGGCTTTTCAGGAATTCTTAATCTTGCATGTGCAAAATAAAAGATGACAGATAAGCAACCATGTGTATCAAGACTCTTACGCTATCTAGGGATTCTGGATAACATCATTAAAGAGCTTCTGTCACACTCAGGCGAAGTGTAAATATGTAATACTTTACCTAACCCCCATCTATTTGTCACTTTTCTATTTTATACTGATTCTTTACATGGTTGCAGATTGTTGAGGTATTGTGTGTCAGTTGAATCTTCTCTCCTTTCCTCAGACTGTTCCTAATGCCCTGTCCATTCAGCGATGCAGCAATTCAATGACTGACATCACAATTTGCTGAAATGGAAAGGACTGTGTGGTAGCACTGGGTTTTGGTGTTACCAAATATATCAGCTAGGGGAAGAAGCTAAATGGAACATAAAGTTATTTTTAAGAGACATGTACCTTGGAAACTGGCAGTGATGGGAAAGCAAATATAGAAAGAGTATGTGACATCAAAATAGGGTTTTAGTAAAATGTATTGTACAGTTTGCTTTAATGAGACAGTGACTCCTTTAAACTGCAAGCTTAAAGCAGAGAAAAGGATAGTTGTTCCCATATCACAAAGCCTATACCACTGACTATAGCAGTAACTAGCATTCTAGTTGCCAATCTCAGCCAAGGATTAAATGGGCCTAGAGAATCTCGCCTCTAGGGCCCTATGTATGTCAGAAAAATGTTCACCAGTGTACCTATACCAAGGCAAGCTACATTGGTGTATGCCCCACTTTACACCAATGTAGTGACTATACATCACAGGTTGACACTAGTTTACTGTAGTTACACAGTACAAATTTTCCTACTATAGATTGGCCCTAAAAGTAGTGTCTCTGGATTGAGCAATATTAGTAGAAAAAGAAGGGGAAAGCTTACACTGTCACTCCGTGCTGTGTATGTACTGTGGATAAACAGAGAAATTCAGTCATCAGGACTGTCTGTTTGGCAGCTTTCCCAAGCATAAGTTCAGGTTAAATATTTGTTAAGTTATTTAAAAATTAAGTGAAATCTTGATAGGACAAATTCTATCAGGAAAGCAAAAATAATTGGATCAGTTTAAGAATTCCAGCCATCTAAGTGAATCCATAGAAATTATATTACATTGTAAAATAAACAATGAATATTTGGGCCCAATTCATCATTGTTCTGCCCATAGTGCAGTTGTTTACAGCACTGCCAACCCTTAATGTTAAAAAATCATGAGTCAGGCCCCTTCCCCAATCATGAAATCTGCTAAACAATCGTGAGATTTTTAAAGTGTAATACATTTTGCATTTGTTTTAATTGCCCTTTGATTTCTGAGCCTCTAGTGCACACTCGTGAACATTTTCAAGCTTTTCTCTGCAGCTATAGGGGCTGGAAACTTTTTTTAAAATGAAAATTGAGATCCTCGCAGAATCAGAGCATTCCAAGAGATGGTGCTTTAAGAAAAACGCCAACTATCCTGGGACTCACAATAAAAATCTCAATAGTTGGCATCACTGTTCACATCAGTGCAAAGTGGGTGCAAAATACTAACATTCTGCTTTGGCTGCATTTTACATACCCTGCACTCATTTTGTACTGGTATAAATGGCTGCACAGCATGCAGGTCAACAATGATTTGGGCCTAGTATATTAGATATTTTCCTGTATTTTTCTCGGACATCAAAAATCTTAAAGTTCCACAAAAGAGGAAAGTGTGGTGTTCTCCAGGCCTAACTTTTGAAAAAAGCATACAGATAACTCTGTAAGAGGTTTTCTCACCATGATAACGATATTGAAGCCAACATAAAAAAATATCTGCTATTTGCTCTTCATAGGTTGTCCTGGGCATTATCCTTCATAAGCTACTCACACTGCCAAATCTCTAAGCTTACTGTGTTTGTTCAAGTAAATACACAGACCAGGCTATCTTCAGGAGGGAGCAGCAGAAATCCACAATGTTTGATTTGTGTTGGTCTGCCTGACGTAATGCCAACATACAGTTAAAAATCTGATAGTAGATACATGCCACGCGTACTAAAATATGCATGGTGCCATCTAGTGGTTATCACTGTTAAAGTAAGGTTTTTATGCCCAACGTCCTGCTTATCTTCCTGAATTACTTCTGCATCAAGATATTACACTGAATCCAATGGCTATGCCAGACAGTAAAAATGTGTGGCTTTCTTCTGAAATGTCCTAGTATCAAGTTCAAGCTACTGCAGTCTTTCAACTTAGCTTGATCTTTTAGCATTCCTTCTAAAATTGGAGGTTCCTTTTTTAAAAATTTTGTCAGAAAATATATATTTAAGTCCCCTTAATTCAGTTTCTATCATCAAGGGAAGATATTGCAGTGAAAAGGAACTTCCTCATTCAAAATCCAATTATTACATCACTGTTTGATACTGTGTGGACACTTCCTCCTCTCTCTCTCTCTCTTCCCCCCCTGACCCCTAGCCCCCACCTTTTGAGCTGTATGTGAACTTTCCCTATAATACATTGTGTGTTTGTTTAAAAATTATAAAAGGCTACAATGTTGCTGTTTGAACCACAGATGTGGTATTCACCTACATACAATATGTTTTAAGGGAAGTGAGAGAACTGTTTTACATTACAAGGTGACAAAATACACATGAATTCCAAGACCGAATTCCCTTGTATTGTATTTTTCCAGATATTGTTTTCAAAATACCTTTTTTTTAAAGGAAACCACCTTCTCATATAAAAGGCTGATCCTGGATTTCTTGTGCGCTCAGTGTTCTCATTTCTCATTTTAATAAATGAATTAGTGTCGTGGTATATCAATAATAATAATAGGACATAATATATCAGTGTCTTTGTCTCCATCTATTTGCTATTTTATGGGTATTTGCTAAATGTATAGCCATGAAATACTTACTCAGTAGCTCTGTTATTGCATGTATTGTACTGTAGTTTTATAAACAAAGAAGGAGCTTGTCCAAATCTTCAGCACAGTTTTGGTAGTTTGATCTATTTACACTACAGATTTTAATCTTGGTGTTACCAAGTCAGTAGGCAACTATATTGTAACTGAGTTCTGACTTCCTTGTAATCATAGAGTTAGTTTATTTTATAGAACGTTTTGCTTTGTTCAGCTTTTGAATCTATGGTTTAATGATGGTGGTTCTATTTCCATTTAAAAGAGAAAAGGAATGACCATTTTCCTAGTCTTTGGTTGAGGAGCAAGTGACAACTGCTTCCTCAACCCGACCTTTTGAAAAATTGACAGACATTGGTGCTGATGGTGGGAAAGTCCAGTAAGTGCCTTTCCCATCACCTCCCTTCAGTTTTCAAATAACTTTGAGTGACAAAAATTCTCATTTTCAGGAAAGAATGGCAGGGAGGAAAAAGAGCTTTTATGGCATAAAAGAGAGAGGATTTACTGCGGCAGTGGGGCCTATTCCTTCCTAAGCCACAGTGGGCCAGGGTGATGCAAAAGTAAGAAATATTTCAGTGCATTAATAACTTTAATGGTGCTCCTATTAACTCAGTAATAACCAGAGCCTGAGTTGATAAATGCCTTCTGCAGACTGAGTTTACACATTGTGCTCCTGTGATCATAACTAATCCATAGTTAAAATCCAATAAAATAGCTTTTAGTCCATGCCAGGCAAAGTAGGAGGGATATAGGCATTAGGTTAGGAGGAAGTCTCTTGGGACCTGGGAAGGGAGGAGTGAAGGGGTCGAATCACCTTTGGCACCTCCTCCTGGCCAGGCATGGTGTAGCAGCTCTCTTTCTCTGCTGGATGTCTCCTGCCAATGGCAGCTCCGCCTCTGCCATGGTCTGCCTCTTCCTGTGACCTGGCCCTCCAACCAGGTCACTTTGAAGTCTCTTCCCTCCTGGGGTAGTCTGGGAACAAAAAGCAAAGGGAATTTATGCAAATAAACTGAATTAGTAGGAGAGAGAGGGGAATGATTCCCTCTCAGGATGCATCAGGAGCTGGCCCTCCCTTCCCTCAGGGAGGGGCCTTCAGTCAGTAGTTGTCTGGGAAGCTCCTGCCTTTCTTGGCTCTTTCCTCAGGAGTTGAAGGTCTGTTCTCTTCCCTGGTCTTCCAACAAGTGAGCTGCTCTGCTCCTCCTCCAGTCTGTGCAGGTGTGGCGCGGGGCACGGTGGAGCTGGCTGAGCCCAGAACCCTTCCTTAACCCCTTGTTATCCAGTGGGGGGGGTTGTATACCCCATCACAGGAGATCAAAGATTTGGCTAAGTTGGATAAACATCTTCTCCATTGGTTGCTTATCGGAATGGGACCTCTGAAACATTTGAATAAATATGAATTGATTGAGTGACTCTGTTTAAAAAGCATTACTTTATAATGGATGGAAAGTTAATATTAAGGTGCTCTCCTTCTAGAGTGTCACAGTTAGAGTGGGCAGGTTGATCTGAACTGCATTTCCCTAGCTTCCTACTGAATATGCACTTCACAACATTGGAAAAAATATGACTCTCCAGAAGCAAGAAAAGAGGAAGCCATGCTGAGAAAGCTAACTGAAACAAAGGGGTGCCTCTGAGGTTCTGGGGGATCAAAGGAAATGTAGATTGAGTGCTTGGTCATCATAAAGGTTCTATATGGGCCTGACAAACTCCCACTGAAGTCAATGGGAGTCTTTCCATTGACTTCAACGGGCTTTGGATCAGCCCTGTGTCCTTTCTTTAAGTGCATGTAGCATAAGGGGGAAGCTGAGCACAGTATACATGTGCACTATTGCAATGAAAGTGTTTAGTACTGATTCCTCTCTGCTAAAAAGTTGTGTGTTTTTTTTTAATAGTATGATACACTAGAATATAATATAAACATCCTGGCACAGGATTTGAGATTGTCATTAGGTCATGGCATGGAAAATTATGTACTATTGCGTCTGGCGTGTTGGTTTACTTGCTGGTAAAATACTGAGATAGTATTTTCAGTTTAGGTGCTTTATCAGATTGATGGGAAGAGCAGTCTGGTGATGAACAAATGTGCTTTAGCTGGAAACCGCATCTAGTTGCGTGCACTATTGTGAAGCTGTTAGCAGGAAGAAGAGAGGACGAGCAATGTTGTGAGTCTGGTGGCTTGGCTTGGGTTCACTTGACATGGCTTGGTCACCCTGATGATGCTGTGTTCTAGTGCCCTGATATGTGATAGGTTCCATAGTCTGCTCTAAAAGAAGAATACTCTTAAGCCATTTTATAATATTTTAAAGTTTTGCTAAACATGAGAAACATGAAGTGTTTTCACATTTAATGAAACCCACATGAAAATATTTGGCATACGTTTAAGGTCCATTGACTTCAAATGGGACTACTCACATAAACTTATGCTTAAACTTAAGCATGTGCTTAAGTGCTTTGCTGAATTGCTTTCATTAAATATATATTTGTTGGTTTTGGAAGTAATTTTAATATTTATTTAAAAGTGGTTCCTGTTTCTAAAGACACTCCACAGATTTTTGCGTGTAAGATTTCTCTCTACTATTGACAGTATGTGTTTAATTTACATTTAGTTAGGCCTAGTGTATGTTAAGTAAATTTTAATTGATTATTAAGCCCCTGTTTCAGTCACTTCCCATCACTGATTAAATGTAAAATCTCCCTCTCCAAATTAATTTAGTAGAGCTCATAATTTCAGATAGAATGCAAAAAAAGGATTAGGAATTTAGAGTGAGCAAATCCATTTCATGTTCAAAAGTCTTAAAGACACGAATTATTTTTAAACTTTTTTTTATTTTACTTGAAGGTAGCAGACTTTTATTGACAGGTGATACTTGAGGTAATCTGCCTCCCTTCAAATTTGTGATGTATCTAAGATTATATCTCCTGGGCACACTAGAGTTCTAAAGAAACTATGTAATAGAAAAGAATGTCATTTCTCTGTGTAAATAACACTCTATTTTGAGTATGTATGAGAGTTGTTTCAGTCCATCTCTCTCTCTCGCTCTTTCTCTCTCTCTCACTTCTTTCATATGTTGGGGTGTTTTCTAAAGGTATTTTTTTAAATACCTAACAGAAAATAATCAGTCCACTAGAACACTGAATTAAAAATGAGGATTTCCAACTCATTGAGACTAAAGACAGCTGAAGACTGGAAGGAAGATCATAACCCACAGAATTGGTTCGTGTATTTATAGTGTGAAGAATTACAATTTTCCTCTAAACGATATCATTTTGTATTTACTTTATTTCGGTGTGTAGATTTTATTATAACAGTGTTGAGAGAAGTAAAAAGTGGACTGAAAAGAGTGAAGATAGAAGGATGAGATATAAAGTATCTGGGGCATCCATATAGTACTTGATATGTGGGGAAACAGAATACCCTTTTCAAATTGATTCAGCATCCTCCCCCTCATAGTTAAATATGTTCAAATGGCTAATAGTAAATGCAGCTGTCACATTTTACCTACATGTTCACTGCATTACCAGTGTCTGAATTTTAGTGTGAAATTTTCTGCAGACATAAATTGATTCTGCACCACTGGCTTCCATGGAACCATGCCAGTTCAGACCAGCAGAGAATTTTGGTCTAAATTCTATCACCTTCTATAGTACACAAGGTTACCTGAATATAAAAAGTGCTAAATAAAATTAAATGTGCTTCTATAATCGGGCACAGTATTTGGTGTTTCAGAGTTACTGTCTTTGAATCATGAATCCAAAATACTCATGCTAGGCTAGTGTCTTGTTGCCTAATATCTGATTTGGTTTTCTTTTTCCTGTTCGGTGAATCCTTTTTGTTCAAATTGCTCATCACCGCAAATACCTAATCACCAGTAGTTTTGCTAGATGACTTGAAAACAAAGCTGCTAGCTGAAATGGAGTAGAAGGTGGCAAATTGTGGTTATTGCTGCTGATTTGGCTATAAATTGTGCCCACTTCTATTTTATGCTAATACATCCTATTATTTTTGTTCCCCCATTTTCCTGTCCCAACTTCCCACTTATTTGCTTCATCACCTGTTATTTATTGAGGTTTAGATTAAGCTCTTTGAGGCAGGGACTGTCATTTACTATATGTTTCTCCTGTACGGTGCCTACCACAATATAAATTATTTATGCAAGTATTATTTGTATTAATAAACAATACAGGCAATTATCAGTCAGATCAAAGCTGGCAAGGGGTAAGATATTTAAAGTTTTGGTCATATAGATATCTATATCTAGATAGATCTATGTGGCATCATTATTATTATTTGAGATAATGTGGACTGCGACATACGCTCTTATTAGTACAAAATTAGAAACCTGGAGTCCCATGTTACTCATCCTTACTCAGACAAGTAGTCTTATTAACTTCATTTGGGCTACTTGCATGGATAAAGACTAGCAGAATCACTTCCCAGACTGTGCCATGACAAGTCTGGGGATCTGTGAGGTAACATGCATTGTATTTAAATTGTATTTTACAGTGTGCTTACTCTTGATCCTCTAGGATCCATCAGAGTATGTTAGTTACTAGAATTGAAACAATATGAAGATAAATAGTGCTTGGACTAGTTGCGGAGGAAGTGAACAGCAGCAAGTAATAGGTTGTTCATCTGCTTAATCCCACCTCTATCAGACTGAATTAATAGTTTAATAAGTTTTTTTTTACACTAACAATTAATTATCTTTAAAAGAACCAACTAGAATATGGAGCTCTCCAGGATGGTATTTATAAATTTCTTAATCTGTGAGAGTTAAATTAACAAAATAGTATTTGTCTCTCAAGTTCTAATGGTGACATTTTGCTTGTCATTGACTCCAAAATGACAAAGCAAAGATACAATGGTAACATATAGCTTGGCCATTGATGGCAAAATGAAACACTTTTTTTTTTTTTTTTTTCATATTTGGTCAAATGAGGGATGATTTAGTTTAGATGACTATCCATACTGTTCACCACTTATGAGGCCTTTTTGAAAGGTCTCTGGAAAATGCATGGTACATATGCTTTGCACTGTACTGCACAGGGATGTTTGATTTCAAGTTTCATGATTAATTGCAGTTTTAATCACACTGCTAAACAATAATAGAATACCAATTTAAATTTATAATATCTTTGATGTTTTTCTATATTTTCAAATATGTTGATTTAAATTACCACACAGAATACAAAGTGTACAGTGCTCACTTTATAACTTTTATTATAAATATTTGCGCCGTAAAAAGGATAAAAGAAATAGTATTTTTCAATTCACCTCCTACAAGTACCATAGTACAATATCTTTACTGTGAAAATGCAACTTGCAATTGTAGAATTTTTTTTTACATAACTGTACTCAAAAACCAAACAATGTAAAACTTTAGAGCTTACAAATCAAAGCATGTAGTGCTGTATGAATGTTTAGCACATCTGGCAAGTAAAGACCTTGCAATGTCCGCTACAAAAGTGCCATGCGAATGCCTGTTCACACTTTCAGGTGACTTTGTAAACAAGAAACGGGCAGCATTATCTCCTATAAATGCAAACAAACTTGTTTGTCTTAGCAATTGGCTGAACAAAAGGTAGGACTGAGTATATACCCACACTCTTCAAGACGCTTTGGACGCTGGTAAACCATGTTCACTGGGGGGCCCGACCGCTCCCATTTCATTTTATTTACACAGGGATTACAGACAGTTTTGGGAGGTGGGCTGAGCTTGGGGGGGCCTCAGTATTGGTACAGTTGTTCCCCCTTTCCCTCCTCCTCATCAGCCCTATATATACCAGCTAACTTTGACCGCTAAAATGCACTACTTGAAGCTCAGTTGCAGTATAAGATCCATGCAGATTGGTCTGGTTGAATTGCTGGGGGGTTGCCTGCTGGCCCATCCAGTTGGTCTGGGGTCTGGACCAAGCTGAAAACCAGACCTCTTGTTTAGGTTTGTCTAGAACTGCTGCTGAAACTGCACACTTAACTTTGTTGCCTTTTGTCTGCACTTACCTTCTTATTAAGGCCATCTAATTTGTGTATTCTAAGCCCACCTGTCCCGTCATTTGGCAGCTTGCTTTCGATTGCCTGTCTGGCCCCCCTCCATTACTGGCTCAGAGTAAAAGAAACTTGTGGATAGTTCCATCTCCTTGACCCTCAGCTGGCCTAGCATCTGGCTCCCCCTTTCTTTCCCCAGCCTGACTCTGGCAGCTGGATTTAAGTACTAGTCGTGTCATCAAAGTTGTATTTAGATTTACTACTTCCACAGAGACAAACTGCATGTAGGGGTGGCTGGCCATCTGAAGAGATGGAAGCTTCTTTTAAAACAAGTTGGCTTTACCTTGGTGGCTAGTTGCAGCTGAAAGGAGTTAAGCCAGTTGGGAGGTCCAGATAAAGGGGACTTGGGATCCACTCCAACACTTCTACTGGAGTGACACTCTCTTCTTCCAGTTGGAGGAAAGGAGAATAGGATAGGTGGCAAGAACATCAGAAGGAATGAACTTCCGGCTGTGTGTTCTGTCGGCCTAGCCTAGTCTAGGAGGATGCTCAATCTAACCTGCTGAAAAGGGAACTTTATAGGGGTTTTCCTTGTGTTACAAAGACCTAAGATACCAACTAGGTCTGACCATGGAATTACATCATGCAACCTTTCCCAGTGTTTTGCTAACATATGGCAAGTGGAGCAGGAAAAGTGTCTGTCTAGTACATACAAGGAGGTTATGCTGTCACTAAGTTTGCATTCTCTACCCTCTGTCCATTGGCAGTAGAGCACATGCAAACAGGAGCAGAGCACCATAGATGCTATTGTAGAAGATTAGAAATAAAGAAATCCCCTCATATAAAAAAGAATTAGACCATTTAAAGAGGATTAGGGTGATGTCTTTATCCATAATAATATGCATTTCTTCCAAAGTGCAGATGTACCTCAATATGTTATAAGATATAAAGACAATGCAACATTTATCACTGTAATGAAAAAATCTGTACTGTAACCTTGTACCTTTACTGTATGCATCTTATGAAATAGTATTTGTTTCTCAACGGTTACTACAAAGGATAAGAACAGCTGGAATGTTACCTTGAATTAGGATTTAGATGAATCCAGAGTTTTGAACTAGAGCAATTTTTGAAAACATATTGAATGATCCTCCACCGCTGGAAATTTTGACTTGTAGTGACCTGATGTCACCCTAGTAACATCAAGATACACACAAAGTTTTCCCTCTGGCACTAAATTTTGGAGATTTTATTTATTTATTTATTTTATTTTGATCATTTAAGCTACCCTGGTGAAAAGACAGAGTGAGGAAGTTTAAATTGGGCAGGGAATCTAAAGAGAGGGGAAGATTTAACAAAACACTTGGCAAATGTATTTAAGAGAATGAAATATGATTTGAAGAACACAACTGTACCTTTTCTTTTTAAAACTATAATTTAATCTGTCCAAATGCAATTATACTTTTTATTCAGTTTTTGTAAAGCACTTTGACTCTGGTACAAGTTACTGAACAGGATTTTCAAAAGTGCCTGAGTGAGTGTGAAAGTCAATGTGAGATAAGTACTTAACTTTCTTTGGAACCTTTGAAAATCCCACCAGCTCTGTAAATTAATAAGAGTAATTTTCAAACTGCTACCCATAAAGTTATAATTCAGGAAAACACTCGCTCAATTTTAAGCGTGTGCTTAATTTCTGTAAACTTAATGGGACTTAAATTCACACTTAAGTGTTTTCCTGAATGGGAAATGCTTTTTTCCTGAATTAGAGCCAAACTCTCAACTTCTGATGATATTTCAACTAAACTAATATTTTATTTATGATTATTTTATTAGCAGGTCTGGTGTTTTCCTTGCTCTTTTCTCCTGATTGGTTTAAATACCAAAGATGGGGAAAAAATAGCTTTTTATACATAAAATATCCGCTGAACTGTGTACTATGCCAAAGTACGAGCGCATGAGTCAATTTTGTGTTTTTCAATATGTGAATGCGAGTATCTGACGACTGTTCTTAAATTGTATGTAGTACATCTGGTGGACATTTGGAACGTTATAGAAGCATTGCGAGAAAATGCATTAAACAACTTGGACCCAAACATAGAATTGAATGTGGCTCGTCTGGAAGCTGTGCTTTCAACTATCTTTTACCAGCTCAACAAACGGATGCCAACTACTCACCAGATCAATGTAGAGCAATCCATCAGTTTACTGCTCAACTTCCTGCTAGCAGCCTTCGATCCGTAAGTTTCCCTCTACTATCCATATATGTTTCTCTTTTTCCTGATCAGTGGAAGGATTTTGTCTGTCTGTTGTCACTTTGAAAAACAGATAACAAACTAAAATTTCTATCCCAAATAATGAATGTTTAAATAGAACTAATATTGCAAGGGGAACTGGCATAAAGGAGCTAGGTTCTGGTCTCATTTATACTCAATTATATCCAGAGTAATTCTGGTGTATTCCACAGAGGTACTCCAGACTTACTCAGAATAGAATTACTGACAGAGCAGAGTGACTCCACTCTTATCTTGCACTGTTACGTATTGAAATATCAGAGACTGAAACCACTGTAATGATTCTATGGTAGTGCCATAAGTTAATGGCTCATTATTTATTTTTGCTGCAAGTTCTTGCAGCTGCAAGCAATTTTTCTGGTTCCTGGTAATGCAGACTGTTATAAGACCATGGCAGAAATAAGATAAGGATCAGGAGATGGAATAAAATTAATGTTGTCAGTTACTTCCTAGACCATGTGTCAGAATACCGGTGTACAACGGGTGAGCTCAAGATGGAGAGTTTCCTAGCTTAACATGTGTTAAGTGATGTGATGAAGTGAGCTGTAACTCACGAAAGCTTATGCTCAAATAAATTTGTTAGTCTCTAAGGTGCCACAAGTCCTCCTTTTTCTTTTAGCTTAACATTATAGATACATATTATGGTTATTGAATGCAGAGACATGAATATGTTGTTGCCATGCTTAAAAGCATCTGAATAGCTTGAATTCTCAATTTAGTTTGACACATGCAAATTGCCGATTTTCCTCTTTACCATTTATATTTTGAAAATGCACCAACTGAAAACATTGTTTGAGAAGCCTTAAAATAAGTATCTTCCCCCCTCCTCCCATACACACACTTGACGGACTTCTTGTTTGGTATTGTGCACCTTTTCAGAGCCAAATCAACTGGTATGGCTTAGTCACCATGGTAACAGTTGCGGGGGTGGGGGGGGAGGGAAGGCAGTCATTCCACATGACAGAGCTGCAGAGGCAGTGTGTCTGTATTGTGCATCCCCTCCTTCCCTCTCCGAGGAAAAAAGTCAATAGGTTCTGAAACTGTAGCCTTCAGGATTTTTTTTTTTTAAAGGCAGTAAAAACACATAACGGGGCATTTTAATTCATGAAAAGCCTTGAATTCCTGACTTGACAAGAACAGGAAGGAAAGAAAATGAAAGCACTTGGACATGTGCGCTGGTAGGTGCTGCACGTAAACTGCACCCCTGCTGTAAAAAAGAGGGAAAGGTTGATGGCTGTGAAAGTGAGACCAGTGATGATGTGTTTTTGTTTTGGAGCTCATCAGATCTGGAGTAAAGCTACCAACCATATATCAGGATTCCTTACAAGGGAAATGGTGGGAAGGCATTTACTCCTCAGTTCTTAAATGGTGACACTGAACGTATTTTAAAGGTTTCTACATTCCCTGTAAACATCAGACGTTCATATGCTCTGACCCACACCTAGGGTGTACCTTGGGGGTTACTGGCTCAAGCCTCGGACCAGCTCCACAGCCTCTGATTCTGCCTCTGATCTGGAATGCCCTAGGTGGGACCTATCGGTATGTCAATACTCCCCGCCCCACATTTCTCAAGGGAATCTCCCATGGATCCGCATAACAGCAGAGCCATCAGACTCCTGCCCCAAGTATGCAGTGTATAGCATGGGGCGGGGCTCTGAGGCAGGGGATTCACATCTCTGCTCCTGCTGCTTCTGCCTGTTTAGAAGAACCACATGGTTCTGCTGTGGTGAAGGCCCTGTGTCCTAGTACAAGAGGGGGCAGGGTTTTTCCCATAAATGCCCAAGCACAGAAACAAACAGTGCAATGTGTTTGGAAAAAACAGACATTGTACTGCTTTTATATATGCTGTAAAACCCAGTAGAAGGCAGTAAGGCTGGGTAAAACCTTGACTATCTCTCATCCCCAGATTAGAGTACCTGGCCTGGATTCATATTTACATTGAGGTCCCTGTACTCTGCTCTGGCAGTGTGAAGGAGACTTAAAGTAGATATCACATTGAAATCCTAAATTTAACCCCTAGTAACCCTGTTCTCCTTAACTAAGGATTACAGGCCTGTCTCTTACTGTCTGTTTAGAGGGGAGATTTGTACTTTAGAGTCCTCAATCTCCAATTAATTTGGGAGATTGAATCTTTTTTAAATTAAAATTTACATTAATATATAACCAACTCAGACATTCAATTTTGTACATCCTCTGAGGTGCCCTAATAATCTGAATCCCAATTTTTCCGAGATTTTGAGTGTTTCCTGAGGTCTTCCATTTGGAAATGAGAAAAATAAGAGGAACTACAATAATACAGATATATCAATCCTAATACAATAACGAGGGAATTCTGTAAAATTTAAGTCAAAATTAAAAGGACATTTGAATCTATTCAATGTATAGTTAGTGTGTGAAACTCACTGACAGGTGATAGAAGAGCTTAGTATGTTTCAAAACAGCATGAGGAGGTCAGATTTCTAAATACTGTGCAAATGCATGCCTAATTTGTTTATGTAATTAAGAAAGGAGATTGCACATGAAAACTGGGCAGTTGCATCTGCTTCAAGGCATAAGATCAGCTGGGGTCAGGAAGAAATGTCTGCCCTTCTACCACTCTGTGGTACATTATTACACAACAGGATGGCTAGTTCAAACCTCTCAACCATTTAGTGTAGGCCATTGTCAGAAATATGATATCAGACTACATGGAATGCTGGTCTAATCCAGTACAATAGTTCTTGAAGAGCTCTCGATTGATAGTGTGAAATATGTTACAAACTGTCCTCTTATGACACTTGCTCAGTATTGAAATGTGGATCCTGTCTTCATTGACATGGAGACTGCAGCTTGTTATGCTCTTTGGGATACCTGTATTAGGAAGCAAGCTTCTGTCTCCAGGCTATGAAAGATACAGGACATAATTGGAGGGGCTTGGTTTCACCCCTCTCTTTTTAAACAAATGTCTTTTCTAGAATTAAAGTCAGTCTGTGGAGAAGCTCAATACCTGTCCTGAAAGCAGCTTCTCATTTGCCCTTCCTTTCAGAGTCGCAAAATGTTAAATTCTCTACTCTCTCCAGCTTTGTCAATCAATGCAAGTTATCTAGTCCTGCTAACCATTAAAAAAGAAGAAAGACCTGCAAGAAGTGCAGTTCAGAGATTTGGTCATTGTACGTATTGCTCAGTTGAATGAAAGAGCTCAGCTTGATTCCAATTAATTTCCTTACTGAAATATTTCTAAGAAAGGAAACTCTTAATTATACACTGTGACAATTCAGAGTTCACTGTCATGATTAAGGTGTTAAGAGCCCCCATAATTGTTTGAAGAAATTCTGTTCCCCTTGGAAGTGATAGTTTAGTTTAAAAGCCTGTGTTCCATGTCTAGTCAACTATGAAATCAGAGTTTTTGTGCCCCTCTAAAGGGATAAATTTGTTGTATTTCAAAATATTCAGAAGATACTACTGTAGTTTATTTTCTTTTGGTCTATGCATTAGACTTCTATTTTCTTTATGGCAATTTCAGTATAAATATAACTGGATAGCTTAACAGGTGTCAAAGCAGCTCTTTTGGTACCACTCTCATACTTGGCCAGAGGGCTGCAGGCTCAAGTCCTGGACTGAAACCTGGCCTCATACTCATTTTTGGCGCTAGAGGGCAGTACCCCGTGCATTAAAAAGAGGACCTTCTGCTCCACTCTGACAATTTAAAAGCAAGTGGCAATTTTTGCAACATAGATTCATAGATATTAAAATCAGAAGGGACCATTATGATCATCCAGTCCGACCTCCTGCACAACGCAGGCCACAGAATCTCACCCACCCACTCCTGCGAAAAACTTCTCACCTATGTCTGAGCTATTGAAGTCCTCAAATCGTGGTTTAAAGACTTCAAGGAGCAGAGAATCCTCCAGCAAGCGACCCGTGCCCCATGCCTCAGAGGAAGGCGAAAAACTTCGAGGGCCTCTTCCAATATGCCCTGGAGGAAAATTCCTTCCCGACCCCAAATATGGCGATCAGCTAAGCCCTGAGCATATGGGCAAGATTCACCAGCCAGGTACCCAGGAAAGAATTTTCTGTAGTAACTCAGATCCCACCCCATCTAACATCCCATCACAGGCCATTGGGCCTATTTACCATGAATATTTAAAGATCAGTTAATTGCCAAAATCATGTTATCCCATCGTACCATCTCCTCGATAAACTTATCGAGTCTAATCTTAAAGCCAGATAGGTCTTTTGCCCCCACTGCTTCCCTTGGAAGGCTATTCCAAAACTTCATTCCTCTGTGGTGAGAAACGTTCATCTAATTTCAAGTCTAAACTTCCCAATGACCAGTTTATATCCATTTGTTTTTGTGTCCACATTGGTACTGAGCTTGAATAATTCCTCTCCCTCTCCGGTATTTATCCCTCTGATATATTTATAAAGAGCAATCAGATCTCCCCCAGCCTTCTTTTGGTTAGGCTAAACAAGCCAAGCTCCTTGAGTCTCCTTTCATAAGACAGGTTTTCCATTCCTCGGATCATCCTAGTAGCCCTTCTCTGTACCTGTTCCAGTTTGAATTCATCCTTCTTAAACATGGGAGACCAGAACTGCACACAGTATTCCAGGTGAGGTCTCACCAGTGCCTTGTATAACGGTACTAAAACCTCCTTATCTCTACTGGAAATACCTCTCCTGATGCATCCCAAGACCGCATTAGCTTTTTTCACGGCCATATCACATTGGCGGCTCATAGTCCTCCTATGATCAACCAATACTCCAAGGTCTTTCTCCTCCTCCGTTACTTCTAATTGATGCATACCCAGCTTATAACTAAAATTCTTGTCATTAATCCCTAAATGCATGACCTTGCACTTCTCACTATTAAATTTCATCCTTATTACTATTACTCCAGTTTACAAGGTCATCCAAATATTCCTGTATGATATCCCGGTCTCTCTCTAAATTGGCAATACCTCCCAGCTTTGTAGCATCCACAAACTTTATTAGCGCACACCCACTTTTTGTGCTGAGGTCAGTAATAAAAAGATTGGTCCCAAAACTGATCCCTGAGGAACTCCACTGGTAACCTCCCTCCAGCCTGACAGTTCACCTTTCAGTATGACCAGCTATAGTCTCCCTGTTAACCAATTCCTTATCCACCTTTCAATTTTCATATTGATCCCCATCTTTTCCAATTTAACTAATTCCCCATGTGGCATGCTATCAAACGCCTTACTGAAATCTAGGTAAATTTGATCCACTGCGTTTCCTTTGTCTAAAAAATCTGTTACCTTCTCAAAGAAGGAGATCAGGTTGGTTTGGCACGATCTACCTTTTGTAAAACCATGTTGTATTTTGTCCCATTTATCATTGACCTCTATGTCCTTAACTACTTTCTCCTTCAAAATTTTTTCCAAGACCTTGCATACTACAGATGTCAAACTAAGAGGCCTGTAGTTACCTGGATCACTTTTTTTCCTTTCTTAAAAATAGGAACTATGTTAGCAATTCTCCAATCATACGGTACAACCCCTGGATTTACAGATTCATTAAAAATTCTTGCTAATGGGCTTGCAATTTCATGTACCAATTTCTTTAATATTCTTGGATGAAGATTATCTGGGCCCCCCCGATTTAGTCCCATTAAGCTGTTTGAGTTTTGCTTCTACCTCACATATGGTAATATCTATCTCCATATCCTCATTCCCATTTGTCATGCTATCATTATCCCTAAGATCCTCATTAGCCTTATTAAAGACTGAGGCAAAGTATTTGTTTAGATATTGGGCCATGCCTAGATTATCCTTGACCTCCACTCCATTCTCAGTGCTTAGTGGTCCCACTTCTTTCTTTTTTTTCTTATTTATATGGCTGTAGAACCTTTTACTATCGGTTTTAATTCCCTTTGCAAGGTCCAACTCTACTTGACTTTTAGCCTGTCTCACTTTATCCCTACATGTTCTGACCTCAATAAGGTAGCTTTCCTTGCTGATCCCTCCCTTCTTCCACTCCCTGTATGCTTTCTGCTTTTTCTTAATCACCTCTCTGAGATGGTTGCTCATCCAGCTTGGTCTGCAACTCCTGCCTATGAATTTTTTCCCCTTTCTTGGGATGCAGGCTTCCAATAGCTTCTGCAGCTTGGATTTAAAGTAATCCCAGGCCTCCTCTGCCTTTAGATCCATAAGTTCTTCAGTCCAATCCACTTCCCTAACTAATTTCCTTAATTTTTGAAAGTCAGCCCTTTTGAAGTCAAAAACCCTAGTTGCAGATTTATTTTTGTTAATCCTTCCGTTCAGTTTGAACTGAATTAACTCATGATCACTTGAACCAAGGTTGTCCCCTACAACCATTTCTTCTGTGAGGTCCTCACTGTTCACCAAAACCAAATCTAAAATGCATCCCCTCTAGTCGATTCAGCAACTACTTGATGAAGGAATCCATCAGCTATCGCATCTAGGAAAATCTGAGCCCTATTATTATTACTAGCACTCGTCCTCCAGTCTATATCTGGGAAGTTAGTCTCCCATGATGACGCAGTTTCCATTAGTATTTACTTCATTAAAAACATTAAAGAGGGCTCTATCCATATCCAAATTTGATTTCTGGCCATCTATAGCACACCCCAAGCACTATCCCAGGGGAGGCTTTAGTAGTTTTCTTCCCCAATGTAATTTTTGCCCAGATGGACTGTCTTATCCATTCCATCGCTTCTTATTTCTTTACATTCTACCTCATCATATACAATGCTACTCCACCACCTTTACCTTTATTTCTGTCTTTCCTAAACAGCACATACCCTTCAATACCTGGAGTCCAGTCATGACTACTATTCCACCATGTTTCTGTTATCCCTATAATATCTGGTTTCACTTCCTGCACCAGTAGTTCTAGTTCCTCCATTTTGTTACCTAGGCTCCTCGCATTGGTGTACAAACATCTTAATTTTTGCTATTTGGCCTCGATCACATTCTGTACCCTATTAGGCACGGTCATTCTACAGCCAGTATAACCTATTAGACTGGTATCTACACTGCCCTTCCTCCTTATATATATTCTCCTACCCACGGCTGTATCCTTTCTTTCTTTGTTTTCTTCCCTCCCAATGCTAAAATCCGGTGTGGAGATTACCTGGACATCTCCCCCAAATTCCTAGTTTAAAGCTCTCTTAATCAGTTGTGCCAGCCTCCGTCCTAGAAGTCTATTTCCTTCCCTGCTCAGATGAAGTCCATCCCGAGAGAACTGTCCTCTGTCCATGAATGCCTCCCATGGCCATACATCCCAAAGCCCTCCTTATAGCACCACTGCCTAAGCCATCTGTTGATAGTCATAATCTTGTCACACCTTTGTTGCTCTTCTCTAGGAACAGGCAGAATCCCACTAAAGATCACCTAAGCCTCGATTTCCTTAAACGTCTTCCCCAGCCTAGCATAGTCTCCCTTAATACTTTCCAGCGAGAATCTAGCTGTATCATTTGTTCCCACATGAAGGATAATTAGGGGTTTTTTTTCCTGCTCCCTTCAGGATCCTTTTCAACCTCAAGTCTACATCCCGTATCTTAGCACCTGGAAGACAGCATACCCTTCTATTCTCTGGATCAGCTCTGGTTACAGGCCTGTCTATTCTTCAGTAAGGAGTCCCCAATCATGTAGACCTGCCTTTTCCTGGTGATGGTGCTATTCTGCAGTCTATCCCCTGTTCCCTCTGACTGCAAGTTCTTTCCATTCCTACTCTCCCTTGTAATCCTCTTCAACCCATCCTGTATCCTCCTGGGGCTCATATTTGGTGTAGTCTCCATTGACTCTTCCCCTTTTCCTGTAGGACTAGCCGCTCTTCCCTTCTTCCTTGCCCTTCCACCTTCAGTGACTACCTGCTGAGCCCCTTCGTCATTTTCCAACTCTGCAAACCTGTTCTTGAGCTCTGTTTCTCCTTCACTAGCCCGTCTTTTCCTCTGCCTGGTTCTTTTAGTCACATGCTTCCACTGACCACTTTCCTCACCCAGTCTCCCCTCCAAATTCCTCAGTCCTGCTTCCATCTGCAAGTCGGAGCTTTTCCCTTCAGCTACCTCATGTCTTTGCTCCATAATCTGCTCGAACCCCCTTCTAAACTCAACCAGACTTTCCACCTGCATCTCCAAACCTCGGATCTTTTCTTCCATCAGCTCTATCAGATGGCATTTCATGCCGACAAAACTCTTACCAGATACCCCCTCCAGGATTATGTACATACCGCAGCTTCCACATCCAGTCATCCTCATTGTGTCTTCCACTACATGGGTCACTCCCACTGCTGCCTCTGTATCTGTCATAGCCTCCCCACCTAAATCACATTAATCTGGGAAACACAAACCACACCCAAAACACCACCACCCACAGCAAAACCAAACCCCAAACAAGCGCCACAAGACAAACTCCCACTCAAACACCCCTGTTTACAGCTCTGGCTGCTGGCTCCTGTGCCGCTGCAGCTGTTCCAGCATTCCCTTATCTCAAAACTCTGTTGTGCTGTTGCTTAACACGTACAGGCTGCTATGTTTGTACAGTCACTTTTGCTTCAATACTATTCTATGAAGCGTTTGAGGGATACCTTCAATATGAAAGGTACTATACAAAATCTTTTGTGCTCTCTGTTCTTTCTATGAGTAAAGTTGTAAGTCTCTTTCTGTTAGTCAGCCTGTGAGGTGTTATGAACACTTCAGTTGAGGCACTCTGAATTCAATCTATACCTGCATGATGCCATCAGCCTGTGGCTGAGGTATTTACTCCTATGTGGCAGCACTTTACTCAAGAGGTCCTACTACTGCTAGTAGAGAGGAGCTATATACTACAGAGCAGAGTTGCCTGGAGCATTTCTGGGCCTGGGGACTTCGGAAAGTCCTAGACCCCATTATCAGGTCCAGTTATCAGACGTGTGTGTGAGAGATAGATAAATATAAAAAAAAATAATAATAAAACTTTGGGCAAATTGAATTTACACTGGCTCTAATTTATGTATTTATGAATACAAATAACTGATACAAAATAGTGTCAAAACTAATCAAATCAAATTGAGAGTTCCAAAACCTATATACAATATATTCCTTTCCCACCTCTCCTGCTCCCATAACCATTCAAGTGTGTGAAAAGCCTCTGTCGCTGGGGTGGAAAGCTGAAGGCTAACTGATGTGACTGCCATTCAAAAAAAATAATCCTGTAAGTAAATATAAATAAACCCATGCGGGGAGGAGGGGAAGAGACTGGAGGTCAGAGACTATCTAGTTCCCCACAGTGACACAGAATCTTATGGCCTCACTCTGCCATCCTCATACTGAGCAGTACCCTGTTCTGTTATTAGTCCCATTGCTGAAACTCAAAGGAAAAATGGGTTTGTCATGCTGTAAAATTGAAAAGAAAGGAATTGGCTGACTGTGAAACAATAATTCTCTTTATTAAGATGAGAATATGCTCTCAGTGATTTAGTTAAACAGAGATAGGAACCCATTAAACGTCTCCACGGGTAATAGGTAAATGCTGCCCCGATGTAATTTGTATCTTAACTGCCCTGAGGGAAGGTGCTGAGAAATCCAAAGAAAAAGTCCATTTGAAAATTGAGACCAAAAAAATTAATGCAAAAGAGGAGGAATTTTATTATTTTTGGTGATATTGTACATTTTAGCATGTTCATGCTTCTGCTTGTAATAGCATAAGTCCTTTAAACAACCTGTGCTAGTTTTTTTTTCATACCAAGGGAAATTATTTTAGAATTTAAAGCAGAGGTCCTTCTAATGAAGATAGAAAATACTGGCTCAGAAACTGGAATGTGCTAAGGTTTCTGTATGATAAATCACTGAGGTGGCTGCAGAATAATTGGTATGGAAATGGGGCAGCTGAGTTTTGCCTTAAAATAGTTCAGTGAAAAGATCAACAATTCATAAAATGTGTACATTGTGTATGGACACTGCAATATACAGCCTTATTCCTTCCAAGGAGGAAAAGATCTTTATCTGACTGGGACATGGCTAGATTTGTAAGAAAATTATTATAGAACGTTTTTCCCCTATATCGAATACCCTCATGTGTGTTAAATAGTATTGAATAGAATTTGTGTGAAATTAAATATTCCAGATGCGTAACTTCTTGATTTAACCAATGGATTGTGCCATCACTCCTGCAGGGAAAAGTGTGGGATTCTGCTTGGTCATATGGGACTAGTGAAACCCTTTATAGTATTATGTCAATGCCTTCAAAATGGTAAATTCTGACCATGCCAAAGGATGATATTTAAAAAGAGGCTTTTCCTGAAGATAAGATAGTTTCAACATGGGGCCTGATCCAAAGTCCATTGAAAATAAATGGTCTGATGTTGACTTCAGTGGGGTTTGGACTGAGCCTTAGTGTCAATGTTTTAACTAAATGCCTTCTAAGATTGTGTGTAAATCAAGGGTATAGTTGAAAACGGCAAATGGCTTGGAACCATTAACTTGTACAATAGCTAACCTGGGTAACCACATGTTCTTTAGACATTATCCTCATCCTCCTTTCCCCACTATTGCTTTTTGCACTCACTTGTTACAATTTAATTTGAAACAGGATATAAGCTCCTAGCATAGTGGGGCCCTGATTTTGATTGGGGCCTTTGAGCACTACAATAGTACAAATAACCATATATAAGAGTAATCAGCTTAATGCAGAATGTGCTAACCAGCATTCAAATGTTGTTCTGATAAGCTTAATATTAAAATGTGCCTTGTTGATGTTCTTAGAGGGTCTCTGATGGCTTTACAGAGAAATCTGCCATTGTATGTCCTCTCAAAAGAAAACAGTAAAAATCTGAAAAGAAAAATGCATTGATCTAAAGATTTATGTGCACCTGCATATAATATGTGCCTGGTGTATTATGTCATGTCAAAGAGATGCAGTTAAAATGTACATTCATGCTGGTCAGATCATGCCATATAACAACTTTTTATTATCAAACAGGGAAGGACATGGTAAAATTTCAGTTTTTGCTGTCAAAATGGCTTTGGCAACTCTTTGTGGAGGAAAGATCATGGACAAATTAAGATGTAAGTCTTGTTTTGTCTGTCGTTCATCCCTGTATTTTTGTAAGATATCAAATTGTGCTAGAATGGTAGGTGGACCTGATGGGATTAGAGCATTCTTATATTTGGTGATGGTGGGGTTTTGCTGAACCAATTTGCATCTTCAGATAAGTTCACTTTTTGGATGGACTCTCAACCAGGTTTGGAGCCAGGTCACACATCTCTAATTCTGATGAACACAGTACAAATTTGATTTCTGATCAAATTGATTGAATTCAAAGGTTATAAGTACAGTTAAGTGCAGCAAATGTCTAGCATTATGAAGCATCATTGGACAATTTTCTCTTTCATGATATCTCTCTCATTTTCACAGTTAGAAAAACAATACCGTTTAAACACTGTTTATATTTCCTTTCCAGGGGCACATGTCTATCCCTTCTACTTTACAGGATTTATCTCATTTTCCAAACAAAACTAGCCAAGATTTATTCTAGCTGCAGAAGCATTGAGAGACTTCCTTTTAGAATTCTTGTCCCTCGGGATCAGCTTCATCTAGAGTACAGTGCTTAGTTCTCCCTTTTCTCGAATGTTGTGCATAAGGATAGCTATTGATTCCTTGAGTCCATAGGCTGTATGCAGTGGCAGGATGTAGTGTGATACTGGTTTCCCAGCAGTGAACTGCAGGGTCCTTCACTTGGAATTTCCCTCCGGATGTACCCAGTGTGGTATCTGCCGTCTAGAACAGAGGTGGCCATAACAGCCTGAAAAATTATAACGGTCCCTTAGTCTAGCATCGTCCACTAAGTTTTGGATCCTTTTAAACTTTTTTTTTGAGTAAGAAAGTGAAGTCTACCATCAAGGAAAATAAAAAGAGTAAGGTGCAGCTATAGAATAACACGTTGTAATATTTACATGACAAATAATTTAAGACAAAAATGTGATAAGCATCAAGTAATGCATTTCAAATTTGTTGTGTTCTACATGTCCAAAAAAAAATGAACAGCCTCATGAACTCAGTGCCAGAATGGCACCAGGCAAAAAGTTGTAGTTGATGTTTTGCATTTCGTCCAATTGGATCCATTCTATCTGTCTAAATTACTCTCTCATGTTACACATCAAGCACTAGCTAAAAAGGAACGACACTGCAGAGCCACAAAAGCGGGAAAATTTTAATATAAAAATCTGATAGTTTTCTTACATGTGCATTTTCCTTTTGCCTCTCGCAAGTTAAGCTAAAATTAAATGTGCAATAATAACGTTTTCCATAAGTAGAATACATTATATATAAAATCTCATTACTTTAAGTTCAGATCATATGTTGTTGAACTAAGAGAAGATCTGCGGTTTAAATGAAGTAAACCTCTCCTTTTCTTGCTTTTATTTTTTGTTTTGTTTTAATTTCCCCAGATATTTTCTCAATGATTTCAGACTCTGGTGGAGTGATGGTTTATGGAAGGTATGATATGTTTCTGCGGGAGGTTCTCAAACTTCCCACTGCAGTTTTCGAAGGTCCTTCATTTGGTTACACGGAGCAATCGGCAAAATCCTGTTTCTCTCAACAGGTAAAGAAAGATGGCATCGCTGACATGCTGTCAGTCACATGACTAAACAAGTTTTCTTTTGTTCTTTTCTTTTTTTCCTTTACACACACATATGTGCGCGCACACAGTCGTGCTGCTCCTCTTTCCTGCTACAGTTGTGAATACCTAACCTTATATCTCCATGGTGAAATCCAATTCTCAAACCAAGTATCTAATTGCTCATGTCTATGATGAAGGAACAGATACACTTGAAATGCTCCAGTGAAAAAGAACTGTTTCTCACCTCTTCTTTGTTGGAAATGGAAGCCTACAGGCAACTGAACATCTGATTTTCCCTTGCAGAAATTCTTAGTAGGATCCAAGAAAGCACTGAAGTTACTAAGAAAGGAATATGGCATTTGTCACAGCACATCAGACTCTGTGGATGCATTGAGTCTGGTATCTTGCCAGTGGCCAATACCTAATGCTTTGTAGTGGGGGCAGGGGGAAGCTCCAAAATACCCAATACTACATCTAGCTGATTGTGCATTGCTCTGCTGTAATGGAAGAAGAGAATTCCTTCCTGGGAACTGCATTGATTTACGCCCTTAGAAAAATATTTGATTATACTTATCTTACCACCCATAAGAAATTCACGAGTGCAGTACATGCAAAATAAGGGAAGATGTTGAAGCTGAGAAGACATTGGGAACAAAGAAGTATTTTTCTTCTCTTCTTTACTGCCAAAATATAGATCTGGGGAATTTACACTTCCTCTTTCCCTGACAAGCAGGATAAACATGATATGATATATTTATCTTCCTATCAAAAAACTGTTATCGCTATAGCAGAGATTTAAAAAAATTAAATCTACAGTAGTGGAACTAAAAATGTGTCCTAACTCTGATGTGCTGTTGCTTGGACAAATGTTGTTCCACAACCTAGTGACATGGAGATGTCTACTCACTACTAGGGTATCTCCTTCTGGTCACATCTGGGAATTAGCTCTGCCAGCCAGATGCCCTCTTCTTGCAGTTCCTCAGCCTGTCATCTCACACTCTCACTCTGTAGCCCTTCTCTTGCACTCAGGAACTGAAGTGACTCACCTTCGTGGGTTAGTCCTCCTGCCAAGTCAAAATAGGCCTCCTCTTCCAGGGTAATAAAGCTAGTCTAGTTGACATCTCCATGGCGCCTATGCCACTTCCCAGTGGCTGGCAGGGGGAACCCAGGCCCCTCCTCTACCCTGGGTACCAGCCCAGGGACTCCATAACAACCAGTCAAGGTCTGCACAATCCTCCCCCTTATGCTGTTTCCATGGGCTTCTTCCTACCTAGCTCTCACAGGCTTTCTTTCCCGCACAACTCCTCTGGGGTTGACCCTTCTTCTAAGGCTAGAACCCCAGGGTTTATTCTCCCTCTTGGGTTTTCACCTGCCTTCCTCTGTGCTCCCAGAGAGTGACTGCAGACTCTGTCCCTGCAGCCTCTTTCTGTTGCAAACTTCCTGACTTTATAATCCAGCCTAGTCCTGCCCCACTGAGCCTCTTGTTCAGTTAAACCTGACTCTCGCTACAGGTACAGCCAGGTACACTAATGGGCCCCTCAGGCCCACAACCTGTGTAGGCTCCACAACCCATCACCCCTCATCTCACAGTGTATATTTAGTTTCAAGTTTCCAAGCAATTGATAAAAACTGCAGGAGGAAAAAAGTGACTTTTTTAAAGGTATGGAAATTACTGTCAGTGTCCTTTTAAGGGTCTTTGCCTCTTTAATCCATAAAATCAGTGACCACCAAAAGAGTGCAACCATAAAGCTGTCAATGAATCAGAAATTACTTTATTTGGTACAAATCAAGTTTTAATTTATAGCTAGGACTCTACCAAATTCACGGCCATGAAAAATGTGTCACGGACCATGAAATCTGGTCTCCCACCGTGAAATCTGGTCTTGTGTGCTTTTACCCTATCCTATGACTAGGTTATAGGTTACCCTTACTGCTGGTTGTCACTCTCTGCGATAAGCTTTGCTGGGCAGGAAACAGGAACGGCTAGCTTCTGTTTCATTGGTTGCACTGCTCTGTGATATACCAGTAGCTGACATAGATCCAGTTTGTTTTTTATAGCTGCTGTCTTTCAGATAACCTACCGAATGGACAATAACCAATTTATTAAATATTACTGTGTTAGGATTTAGTATTGGTAACCAGACACTGAACAAGATTGTTTTGAATAACATGTGCCTTAGTTAGGATTCAGTGTCACGGACCCAAATTATAATACAACAATAGAGCAGTAATACAGTTGCTTTTACACAGTACCCTAATTTATCCATATTTTGATGTTAAAGATTTAAAACCACAGGCACATGAACTTACTTTGCTTAATAATATACAGTTTAAATGACAGTTAGACCTGGTCCAGCTAGGGGGTTTTAGCTGATTGCTTACTTAATTGTTTGTGTGGTAGACTGAGGTGTAGTTGACCAATCTGTTTATAAAGCACTTAATTTTTCTTTTCTTTTTTTTTCTTTTTTTTTTATGTTTGAGGGTTTGGGGGTTTTTTACTGTGTACTGATATCCTCTGGTGTCTTCGGTTTGTAGGATGCAACATTAAACAGCTTAAGTTAGTTAATATAATACAGTTTTTGCTTGTTTACATTTCTCTTGTTTTCAGTAACCAAAATTTAATACGCAGATTAGCTTAGTTTGTTTACAATGTAATGGGAACCAAGTTTTTTATTGCACAAGCTATACTTGTGCAATTGTGTAGGCATTTATTTTCACTTGAGGTGCATTACTAATATTTTATACAAAGTATAATATTTAACTCTTAAAATAGATGCTCACAGTTTTTTTTGAGAAGGTGTATTGCTTTCCCCTGCTGAACACTTTGTTATAGCATAAGAGTTAGTAACAGAATTTTTACCCAAGTTTTTCAGAGTTAATTTGCTTGTGATACCAGTTCCACTTTTGTTAACTATTTAGGAGCACAAACTTTAACAACCATTACTTCCTTTTAACACAACCTAAAAGAAAAGTATATAAATGAAACCAAAATAAATTTTAAATGCAGGTTTATGCAAACACTTTGAGTATTAAACTTTCATGACACTTCGTTGTGTTTGTGAGCTAAAGGTAGGAACCTGTTGAAATTGTTTGCTTAGCTTTTACATTTTTGCAACATAACAAGACAAAGCATAAATTGTTAAATTTTTAGCATTTTTGCTGTAACATTTTTATAACTGTATATTTAATACAGGCAGCAGCACAGAAGTAAGGGTGGCAATACCATACCATGCCATCCTTCTGCGCTGCTGCTGGCAGTGGCTCTGCCTTCAGAGCTGGGCTCCCGGCCAGCAGCTGCCGCTCTCCAGCTGCCCGGCTCTGAAGGGAGCGCCGCTGCCAGCAGCAGAAGTAAGGGTAGCAGTACCCTTACAACACCTATACCCCTCCCCACAATAACCTTGAGACCCGCCCCCCACAACTCCTTTTTGGGTCAGGACCCCTATAATTACAGTACCATGACATTTCAGATTTAAATAGCTGAAATAATGAAATTCATGATTTTTAAAATCCTATGCCCGTGAAATTGACCAAAATGGACCATGAATTTGTTGGGGCCTTATTTATAGCTCCATTCCAAAGAGAATTCTGTTGTGGAAGAGCTGTGCTTGCCTCTGCATCTGTTTGCTTGTTCAGAGCATCACTGTGTGTGCAGCCAACGTAGTCCCTCTCCAGGAGCAGAGAGAACACTTTACGCTACTTGATTATTTATGAAATGGGAAATTGGATGATCTTTCATTCACTAGTTTTCTTTCTGCCCGTCTCCTCCTCTTTTCAGCTCTGGTGCTGCTAATAGTGACATTAGTTGATGGCAATGGTCAGCAAAGCCATGACCAGCATCCACAGTAGAGCCCTAAAAGGCAAATCCATTATTCTGTGAGCTGGTGCTTAACAGCACAGAGTTCCTGTTTATTTGGGAAGAGATCACTCATTCTCAGATGAGGGGAAGAGCAGGAGTATGGTAAACAGATGTTAACCATCCTATTAACATGTTTATTGATAAGGACTAATTTTTGGTACTGATGCAGCTCCTTGTTTACTATTGGTGACTTTCAGATTAAATTTGTAATTTACAAATTTACACTTTACACTGAACATTTACACTTTAAAATAGCAAAAAACTGTGGGGATTACTGTATTTCTAGGGGACCCGGTAATGTCTAGAAAGGTCTTGTCATTCAATGAGATGAAAAACTGAGTTTCTGGCTATTTCTGTTCATTAAATATCCCGTGACACTTCACAAATGTTAGTTGGGATGGTTACATGCTGCCTGTATATATTTCCTCTGCAGTTACAACAGGGTACAGCTTCCTTCATTACTTCTACTCCTAAAACTTCTGTGTAGTGAGGCTGTGCGCTATTGAACAGCTGCCATTTCACTAATGGGTAAAAATGATGGTTTGTGCAATCAGTTAATATAGTCTGGGAAGCACTTTGGGATCCAAATGAATGCAATAACCTATACAAACAAATCTCACTGTTTTTTATCTACAAAATTCCAGACAGGACTCAACATTTATATATGATCAGCTTCTTCATGGGAAGGCATTAATTCTTAATTTCTGTCAGTAAGACTTACTGTCAGTAAGTCTGTCGCATACTATGAGAACTATATTAAAAGGTAAAGAATTTGTCTTAACAGTGGACACATCTCAGAGAGGAATCTGTGTACAGGTCTTAAACATTAGAGTAAGATTTGAGTTAAAAAAAAATTCAAAAATGCTCATGTCCCATTCTCCAAAACCAAAAAGACTTAGGTCATTTAGGAGTCTCAGCCTCACTGAGAAACAATAGGACTTAAACCTCCTAAGTGTCTAAGTCACTTTTAAAAATGTTAATCACTGTCTTTATTTGTCTTTTCATTTTTTTAACTTTAGTAAATACTGGAGTGGTGTCTGTCACTCTGTAGATGTGAATGGCTTTTTGTTTGACACATGTGCATTAGATAGGACCAATGTCATATAGTAATATGGACAGGTTGGGAAACGGATGTATTCAGGAAGAATCTTTGGTATTTTGGGGGACTAGCTTTAGGTCAGAACCCTTAAAGTGAGTGATTACTTAATAAATGGCATCAACTCCTTCCACGAAGAGAACTGCTGGTTACAGGTGGCAGACATTATAACCACTAACACCTTCATCTTCTGTTTTTACAACCTTTGGCAGTGTCACTTTCTTCTCAGTTTGTGGCTTGAGGTTTAAGAACTTCATTTCTTCATTCCCAGGTGCTTTTATAAAAACATGTTCAAGTCACCCTGATTTCTGTGGTTACTGATTTTTTTGTGTGTGTTTGTGTTTATTTGAGCAGAAAAAAGTCACATTAAATGCTTTCTTGGATACTCTCATGTCTGACCCCCCGCCACAGTGTCTGGTCTGGTTACCACTCCTGCATCGATTGGCAAATGTTGAAAATGGTAAGTGATGGCTGCTCACCAAGTTTAGTTAAAGAATAGCAGTTGCAATGGGGACATCCAGGCTATATATGATGAGCTTCTCAGTTTATGGATGACATTATAAGAGCTACTGTACTGAGGTTATTGATTCCAGGTGCCATCCTATAGCTGCTAAACAAATAGGATGGCTTAGTGTCACTCATTCCACTTGTAGCCTTGTTTAATTTTTTGCTGTGCTCTGGAGTTTGTCCTAATTTTTTCCTTGCTTTCTCTGCCCTGGATAGCCAGAGAGCTTCAGTAGGTGGCCCACTCGTGCCACACACACATTTGGTAAAATCAAAGACCGTGACATTTATTAGCTATGACATAACAGCACTAAAGGAGGAACAGCAAGGCAGCTCCTTCCCACACAATCTACCTGGCAGGCTAAGTCCAGTGCAGGTTGTAAACTAATGGCCACAATGTCCAACTAGTCCTTACGAGGAGGCTACTCCTAAACACCTCCCTGCAAAACAATCTATCCAGGAGACAGGAGCAAGAAACCTCAGATCCAACCTTATCTCCTTTATGTGAAGGATGCGGATTTAATTGAGCAGGTGTCTCTGAACCAGACACTGAATCACTCCCCTGGCTCTGAAATGCATAGATTCAGAGATTTTAAGGTCAGTGTGGACCATTTTGATCATCTCATCGGACTTCCTATATAACCCAGACCATAGAATGCCACCCAGTAATTTCTGTATCAAACACACAACTTCTGTTTGGGCATCTTGGGAGAGGTAGGCAGGTAACCACTCTGCTCACAAATATGCACATCCATTGGTCTAACCCCACAGATATAGATTCCATAGCAGAATGCAGACCCTGTCGCAGCACTGAAACTGCAGTCGCAACCACAGAAGGACCCCAGTACTGTGGGTACATGCCATCTTCTCTCCACCCCTCCTAACCCTATATATTTTCCCAAATAGTTCTGGCAGATTCCCACACAGTTCTCTTACGCAAAACCATCTGCTTCTACTGTGCACAATGACCTGTATTTGACCTTAAACAGGAAAAGGATACCTAATAGTAAGGATACTTTCAGTGTCTGTCAGAGCAGAGTACACCTGCTCCTAACATGGTATTTCCTCCACATGGTTCTTAAGGGGAGTTTGGCACCTAATCCTTTGCAAATGTCATTGACAATATATCCTTTCATGTTGTGGATCTAGATGGAATGGAAGATATAAAACCTGAGGAAACATGTTAAGCCTTTATATTTAAACATTCAATTAACAATATGAATAAATCTTCAAAAAACAAACAATTTTGCTTCCCCATATTTCCCGTGGTAGGCTGGGGGGAAATCTTCTCTCTCTTTTGAGGCTCTCTGTCTAATGGCTCAGCTGCTAGCTCAAGGAGCAGACATGTTTGAAAATAAACTTAAGAGCCTCACTTCCTTAGTCAGGAGGGACAAGGGTTGTTGTGCAGAGGATTTTCTCTTACTACCAGAGGTCACTGGGAAAGTGTTGCCAGCTCATTTCCTCTCGTGCTCCCTCCCAGCTGTCCACAGAGCATAACGAGCTTCAAAGGGGGATGCATATATGTATTCAGTTGCAAGTAAATATAGTGTACGTGCTGCAGTGTGCAGAGGCAATGGGAGTGCCAAGTGGGGGGAAAAAACACAGCTCGTAGCAGCATGAATAGTAAAAGATGCCATAGATCAGCCTAATATTCTAGGGCAGTGCTTCCAGGTGACACAAATCCTCCTTATTATATATTTTTGTTTGGAATGGTGGACAAAATGGAGCCCATTCTTAGGGCCAGATTTTCAAATGTGGGTACCAAACATTGAGTGCTTAAATCCATAT
Organism: Chelonia mydas; assembly: GCF_015237465.2. NCBI lineage: Eukaryota > Metazoa > Chordata > Testudines > Cheloniidae > Chelonia > Chelonia mydas. The sequence goes on along the minus strand of NC_057850.1, from coordinate 72,845,396 downwards.
CCATCTATCTAATTGTGGTTAGTTAACTACATCAGCCGTAGGTGATTAAAATAGGTATCTAGATGCCTTTATATGGATTTAGGCATCTAGCTTTAGGCACCGTGTTTGAAAATCTGACCCCGACCCTTAGGCTCACCAACCCAACTGCTAATGATAACAATAAAAACCTATTAGAGCAAGAAGAAAAGGAGTACTTGTGGCACCTTAGAGACTAACCAGTTTATTTGAGCATGAGCTTTCGTGAGCTACAGCTATGCATCCGATGAAGTGAGCTGTAGCTCACGAAAGCTCATGCTCAAATAAACTGGTTAGTCTCTAAGGTGCCACAAGTACTCCTTTTCTTTTTACGAATACAGACTAACACGGCTGTTACTCTGAAACCTGTCTATTGGAGCAAGGTAGATTTCCTCCTAATTTCCTCTGTAATAAGCTCAGTTTGCTTTGTAATTTAAACATGTTTCTGAGGCTGTAGGAAGGAACTGTGCATGTTGCTTCAGAAGTGATAAAGGATTTGGAGTTGGGAATGAAGCAAGTGCAGTTTGTACCCTGGAAGAGACCCACAAAAGACTTGTGAAGTTTTCACATATATATTTTCCTCAGCCTAAGACCATGAATGGCATTTGATGTTGAAAATTACTTCTAACAAAGGAAGGATTCAGTCACCATTTGGGACTTCATTCTTAATCTTGTTCTTATTGTTTCTTTTGTTTGTTTTGTTAAATTTCTCTCCCCCCCCAGTCTTCCACCCTGTTGAGTGTTCCTACTGCCACAGTGAGAGCATGATGGGATTTCGCTATCGGTGCCAGCAGTGTCACAATTACCAGCTCTGTCAGGACTGCTTCTGGAGGGGACATGCTAGTGGTTCCCATAGCAACCAACACCAAATGAAAGAATACACATCCTGGGTAAGGGAAGGTTCATGCATTTGAACTCCAGCAGTTAGAGAGAGAGAATCCCAAGGATGGAGTAGGAATTGGCCGGGTCAGTCATTTTATATAGCAAAATATAAAACTGTGGTGGCCAATTTAGATAAGTATGGAGAATCCACAGTTGTGCTCCTTGTTCACCATTAAGCTCTGAGACAAGAATTTCTTTTCTGAGCGTGGATTTGAGCAGTCTGACAGTTTAATACTGTGCTGGATGTCAGGACAACTGCAGGAGGGTGTTGGAATATAATGCTATTTTCACAGTAAGTTTTTCCATTTTTGAAGGACCCATAGTTTACTATTTGTTAGGCTTTCTCTCTGTTTCTCTGATTCATATGCTAATGATTACATGTAAATGAAATTATTGGGACTACTGAAGTATCATTCAGCTGTCCATGAAATCTTTTCTTTTTTTAGGAAGTAATTTAAGTTTGTGTGTTAGTTCAATATATATGTATTATGTTCCCATTATAATAGCATTTGAGTACATTAACATAATTACATCCATAATAAATCATACAGTCTGTATTAAGTAACAAAAATAACCACCCACCTTTTACATCATGTTAAAAAAAAAATCCACCGCTTATACCCAGCTGGCACAAATGCTTCACCAAATAGTTCAATTTCTCCCTGAAATCTGGGCTCTAGCAGAGCCAAAGGAGAAGCAAATTTCCAGCAGAGGTCCCAACACTAAGAACATGCCATCTTCAGAATTCAAATCCAGGGACTGTCAACAGAGGCACTTCAGCTGATCTCAGAGGTGTCAGTGGTGCATTGTACATGGAGAGGAGTGGTCTTTTAGTCAGGAAGGATGCAGACCACAGCGTGTGTGTGGACACGTGTTTGAACCTAAGTTTTCAGAACCATGTTTAAAACAATTAAAACTCTGCTTCTGTGAAAGTAGCTGCCTGCCTGATGACGATGTTGCACCGAACAAGCAAGGGTTAACTATAAAAGAAATACTGTTTGATGATCAGTATGCCAGGCACATGACTCTACTCTGCCTCACAATAGATCTAGGTGCACAAATGCCCTCTGGGCTCTCACTTTGTGGATGTGGATGATTTGAGTTTAGACTCTGGATAGAAAAGTATGTGCCACCTGGATCTTTTTCTCATCCCTTAACAGACAGTGTATTTGTGGAATGATGTATCTTGCTGTAGGAAGTGTGCTGCAATGGTAGGGAAGGAATCTGGTCATTTCACTTGAAAACTGTTTCAAAACCTTGCCAGACTCAATAAAAAGCAACATATGAGTACATGTCTAGTTGCCCCTACTACCCAAATGTTGTTTACTTTCTGACTGGAATATTTCAATTCAAATCTGAAATTGCCTTACTGCTGTGTACATGGGTGTTTCTTTCTTTCAAAGCAGATTTGATAACAATGGCCTTAACACTTTCTGTGTATGAATGTTCTATATATTGGGCCTAATCTTAAAAGTTAGGTACATGCACACACCCGGGGTGTGCCTAACTCATGCAAATATCTCGGGTGCGTGTGTAAACTGGGGAAGTCCAATAGAACTCAATTATGGTAAATTCAGAGTGAAACTCCATTTATAATAAAGTAGAGTGAGAGTCCTAAATTGTTCAAATTCATTGCTGTGTATAATTCCAATAATAAAAATAATTAATATCCTTCCTTGTGAGGATTACCCCCATTTTACAGATGGAAAAACTGAGTCCCAGAGCGATTAACTGGGTTGTCCAAGGTCATGCAGGAAATCTGTTGCAGAACCTCGAGCAGAACCCAGCACTCACAGCCCTATGCTACAGTCACACAGCCATCCTTTCTTCACTTAAAATGAAGCTGTTATCTGGGGATTACTTCACTATAAAAGAGTTTCACTGTCTATAATATGTCATTATGTTTATAAAAGCTGAAGAAGTAGCTGTCCTAGTGCTTTAAAACTAGCACTACATTGTGTTGCATTGTGAAGACTTGTGGGATCCCAGGATTCAAATGCGTGGTGTTTACACAGTGAGAGCAGAGATGTTAAGCTTTCATTGCTTCCCAAAAAACTGATCAGTCTCTTTTAGCTTTCTGTCTCCAAGTCCATGAAACTCCATCAGTATTGTGTATGAAATTTCATTTGCCCATATTATAGCAGAGGCAACAGCTTCTAAGGCAGACAAGAGAGAAGCTGTAGATTAAAACATCTAAAGAATGAAGAAAGCTAGTGAAACAGCTGGTGAGGAGGAGAGGGAAGAAATATAGTGCACTGGCTTGTATGCATGCCACTGCCTTCGAAGAAACAGTGTCTCCCAGGGCCTGATCCAGAGCCCACTGAAGACGATGGAAATCTTTCCATTGACCTAAACGAACTTTGGCTCATTAGACCCTTAAAGAAAGGAGTGGAGGGAGGAAAAAGTTAATATTTGATTGTAAGTGGTAAGGTTTTGTTTTGCACTTCCTGTAGTTTCAATGTAGCAACCATTTGCACCTTACTTGTCCACATTACTTTTACCTTCCTTGTTCCTCCCAGAAATCACCTGCTAAGAAGCTAACTAATGCACTTAGCAAGTCTTTAAGCTGTGCTTCCAGTCGTGAACCTTTGCACCCAATGTTCCCTGACCAGCCTGAAAAACCTCTAAACCTGGCTCATATTGTGTAAGTATCTGTGTGCTGTAGAGAAAGTAACCTTTGTTCCAGTTGACATGTACAGACTGTGTATCTCCAATGGCTCTGGAGGCAATGCATGATGGCTGTTTCATGTCTCATGCAATGAATCACAAGAAGGGGCTTTCTGTTAGCATGAATTTACCTTGGTGGTCCAGGCCACATTTAAACTATTGAAAAAACATATGGATGATGATGATACATACAGGTGACACAGATATGGGACACAGTCATAAGTGGGAAGAGAAGAGAGTGAAAGTATTAAATTTTGTGTAGTTTTCGTGGTTTAGTACATTTAGATATATTCACGATTCAGCTCTCTGGATTTATTCTCATGAGTCTCCAAACTTCAACATAACACTGTATTGTCTTGAACTAAGGTGCCAGACAAAAGGTGAAATCCTGGCCCTCTTGAAGTCAATGGCAAAGTTCTCAATGACTTAATGGAACCAGAATTTCACCCAAAGTCTTAAAACAATGCAGCTGAATTTTCATCTTATTCTAATCTTGGATTACAGTTTATTGATCCTTTTTAATTTACTCAATACTGTAGTTTCTCTCTAAGTTTTCCCTTTCACTCTCTTTTTTTTTTATTTAAAGTTTATCAACTGGTTATGCTTTCCTCCCTACGGGTCAAAGCAGAAAGAAGGCTAGATTTGCATACAATGGGGAAATTGCCACTTCAGATGATATGCATTCATTGAAGGGCCTCCATCTGCCTGGTAGTAGATCAAATATTTGTCATTGTCATTTGTCAAATATCTGGCTAGGTGACATTGACTTCTCTGGTGACCTGTGCTTTCCTGGTCTCATTTGACCTAAAAGTGACACGCTTTCCCAGGAATTCACAGCAAAACTAAAGTAACAATTGGAAAAAGGTTCCAAAGCAATTAGATGTGCTGAAATGATTTTAAAGACATTTTATTTTAAAATACTTCTCATGAAAAGTGCTGCAAGCATTCTTATTTAAAAAAAAGTCAGTCTTTTAACCACCTCCATCATGCTGCTGACTGAAGCAGTGTAGGCAAAAACCATAAAGGCTGTGGGAATCCTCTCTTAACCTGCTTCAACATTTTAAAACTAAATTATGCTGATGATGGTCTTTGGGTGGTCATAATGGGAGTTTTCCAAGGCAGCATGACTGTCCCTTTTTTTTAAAATGTGAGGTATCTCAGACAGATGTTTAATTTTAATACAACTGATTATCTCTTAAAATAAATGTACTGCTTTGATCGTAAGGATAAAATAGTGGCAGATTGTACCAAGAAATAGAATTAGATGGATTTGCTCAGATACCATGGTGATCAGCATGGTATAAAAGCCGAGAGACATGGATGGATAGATAATAATTTCACATGCAGAAATTGGGCATACATCAGAGAGATAGAAAGAGAGATCATGAAAGTAAAATTACAGCCTCTTCCTCATGCTATCTAGAGTTTTTGATTGTGGGACATTAATACTGGCTCCAGTAGGAGGATCTACCTGTATTCTGACATCAGAGACAAGGTAGATGAAGTAGTATCTTTTGTTGGATCATCTTCCAACAACTTGGTCTAATAAAAGATATATGACCTTGCCTATCTTGTCTCTCTCGTATCATGGGACCAACATGGCTACAACACCACTTCAAACAACGACAATGAAAAACCTTTTAAAATAAATCTGTTTCATAGCATGATTTTAGTACCCTGCAGCAACACTGCAAACATATATTCTTAGATAGCAAATAACATGGATTATTATGAAGGAATTCAGACAAAGATAGGGAAGGGAAAGATACAGTAATTGAATAGGATCTGTTCCAAAATCTTTGCTGTAAAATTAGGACCTAGTCTTCATTCTAAATACATAGATATAATTTAGTGTGAATGGATATGAGGATGAGAGACCATCTATTTTGTTTTATAGTACAGTTTCTCATTGTTAAATTGAAAGCAATATAACTGTATTGAGTATAATGATACATGAATGAAAAACCTGCAAGTCGTGGAAATAGCAGGCTCTACAGTGTAATTCACATAAATTAACTGAGGGGAAAGATATGCTACAGTAACTCATTGAGAATATCTTCTTGCTGGCACAATTTTTATTTTTAAATATAATGGAAGATAAAAGGTATCAAGAGAAACAGATCTGGGCAAGAATCTAAGCAAAGGGATTTTTTTCCATATACATTTAATGGTAGACTTCCTATGACAAAGGAGTCCTCTGTTCTCAATAGTTGCTACTTTAAATAAGGACAGAGACCTTCTGTATTGCTGTGATTTTTTTTTTTTAAATGGTAGTAACCCTTCTTTTCATTGTCCCCTTCTCATCTTGGAGTACCCAGAGCCAAAGATCTGTCTAATTTTTCAATGTTATGGACCCAACTCAACATTTATAAATGAAACTGCAATATAAGGCAAAACATATCAAATATACATGTCTACAGACCATTCACAATGATGCAAGAAATAATAATGTGTGTTATGATAGTCCTAGAGGAGGAATCTCATGACAGATTTAAGCTGATGCAGGGACTTTTTTGTGGTATTTTTGTCTATCACAAACATAATTGCCAACCAAAAAGCCCCAAATATAAAGAGATTCAATAGCATAACTAGCATCATGGTGAGATTCTCAAGTGCACTCAACAGTGGTCTGCCTTTGCTCCCACTGAAGTCAATGAGGCCAGCACTGAAAACTTTCGGAAATCTCATCCATAATTTTGTCATTTAGTATGTTACACTATATACTACTCCTGGGGGCATTCTGTGCCAAAAAATTTAAAAATTCTGCACACAATATTTTAAAATTCTGCAAATTTTGTCAAAACAACATTAGATAATCACACCAGTTTCAATTATTTTGGTAATTTATTTCAAAATACCTGTCAGCAAGTATGTCTCTAACAATAGAGACACACAAATTCCCCCAGGAGTGGAGAGTTAAAGAAACCCCTATGATAACCCAGTTCCTGTTTCTCTGCCCCCAGAGCCCAGCCAGGGGGCCAAACACCCACGACCCCTCCCCTCCAGAACCCAGTCGTCAGGTCCCCCCCCAGCCCAGATAACAGCACCCCTCCCCCCAGAGCCCAGCCGTGGCACCCCCCGCCCAGACACCCACCCCCTACCCCTCAGAGTCCAGAGAGGCAGAGGGAGAAGCAGCCTGATGCTGAGTCTCGGGCTTATGTGGAGTTTTCTGCGCGCCACTGTCTCCTTCCCTCAAGGCGTGCGGGGAACTGCAGCTGCCAGGAATCCTCTAACTCCCTCCTCTCCCCCTGACAGTGTCGTCTATGCGTGAGCTGGGCTATGCCAGGTCCAGCGACCCCAAGTGGCGGCCAGCAGCACTGCAGCCCATTTCTATAGGGGCAAAGAAACTTCTGCAAAATTCTGCATTGGGCAATGGCACAGAATTCCCCCAGGAGTAATGTATATAGGTAGATAGGCTTGGCAGAATTTTATTTTTATTTTTTTTATAATAACTAAAAATATTGGTTTATTTTTAAGCATTTTTTCTATTTTTATCAATTTACATTTTCACGGTTATGGGAAATTAAAGGGGGAGACAACAATTATTTAATGAGAATAGATATGGAGATTCAAAAAGTTAAAGATTTGTCACCATTAACACTCAAATTCTCTACATCACATGTCAAAATAAACAAGGTAAATATCCTTAAATCAAAGTCTAATAAGTTCTCAAGCAGCATATTTCTTTCTTTGCCCACCTGTAAATTTTCATTATTATAGATGGAAATATTTTTGTTCGTTTGTGTGTGTACAGTAAAATGGACATTTACCAATGTTTCTAATCTAATCCTTCCAAGCCTATATATAAAGCTGTGTGAATATCTGATGTATGTTTTTGTTTTCCTTGCAGTACCAAAAAGTAAACAAAAATTGTTTGGGGTCAAATGAAACACTTTGTCCGACGCAAAATAAAATGTGTTCATTTTTTTCAGCTTTTTTAAATTATTTTTTAAAATAAAATGTAAGTAAATTTCAAAATGAAAAGTCATTTCAAATCAAAAAATCAAAACATTTCATTCTGAAAGTTTGAAATGTTTTGATTTTTTTCAATTTTTTTTGACATTTCAACAAATATGACTTGTATTGTTCTTTTAATACCAGACTGCTCCATGTTCATGGGTCAACCTCTATATACTCAGGAAGTTGTAAATTCCATAAACAGCTGCAGAGCTAAAAAATATGCATCCAAGATTAGAATTTGCCCTTGATTTTCTAAAAAGTCTGCTATACACAGTTCTATCACCCCAAATGTCCACTTTGCGTATTTAAACACACACACACAGTGTTAAAGCTGAACTTGAGAAAAGTGATGACAAATACTCTGCGGAGCGTGGCAGTAGCTTTAAGGAGCTCGCCCTGGCAAAGCCTGAATTGGTTTCAATGCCAGTTTTCTTGATATGAGAATTGACAAGAAAACAATGGCCTGTTTTTATCCATATACATTTCAAAATGCCATCTTCATTAATGGTCTTTTTTTTTTCAATTTCATTTTGGCTGCCAAAGAGATACCTGGTAAGTATTTTATTCTCCTTTAGTACATTTTCATTGTTGTTCAAAGAATGTTTAGCAGAGTCCAGCACCAAGTGTGTAATAATCTTTGAATAGTCCAGTGTTTTCATTGTCCAGATAAAAAATAAAATGCAGAATATATATAAATCTCATGTAGCTGATATGAAATGCTAACTAATACCGCTGTTCACTGGCACTACATAAATTTCCAGTTTAAAATTCCCAGGCAATTAGTATCTTACCAACTAAACAAACTGCAAAAAGATGAGATTTTTTTTTCACCCTCTAATCTGTTTCAGTAACAATAGTAAGTAAACCATATCAGGCAGAAAAGTCAATGTATTTTTTTTTTTAAGTTGACAATGTCCCTTTAAAGTGATTACAGTACATTATTTTAAAGCCGAGATGGCAGCAGGGGTTTAAAGTCTGTTGATAGAGGTTCGCCATTTTTGTACTAATTATATTTTATGGGGCATTTCAGTGGGCTTGGTAAAAATTCTGCACAATAAATTATTTTTCCAGAGTAGGAAAAAGAATCAAGCAAATGGCTCAAAATGTGCCTCAGGACATATTAAAAACCTGATGTTCATCTATCTCATTCCTGTTATGGCTTTTTATCCCGTTTTTAAAAGAAACAAATAACCCTTTAGTTTGGAGTGATTGGTTATTTATAGCAGAAGATATTTGCTGTCCATTTACCGTGAGCAAGAATATCATTAATCTCTGTGTAAATACTGTTGCTGATGGCTTGTTAAATACAAATAAAATATGCTTAGCTATTTTGCCTTGTTTTAGGCCTCCCAGACCTGTAACCAGCATGAATGATACGTTATTCTCCCACTCTGTTCCCTCAGGAAATACTTTCACAAACAGAAGGTGAGAGCTCATCCTTTCTTACTTTTAAAACAACTCACGTGAATGGAAAATAAATCCCCGATTTGTTAGGTTCTTTGCATTTTACTCAATAAAAATGTTAATAGAACACGGTCTCAGAAATATTCTAACCTTTTGGGGATTGAGTTTGTTATTCAGATGGGAAGGCCACATTTTAAATGCGTGCCCCTGAATTTGGGCACCCAGTTCCACGTTGGCATGCTTACATGGGCACTTAGGATGCTACAGTGCATGTTTGGGTGCCTAATTTTCATTGTTAATGCTCAAATGTAGAATTGGGCACCCTGATTTTTAGATGCTGATGTTTGAAAATTGGATCTCAGATCCTAAGTCATTTGGCAGCATTGGGCAGGGAGTAGAAGTTGGAATGTGAGGGTGTACATTACGTTAACAAGTTACTAACTTGTTCTTTGGGGATCTGAGTTAAAATTTCAGCCATGTCACTAATGGAAATGAGTTTGGTGTTCTAATTTAGATCACAGAAACTCTTTGGAGGATAAGTAAAAGAAAAGGAATTCCTTGAATTTTTAGTACACTGCATAATTAATCTAGCAAGCATTTAAAATTTTGCATAGGGCTTATAAAAGTTGGTCAGGATAGTTTTAATGTAATATATAGAGAGTATATTTAGGATCCATGGATATGTTTCTTATACCCAGTGTTCACTTGGTATTAACTAGAGATTGAATTGAGTCAAGACCACCTGGAACAAGCACCCCTGAACTGGGGGGGGGGGGGAGGGAGAATTCAAATCCAGATCTGAACTTGATAAGTTCATTTATAGTATTCATTGCAAAGCCTTGTAACATAGAATACCAAATGGAATGAAACTGCAGCTACATATTGACTCAATCCCCCTGTGGCCCAGAAATGTAGTTTAACCATTGGTACTACTCTGCAAATATAGTAGTGATCTCAAGGCTTCTGACTGGCTCACTCATACAGCCAGTAGAGGGCAGGACCATGTTAAGTCAGTGTTTGGAAAGATGTTGAGACATTCCTTTACCTGTTAAACAAATCAGAGAGGTCCCTTCCAACCCTGATATTCTATGATTAAAGGCCACAACAAAGAAAGAAGTGTCTTGAAATAGGGTGGCCCTTTAGGAAACAAAGCAGAAAAGAACAGTCTAAACACATCGTTCCCAGAGAAAAGGGGTATGTAACCCCATACACCGTTATATGCCCAAGCAGTCAAAATATCTGGGCAGCATTTGCTACCAATTACATAATCTACAGAAAAAAACTGTAAGTAAATGGTCATAGTCAGGATACTGGAAGGAGAAGCACTTCTCGCTCTAATGGAGAAGGTAAGCAAAGTGTAACCTTTGGCTGCATCTGATTGAATTGCTCTTGCTTTAGGTTTCAGTGCTCAGAGACCTAAAATTTACCAACTATAATCTTGGTAACACAGGTATTCATGGTTATTCTTTCAGGACTGAAAACAAAGCCATAGTATACCACACTACAATATAGTCTCAGATTAAAAATGTTTTGCTCTCCTAATAATTAACTTTTTGTTACCTGTAAACTGTCATTGTTACTAAAGTGTATGCAGCCACCAAGAAATTACAATGTTCAATCAGCAACACAGGGTGCATAGTATTTTAAGACAGGCGCCCAATAGATTATTTTTAGTTACAATATTTACAGTGCTACATTTATTGTGCTACATCTTTCATTTTACACAAAGAATTACTGATACCTTTTTTGCTTTAGTTTCTTTGTTAATTCAAGTCCTTGTCTTTCATTATCAGGATCAAATGAAGGTACATTTCTGGCACTTTAGAATTCCTTTTCTCCTGGAGGAAGGGAGTGTCCTTTACACATGAAATCAGGACTTATCAATGGAAAATGCCCTGCAGGACATGAGGAATTTTAAAAGCCAGAGTTCTAGATAGACAGACCTTTTGGTAGGTGGGTAATATGGCATCTTTCTATTATGAAATGTTCTTGTGATGTCATGGACATTCCTGGTTATTTTAGAGTTAACAATGCCCTGAAATGTAAAATAATATCCTATATTAAGCCTCTCGTAACTTTTTGCATTGCAACTTGTTTTGTTTTCAACCCTAATTCATTTGAATCATATCTTTTTTTATTTTGTTTAAAAAAACCAGTATTCTGTCTAAAATGGTTGTGAATTGAACACACTGACTCCACAGTCAGCATGCTACTTTGTGTATTTGCATAGGATATTAACAAGGTTTCATTGTTTGAATTATTCAGGTTACTTGAGGGTATAAATGTAGCCAGTCCTGTAGCAGATGAGCATTCTCTTATAAAGCTGTATGTAGATCAGCTTCACAACAATTCACGGTCAGTATGAGAACACTAAACCACTAATCGCTATAGTTCAGTAGCTGATGCACTAAATCATTAGCAATTTAGCAGAATTACCAAAGATTCTTAAAGGAGGATCCTGTAGGGATAGAGGACTTACGTGGTTTTAATTAGACTTTGATTAAACTTCACAACTGGCCTTAGACTTTGCAAAGCTTTCTTGCTTTTGCACAGCACAAATCTTTCAGATGTTTTAATAACTCTAAATAGGACTATGTACGACACATGTATTTTGTTCAAACGGACCTGTACACCTTTAAATTTCCATTTTCAGTATGTACCGCTGCTTTTCCACACTCCACAGGAGCCTGAAAGAGAAGCACATAACAGGTTGAAAACCATCCCAAGTTTCACAATGATCCTGTTCTTCCTCTTCCAGGGTTTTTGCTGCTGGTGACTTCTTTGGATCAATTCCACAATACCCCTTTCTCCTTCCCCTTGTACCCCCGCTCCCCCATTGCACCAAACAGGAATATTTTGCGTTCCTTGTCAAATTGGTCCACAAAGGGCGAGATCCAAATCCTAATGAAGTCAATGGGAGTCTTTCCACTAAAGTCACTGAGCTTTGGATCAGGCCCAGGTGCTTGATCACCACACCCTTCTTCATCATTCCCTCTCATTTTAACAATCTGAATGAGGCTTTGTTTCATTTGGTATAAAAGAAAGAAGTGGTGCAGCTGGGCAAGACTAGTCTCCCAAGTTGTCTTCTGTGGAGTATAGTCACCTCTCATTTTCTGAATCAGTCCTTGAGCATCAGCTATTCTTCAGGGAGAAAGCATTGGTGCTGAGACGCTGCTTTTCTGAATACCATGTTCCTCGATCCATATTAGAGGAGTAATAGCACCTTCACTCATTCGCTTAGGTTTTGTTATTAGTGCCCTGGTAAAATTAGTCCTCTTAGGGGAAGTTTTTCCTATCATGCATCAAAAAACAGGTTTTGAAAAGTCTGTTTGCAAGTCTGCCAGTTTAATACTAAATAGTTAGTGATTCATGTTTCAGTCAAAATTGTAAAAACTCACCACTGAATCTCTAGTTGATCATCATAACCCTAAAAGCTATCCTGACTGTTTTCCACAGGCTGTGTTTTCCAATTTGTGGTCACTTTAATGTGTGTTGTGGTCTGGTTCAAACAGTTTTGTAACTTTGAAGAAAGATTTCACACAAATAGATCCTTTTTACAAAAGGCAATTTACATGGTCCGTCATTTTCAGTATTCCCTTTGCAGTTGTTTCAAATATTTGTATTAGTGTGCAAGCATTCTCCTTCAGAACAAGCTTCTCAGTTTGCTCCATTCCCCCAGTGCATCTAGAATCCTGAGTGCATGATATCAAAGTCCTTTGCTTACAGAAATGAATGTGGCATCATACATTCATCACTATGTCATCCTAATTGCTGGATTAAATGAGACAGAGAAAATGCACTGGGAAGGAGCAAACCTTTGTTAAAGAAAAATTATGAAGAACATCTGAAAGATAAAATGGATGTTTTTCATTGTCTGCTATTTGAGGTGGGATCAAGCCATGAAGTTTGGATTCATAATCAAGCTTTCCCAACATTCAAAGGTGTTCAGATTCAGGTTTTTGATTCAACCAGTTTTCAACTGATCTATTAGTTTCTCTAAGCCACCCCAGAACAAAAGCCCCTCTTAGATTCATTTAAACTGTCCTAGTTTGGGCTACAATGGCCAGGTGAGAGCAGCAGCTGGAGTAGGCCTTATGCCAGCTGTGAAATCTGTCATAAGATACATTTTATAGCTACAAACGGCAGCATTGGTGGTATCAAAAATACTGTGCTCAGCTAATTTTTTTACTCTTCTTTGTGCAGTGCAGGAGCCACATTCAAATACCATATTTTAAAAATAGGGAACAAATAACCAAGCACACATTGTGACCATCTGATATAAACATAGTCATTAGTTGTGCTGCCAATTTACAAATAATTAAAACCACAAGTCCTATATTTTCCTTGCTTGGCTAACATTCTTTTGTTGTGATCTGGGGCTACCTGGAGGGCTGCAAAATAATTTAGTGGCTTCACTTGTAGTGCAGTAATCAGGGAAATGTTAATGTACAGTGGGAAATACCCATATAAATTCAATGAACTGAATATCTGGCCTAATGTAAAAATAAGTAAATTGGGCATTACAGAGCCTGTTGGCCAATTCAGGGTGGATAACTTTAAACACTGTTTCAACTTAATTAAAATCTATTTTTTTCCTTTGGGTAGCTCTGCACTCTATCTGCAGTCTATTGGTGCTGATCCAAGGTGTTCAGATACCGTGGTGAGGGGTGCAATAGCTCTCTTGCTCTTTCTTTCTCTGTATATATCTGTTTCCTTGGAATTATCAGTGTACACGGCTTGGGGAAGGGGCAAGTACCAGAATGATTAACTACATTTCCCCCCCCCCTCACTCCCCGTAAGTTGTTCCTTCTTTAAAAAACTAGGACTGGAGTGAATGGGAGCTAGTCAACACATTATGATTAACTTTAAATTGGCTGCAATTGTGTGTCAGACTAAAACTTGTCATGGTGGTATCAGTTGCCTGAATCCTGGATGAAGTCACAGGGTAATTACTGTTTAGTCATTGTGGCAGGTGCCTCTTGTTAACTCCAAACAGGATATAAAAGGTGTTGGATAGTCCCTCTGGGCAGAAGTAATTGGGGCAGATGAGGTCAAGTACAGACATGTGCAAGCACACACAAAGGTTAGGCTAAGGTATATTGGCTACCGGTGATGTCTGAGTTACCTCCTTTTGGAGGTCTGGTCACTTGAACTATATATAGTCTTTAGATGTTCTGTTCAACACAGGGTGGAAATCCTTTTTCAAATTCTCTGGTCAAATTGGTCAACGATCAGCCTGCTGATGGAAAGGTTTGTAAATTCTGATTGTGTATATAGCTAAATACAACCTAAAAATGGTGCCATCTGTGTAAATGTGAGATCATTTAGGAAGTTACTTCTGCTCAGAATTAGGTTTTTACCCCTCCTTTTGGTGGAAAATCATTTTTTGGTAACTCATTTTCCTCTCTTAGCAAACTCTGTTTTTGTATTCAGTGTTCTTAGCTATACTTTATAACGTATGGTATCCTGGAGTTCTCAAGCATGTGTATATATTTACTGGAAATACAGTACTTAATAATTTCACAACTTCCGTTGTTGCTCATGCTTCTTCACACTGACGCACCCTGTGCTGCCTTTTTTTCTACTAAATCTATATGAGCAAATTCGGAGAGTTGAAGTGAATGTGTGGCTGTATATACATACTGTGTACTAAGATACCTATGCTAGATAAATGCACATCCTAGATAACCTCTCATCTATACATATGTTGAGAGAGATGAGAGGATATCTGGGTCCTATATTTGTCTAGCATATGCAGAACAGAACACAGTACTTCCAAGATGAATGGAAAGAGGTAGAAAGATAATGTAGTGTACTGTATTGTTTGATAAAACATGTGATTTGTGTAATAAGGAGGGTGGGGACACAACCAATTTGAAATCTAGTGAATTTAAAAAGATTTATAAGTCTGGTTTTCCTTTACCCTTGAGTTCCACAGCTGTTTGTGATTTTGCAGTTACATTTTCTTCTTTTTACAAATGTTTTTCTCTTCCCATTGTTGTGTAAAAGCCTCACATATGTGGGAAACTGACAGACACAGGCCTTCTTGTGCAAATCCTTAAACACATGAGTAACCTCACTCTTGCAAATATGCACATTTTCAGTCTGTCTTTGTGTTTGCAGGACCAGGCACCTAACTGGCTATAAACAAAGGGCCAGGTTCTCTCTCTCTCTTCTGTCCACTTTGCACTGAGTAAGAAGGGGCACAGAGTGGCAGAATCTGGCCCTAACTGTCCTGCTGAGAATTCTGCTGGCATAGGGGAGCTCTCAGCTAGTATAAAATGACATAACTTGTTCTTCTGCCAGTTGCCTCTCCCGATCCTGGTGTAGTCAGAAGGGGATGTATTGGAGGTAAAGTGGAGTTCACTTGCACTTTGCCTGTCTGAACTGATATAAGGTCCCTTGAAAACCATATCAGCTGGGGTAAGTTAGCACTTCGGCACTTGTGAAAGTATCCCCCCACAGCCTCAAGTTGGCCTCTAAGTCTACTTTCCCATTTTGCAAATGCAAAAATAGGAGACACCTGTTTTGTGTTTGTGAATCCCATGTCTGGCTCATGAATTATGTAGCTGGGCATCCAGCTGCCCAATTTCCCTGTGAAAAATGGGTGTAAGCTCACTTTTATAGGCAAAATCAGTTGTGCACCCAATAGTGGGCACTCAGAATTGGAAGCTGAAAGTTCAGCCCTAAAAGATACTTTTTGGGGGCTCTGTGGTGCTTTTTAAAACATTATACTTCTATGTGGATGATCTAAATAAGAGAGTCTTCTGTGGACCCTCTGGCAAGCCGTGGGACAGGGAGGGCATCAAGGGTGGGGCTGCAGTATGTAGCATTGTAGAGATTTTGGTCAGTGCTGTGGTCCATAGGCAGTGAGAGACAGGCTGCTGTAACTTAGACAAACTTCCTCCAGGGAAGCATAAGTTACACTGGAGGCTTCTCCAGCCCCATATTGGGAGAGCACAAAGATGGCTTCAAGCCACCCTGGGCTGCAAGTTTTGTGCTACCCCTCTTAGTGATGAAGCACAGAATCTCACCACTGAGGGGGTGTTTAACTGGTGTTTCAAACCATGTTAGCTACCTGATTTTTAAAAGTATCTTTTTGTCATCTAGACGGAGCCAGTGCATGGAGAAATCAAGTCATGTTATCATGTCATGGCTAGAAATCCCCCCAGGACAGTAGGTCACTAGAATTTTTCCCAGGGTTATTCCCTCCAGAAGGGTAAAAAGAGAGGGTCAGGAACTTCTCTAGCAATATCAGTTACTGCCATTTCAGATGTTCTACAAAGTGGGTGTAAGTTCGCTTTTGTAGGCAGAATTGGTTGTCCACCCAACAGTGGGCACTCAAACTGGAAGCTGAAGCTGAAAGTTTGGCCCTAAAAGATTCACTTCAGATGTTCTACTAGATGTTTTGAATAAAAATAATAATTATAATTAACTGCCATTTTGCAGAACCTCAGAAGGGGAATTTTTTCTTGTTCTTTCCTTTGTCAGATAATGTTCATTGCTGTGTTTTAGTGCCAGCACCTGCCCGTTATATAGTCATTTTGGAACAGTATTGTTCATTGTCATTGCTTTGCTGCTGCTTTTCTTACATCTGACCCAGTGAATGGTAAAACAGTTAGGGTGCAGTTCTGTCTCCAGTTAAATCAATGAAAGTTTTGCTGTTGACTTCAGTGGAACCAGAATTTCATCATTAATTTTCTTAGATATCTAGTTTTAAGAGTTAGGATGAAGGGCAGAGCTAGTGCAAATATGTATTTTTATCAAGATGACTGGCAAAGAGGGTGGCGGAAAAGTTGGTTAAAGCACAGAGTTTAGTTTTCCATAATAGATGAATGCTTCATCTTTTGAGTTATTGAGTGGCATGGTACCATTTCTGTCCTTTTTTTAATGCATTTTTTCTTCCATAACTAGAAATGAAATGCAGTGAAAATTGTAGCCTTCCAGGGTTTATCTGGAATTTTGGTTGGTTTACAAACTATAGTAAAGAACAGAATTATTAGACATGTAGATTAACACAATTTATTGGGAAAGAGTCAACACCGCTTTTGTAAAGGGAAACCGTGCCTCTCCTATCTATTAGAAATCTTTGAGGGGGGTCAACAAACATGTGGACAAGGGTGATCCAGTGGATACAGTATATTTGGACTCTCAGAAAGCCTTTGACAAGGTCCCTCACGAAAGGCTCTTAAGGAAACTAAGCAGTCATGGGATAAGAAGGAAGGTCCTCTCATGGATCAGTAACTGGTTAAGACAGGAAGAAATGGGTAGCATACATGGTCAGTTTTCAGGATGGAGATAGATAAATATTGGATCTGTACAAAATATTCATAAATGATCTGTAAAAGAGGTAAACGGTGAGGTGGCAAAGTCTGCAGATGATACAAAATTACTCAAGATAGTTAAGACCAAAGCAAACTGCGAAGAGTTACAAAGGGATCTCACTAAACTAGTTGACTGTGCAACAAAATGGCAGATGAAATTCAATGTAGATAAATGCAAAGTAATGCACATATAAAATGATGGGGTCTAAATTAGCTGTTACCACTCAATCAAAAGATTTTTGAGTCATTGTGGATAGTTCTCTGAAAACATCAACTCAGTATGCAGCAGCAATCAAAAAAAGCTCACAGAATATTAGGAACCATTAGGAAAGGGATAGATAAGAAACTAAATATATTGCCACTATATAAATGCATGGTACACCCACACCTTGAATACTGTATGCAGTTCTGGTTGCCCCATTTCAAAAAAGATTTATTAGAATTGGAAAAAGTACAGAAAAGAGCAACAAAAACAATTAAGTGTATGGAACAGCTTCCATATGAGGAGAGATTGAAAAGACTTGGAGTATTCAGCTTGGAAAAAAGACGATTAAGGAGGGATATGATAGACGTTTATCAAATCATATATGATGTGGAGAAAGTGAATAAGGAAGTGTTATTTACTCCTTTACGTTACTCAAGAACAAGCGGTCACCCAATGAAACTAATAGGAAGCACATTTAAAACAAACAAAAGGAAGTACTTCACACAACGCACAGTCAGCCTGTGGAACTCATTGCCAGGGGATGTGTGAAGGCCAAAACTATAACAGGGTTCAAAAAATAATCAGATAAGTTAATGGAGGATAGGTCCATCCATGGATCTTAGCCAAGATGATCAGGGATGCAACCATATGCTCTGGATGTCTCCAAGCCTAACTGCCAGATGCAGGGGATGGATCACTTGATGATTGCCCTGTTCTGTTCATTCCCTTTGAAGCATCTGGCATTGGCAACTCTCAGAAGAAAGGATACTGGGCTAGATGGACTGGTCTGACCAAGTATGGCCGTTCTTATGTTCTTTATAAATATTCCAGTGGGGATTGCGTAAACAGATAAATAGCAAACAATTTTTCTCCTGTGCACAAATGACTTGATCTAGATCCCATTCAGACTGTCATAAAGCAATGAAGTTAGGGTCCTTGGAAACACTCCTTAATTATAATTCTTTGAAAACCCGATTGATGAATGATGACTTAAACTTCCGTATGGGAGCTGATAGAGTGGTGGCAGAGTGGGATAAGACCAGCCTCAGGGAATGATTAATTTGTTGTACAGTTGATATTTTTACTCTCCAGATCATCAGAACCTTGTCTACTCATACGTACCACAAGCAGCTGACCCTTTGAGTAGCATTGCTATTGTTCTTGGAGAAATCCCTGCAGTGCACTACTCACAGACAGACAATCTTTGGTCAGAAGATGCCTGAATGTCAGTAGCCAGACCCCAAAGAAGATTGGAGACTAATTCAAATGGAGAGAGAAATGAAATAATTTTCACAAAAAATGCAACAGCATGAGAGATGAATTAAGATTTAAATCTCTCCATTTTTATCCAGTATCTTCTTTTCTTCCCCAGGCACTCAAGTATTTCAGCATCAGGAAATTACTGTGACCCTTTAAATATTTAAACCTAAAAAGAAAGCATGACTGACAAATGGATTATAATGAAAAATAGCAAATATATTTGAGGGCATAAAAAGAACATAGTACCTCTTAAAAATTAAATTGGAGCTACCCCACAGAAGGACAGATTCAATTAGATGTAGACACTTCCTTGGCTACTTCCACATTGAGATCCACATATATTACTTCTGGGGACTATGCCCAGAATCTCAGGATTTAAAAACTGACTCCTGTCTTCCCTCCTTCTTGGTCAGTGACAACCACCAGTGCTACCTTTGCTGACTTGGGGAGATGCATGTCTCCACCATATGCTCCACATATAATAGCAAATAAAGAGAAAACATAATTCAACAGGAATCATTCCAGAAATACCCACATCATACCAGAAATACCCTGTCCATTGTAGAGGAGTTTTCCCCACTTGATGTAAAGGCTTGGTATGCTAAGATTCAGCATCAAGTATGTAGCTCAAACTTCACCTGAAACTACAGTAGCCTCCAAACAGCCATTTTTTTATTGAAGCTTGTTTTGTTAGGTTCTTCCCTTGCTGTAGGTATTATAGTTTAGAAGGGGAAGAACCTCGACTGGCTTTTGGTTCAGCTCAAGGCTCTTGAATTAATTTCCCTGAACTCTCCTTTAATGAACTGCAATCATCATTGTTTACCCTCTTCATAGTTTTCCTGTCTTATTAACTAGCTCTCCTTACAAGAATAATGAAGTAGAGCAGAACAAATTGCTGGCTAGGGCTGCTCCAGCTTTCTTGAAAGGCAAAGGGTAAGTTAGAGAGTATATTGGTAGCTTGCACTAACACAACTACAGAAAAAAATCTTCTGTCTTTCCCTCACTTTTTTCCACAAGAAAATTACAGTATCTCTATAACCTAACTAACCCACTGAACTAAGTAGGCTTTGTTTAAATGCATATATTTCTATACCTATTATCTTGATCTGACACTTCCAAAATACTTAACTCTTGATTTCAATCTGTTAATCATACGTGTGTTTGTGTGTGTGTGTATATATATACTACATAAATTATTTTTATTATCTATATAATGTATATTATATATATACTACCTATAATATATTAAAATTGGCAAACTTCATAATCTGTACTATTTTTAAAGTAATTTTCTTTATAGGACTACACATGGCATGATCCTGCCTGGTGCTGAAGCTCCTTCAGCTCCCATTGACTTCAACAGGAGTTGAAGGTGTTCTGCATGTTCTAGCAGGTTCTCTCCATCTTGCAGGATCGGTTGCCTAATCAAGTTCAATTGTACCATTTTAAACAACTAGAGTAAATAATTTCAACACTTTAGTTTTTTTCTAAGAACATTTATTGCTCATTCTTAAATTCCCATTTCACAGTCTTACTTGCTCCTGCTTTTTCTGTTTATTTCTCTCTGTCTGTCCGGATCACACCCTTTTTTTTCCCCAACCCTGTTTCAGGTTACAGTACAGCCTCGATGTTGCAGACAGGCTGGCCGATGAACATGTACTCATCGGGTTGTATGTCAACATGCTCCAGAGCAACCCCTCACGGTTAGTGCAGGTTTGGCACCTTTGGGGGTTCTTTAGCAAAGGGACATTGATCTGCTTAAATTAAATCACAACCCAATGCACTTAGTATTTTCTAACCGCTCTAGCAGAAGCAGATATCTTAAAACATTAATCCAAAGAGCAGATGTTTGTGCTTTCAAGACATGACTGCTTCCAGTGCTGGCGGGTCGTGGAATTGCTAGCATTCTTTCTAGGAATGTTAAAGAGGAAAATACTGTAAATATTTGCTTGGCTAAAAATTACCATGCAAACTGGCTTGTGACACAATTTAGGAGTCAGTACTGTACTTGTTGATGGTACATAAACCTATCCACACCAGTGATTTAGAAGCTTTCTCCTTTCAAGGAATTTATTTTTGTGGTGGCACATAATGTGCAGTTCTAGTTTATTGTGTAAGTGAGAAACGGTGGTGGTACAGTCAAAAATAGGAAATGGCTTATTAGCTCATCAGAGGAGCAGCATTGTTTCAGTTGTCTGTTTGTACATAAGTCAGCCATTCTTCTTAAATCTGGCTGTCTTCTGCCATGTGTAAGCCTGTGTCTATATATTTTTGCCATTATCTCTAACTCAGAGCAAAGTATGGCCAGTTTTGAAGCAGGTAAGCTGCATATAGCTCTTTTCTTCTGCCTACTAAACTTTTAATGCTATGTCCACTCAAAAATATCTGCTGCCATCAGGATTGGGATGGTAGCCTCACCGCAGGCCAGCCTAGGGTGAGGAAAAGCTGGCCTGCTGTGCGGTGGCAAGGAAACCTTCCTCCCTGCAACTCCACACCAGGAAGATGGGGAGGAGTTTAATATGCAGATAGTTATAGATTCTTCTTTGAGTGCTGGTCCCTATTTGTATTCCATACGTATGTGCGCATGTGCACCGTATGCCTGAGACTGGAAATTCTTGCAATTCTGTCCACGCTTGCCCCCTGGATCTCCTCATGCTCAGTACCAACAGTATAATAGGAGGTGCAGACCATCTCCCTCCCTCTCTCCCTCCAATTCCTTCTTACTGTTTTATGGCCTTAATTCTAATCCTCTGTGTCTGGAGTTACCCTTGTAATGCCTGTCTCTGTAAATATAATTGTACACAGTTGGTTAGTGGTTTCATCATGGTTTCTATAGTATTCTACTAGTTAATGTAGCTTAGTATTTTCTCTGTCCCCACTTTTAGAAGCAGGACTATGCCCAGAATCCCAGGATTTAAAAAGTGACTTTACTGACTTGGGGAGGTGCATATCTCTACCAAGTGCAATATTTGTTGCTCCTTCCCACCTCGGACCGAAGAGCGTAGAGGGAAAGGGCTCTACTCCAAGTATTTCATAGTTCCTCCCCAAAAAAGGGGAAGATGAAGGCCCATTCTCAACCTATGTCAGCTAAATATTTTTATTCACAAATTAAAATTCTGCATGGTTACACTGGCATCAGTAATTCTCTCCTTAGAAAAAGACATGTTTCACAGCTCTTGTCATCAAAAAAGCTTACTTTCATGCTCAAATTTGTTAGTCTCTAAGGTGCCACAAGTATTCCTTTTCTTTTTGCGACTACAGACTAACACGGCTGCTACTCTGAAAATTTTCATGTGGACATTCACTCACCCCACAGAAGGTTCCTCAGATTTCTGTTGGGACAGGAACACTGTCAGTTCAGGGTACCCTGTTTGGGCTGGCAGCAGCATCCAGGGTCTTCATGAAGGTCTTCTCGTTTGTGCTGCTACCACTGAGATAAAATGGATACACTATCTTCACATACTTTACTCCGGGGGGGATTCTGCATCACTGCGTGTGTGCAGAATTCATGTCCCCTTCAGATTTCTTTGCTTCCCCGCAGGAAAGTGACTTTCTGAAGGGGAAGCAAAGGGAAGACTCGAGCAGTCACCTGCTCTTCCCCAGCAATATGGGCGTGTCATTTTGGACACCTGGAGAAGCTGGCAGAGTGGTAAATCGCTGCAGGGAGAGGTTCAGGGGGCCAGTGGCTCCTACTCTGTGCCAGGCTCATCTGCTAGTCCTGGCTGGGCTGGAGCAGACAGGACTTGCTCTTCCTCTGAAATGAGTGGCCGTAGCCAGATCAGACCCACACCTAGAAATCTCCCCTGGCTGCAGGAAGCTCCACGTGCGCGTGCACACACACACTCCCCACCCCCATTGCTCCTCAGCCACACGGGCAGAGGTCACTGTATGGGGAGGTGCTCCCCCGTCCACCCAATCCCTTTGCATCTGGACCCTGCATACCAAGACACCATCCCCTACACACAGAACCCCCCCACTGAGCCCTTACACCTGAACCCCCACCCCGCTGAGCCCCACCTCCTGCAGTCAGACCCCTTCCCCTCCCCCACTGAATGCCATCACCCTTTACCCAGACCACCTCTGCCAGTGAGCCCCCTGCACCCAGACCCCCAACCAGTTGCACCCAGACCCCTCCCCCAGCACACAGGCCCCCCTGCTGAGCCCCATTGCTCCTGTGCCTCCAGATCCCCTCACCCCCACGCTGAGCCACCCGCACCCAGATTGCTCCACACAGAACCCTCTCAGCCCACACCTAGATCCCCCCGACACACTCTTGGATCCTGCAGGCTTTTTAAGCCAGCCTGCCCACCCCCCACTCCCACCCCCTGGTGCACCTGGCATAGAGGGGCAGGGCCCTGAGGCAGGCCTGGCCCTTGCTCTGTGTCAGGGTAGGTGCAGCCCCATCACCGAGTCCATGTCCCTGGGGGGAGGTGCAGGCTGATCTCCCACCTCTGGGCAAGCAGTGGTCTGTGCTCCCTATTGCCATGCTGAAGCCTCCACATTTTATTTATTGACAAATAAAATTTGCAGAATTTTAAAATATTGTGCACAAAATTTGGGTTGTGGTTTTTTGGCAAAGAATTCCCTCAGGAGTAAAAATTTCTTCCAACAGGTAGATTCTGTCCAGAGAGCAGTTTTGTCCTGGCTTTGCCTCCTGGCATCCATGAGGATCTGCCTAACTATGGAAAAGTCTGCTCTGGCTCCCACATTACTCATAGACTTTATAAGGCCAACCCTGAACTTGACTGCAGCAGGAGCATACCTACAGACTTTATGCCATGAACAGTGTGATAAACCAAGTCTCTCTCAAACCCCAAATAACAGTCCAGGTCTTTCTCAGCTGGGCCACAAAGCCTCCTACTATGGTTGCGGATGAGGACAAAGTCACAAAGCTCAGCCACCAGGTGTGCCAGGGCCTCATCAGGGATACTGTTTCTCACAGCTTGTAGTCCATCCTCATGTGGAATATTGGTGTAAAGAGCTTCTACATCCATGGTGGCCAGGATGGTATTTTCAGGAAGATCACCAATGCATTGTAGTTTCCTCAGGAAGTTGGTGGTGTCTCGAAGATAGCTAGGAGTGCTGGTAGCGTAGGGTCTGAGGAGAGAGTCCAAATAGCCAGATAATCCTGCGGTAAGAGGGCCAATGACTGAGATGATGGGGCGTCCAGGGTTTCCAGGTTTATGGATCTTGGGTAGCAGATAAAATACCCCTGGTTGGGTCTCTGGGGGTGTGTCCATGTAGAATGGTAACATACAAAAACCAGTAGGAGAACACTTCAGTCTTCCTGGACATTCTATAACAGATTTAAAAGTAGCTATACTTGAACAAAAAAACCTTCAGAAACAGACTTCAAAGAGAAACAGCAGAACTAACATTCATTTGGAAATTTAACACCATTAATTCGGGCTTGAATAGGGACTGGGAGTAGCTGGCTCATTAAGCAGCTTTGCCTCTCCTGGAATTGACACCTCCTCATCTATTATTGGGAGTGGACTACATCCACCCTGATCAAATTGGCCCTGTCAAGACTGGTTCTCCACTTGTGAGGTAGCTCCCTTCTCTTCATGTGTCAGTATAATAATGCCTGCATCTGTAATTTTCACTCCATGCATCCGATGAAGTGGGTTCTAGCCTATGAAAGCTTATGCCCAAATACATGTTAGTCTTTAAGGTGCCACCGGACTCCTTGTTGTTTTTGTGGATACAGACTAACACGGCTACCCTCGGTAAGCTGTATAGAGTTTCTTAGGAAATTATGCCCACCATTATCAATTTTGTTTTTACTTCCAGACTTTCCTACTGCTGTAGCATGTCACTTTCCTACTTTCTGTAGCATGTCACTTCAGCTAATGCACTAGGAAATGTTGTGTCAGAACCCTTTTTATAAAGATAGTGAGCAGCTTCCCTTCGGAGAGTGAGTGCAGCGGCTCTCTAAAATGCTAGTGTCTAATTCTGCTCTCAGACTTGTATGTCACTGCTACTGAAGCCAATGGGAGCTATTGATGGATATTGGAGGAAGGAATCTGCCCAAACCTTTAGTGTAGTCCAGAGTCTGCTCCTGGACTATGGGGCCAGTCTGAATTTACTATGCTCCATTGCTGCTGTAATAAACAGCAGACTGAATTTGTTTTGGAGTGAGAAGATCGGATAACAAGCCTTTCAAATGCTACTATCCTGTGGAATTTCATTTGTCTCCATATTTCAACAAACAAGACTTTTTTATAATGTTTGCTTAGCAGCTGCCAAATAAGGCTGGAAGGGGGCTGGACGGAAGTGTGTTCAGAGTGACTCTCCCTTCCTAGGCTAGTGAAACTTGAATGTGTCACATTCATGGTGCATTTTTATTTCAGAGGAGAACACCAGCCAGAGTACTCTGTCAATGTTCCCTGCTGGCTTTTGTCTTTTATTCTCCTAATTGTACCTGATATCAGTAAAATTTCTTCCTATTATAGTGGCAAGTTCACATAAATACAGTTAAGGTTGTCTCCACATGTGCAGCAAAAACAAGATATAAATTGTGCTATAACACATCCCTTTCATGTTTCTGAAGGGTAGCTGGGGAATGAATGACAAAGTCCTTGATTTGTGCAAATAATGGAAGCAGACTGTAGTACAAAACATCCGATTACTGACATTTAAAGGTCACAGTACTAGCATCCTTGATTAAAAAAAGCTTCAGTCAGTTACATGAGCTGCCAACTTGACTTTGACATGGAAAATTAGCTTCAAGAGACAGTAGTCTTAGCCATGCAGCGAAGAATGCCCGCCAGTAGTCTATTACATTTTCCTCTGCTACCAAGTGAAGAATAGAGAGGAAAAGAATAGTTACACCTTGGGAAAGATAAGAAAAGCAAACATTCAGAAGCTTCCTGGTGTTTCTGTATGGTTTCACCGCTATAGACACTAGCGTATCCTCAGATGAGCACTATACTCCCTGATAACTAACTGAAGTTTATTATCATGAAGTGCTAAGTGACGTCTGCTTTCAAGACTGATACGATTACTATTAATCATGTTATGGTAGCTCACCTGCCATATGCCACATAATTTCAAATAGTGTTGCGGCTTTTGCATCTATTCAGATGCTACTGGCAGTCTAACACAAACCCATACCAGCAACAAAATTAATGATATGGGCTGGAACGTCACCATTGAGCCTAGGTATTGCAGCACATTTCATAACAAATATCTGACCCCCATCCCCCGTGACATAATAGTCACAAGAAAGTAAAATAAGAATGCATTGATAGCCTTAAAGGGACACCATAAACAAACCCCAAAACCTTCAAGGCCCAGATCCTCAATGGGTGTAAATCAATGTTCTTGCAAAGTCAGTGGAACACACTGATCTAGATCAGCTCAGGATCAGCTCCAGTATTTTTTCAAAATACTTCTTATGTGCATTGGAAATAAATTTGATTTTTAAAATTACTTTTCACTGCATATGTTTACTTCTTACATTTCATTTTCTATCATTTGGACACTGGAAGTACAGCCCCCAGGGTCATCAGTTGCACTTTCTGTTTCTCACACGCTTGTTTAATGTGGTAATGTCTGATCCTCAGAACTTCAGAAGACTATATAAACAAAGAAATAATTTATTTATTATGAACTAATTTGTCCAAAGCATCCCTTGTCAATATGTTCTGGTCTCTGCAATTTTAAAATGCAATACAGTTTAAAAATATGTAAAACATTATCATTTATTTCTTGAAAATGTTTGATTCATTTTAGATTTCATAAAATCTTTGTTCCGAAATCAATAAGCTATTTCTAAATGCCCCTTTAATTCTGAAATTTCTGGGTTTTGTTCATTTAAGTTAGACACATCACACTTTAGTAATTTAGGCAAAAATTTAATATGTAAATAGGAGGGGATCTTCAGTTGATAGTAAAATGGTTTCTCGTGGTTCCTAAAGATACCTGGATGTACTGTATAGAACTATATTGATTCACATTTCTATGCTGTTAAAGACTTAAGAGGGTTAAATATATTCCACATTACTTTATAAGATACTAAATGTGCACAGAACTCTCACCAGCATTCAGATAATAAAATCTTGGTGATTTTAAAATTTAAAAACTATTACAAACCTTAAAAAAAAAAAAATCAGACCGCTCCCAGTTTACAGTGTCTTATACCTCTTTAGAATATGAGTTTGGTGTCCAGAATTAGATATTCAGTTTATTCACATTTGGAAGAATATCCCTACAGATGTGATGACTAGAAAATTACCCTTTATGTTTTTTAAATGAAGGCTTAAGTTCTGTAGAATAGGAATATATCATGAAGCCCTTATTTGATACCCCTATGGCAAGACTGTGGGGTTTGGTGTTCTGGAGGCATTTGTAACCAGTAATGACAATGTCAAGCACATAACGAGAAGCCCCATATTACCTACTGGCTAATGACTTTGTTGGGCTTGTGGGGCAAGCTGATGCTCATTTCAGTTTAAGCTATTGCACAATTCTGATCAGACTTGCAACAGGAAGTCCCACAATGTTCATGGTGCAGCAAATACTTCAGTTTCCCATATTTAGGCTGAAGAGATTAAACCAGAGTGAGCTCATTTAACTGTCTTAAGAGACGCTGCTTCAGTAGAAAAGAAACCTTATGAGAAATATCATTAATTTGAGCTATTACCTGATGCCAGATAACAGTGTCCAACTCAGGTGAAAGGAATAGGAGATGATAGTGGAGGGGAGGGATCAACCTTAATACACCATGGTCATGCTCTCTTCTTTTGATAAAACTAGAACAAAGTAGACTCCTTTATCCACAAAAACGAGGAATCCAGTGGCACGTTAAAGACTAACAGATTTATTTGGGCATAAGCTTTCGTGGGTAAAAAACCCACTTCTTCAGGCTGCATCTGAAGAAGTGGGGTTTTTTTACCCACGAAAGCTTATGCCCAAATAAATCTATTAGTCTTTAAAGTGCCACCGGACTCCTTGTTGTTTTTGAGGATGCAGACTAACACAGCTACCCCTTTCATACTAGACTCTTTTAGATTATTAACAGTTAGCTGGATTCAGTGTCTCCCCAAGAAAGACCTGCAACAGAAGCTAGGAGCCTTAGTCTTGTGGAACCCCTAGCTAATGTGGTGTCACAAAGAGCCTGCTCCACCTGCAGCAGCCAAGGAAAAGAGAAACAACAACAGCTTGTTTTAATGGATTTGTAAACACTAATATGGGCTTGTTGAGGCAGAACAATTCTGTCTTTGCGGTAGTGATTCCTGGCAATGTACCTGTAACTATAGGAAATAGTTTCTGTGAATGTTACATGTAGTGTTGTTGAAGCCAAGTCAATCCCAAGTTATTAGAGAGACCAGGTGGATGAGGTAATATCTTTTCTTGGACCAGCTTCTGTTGGTGAGAGAGACAAGCTTTTGATCTTACACAGAGCTCTGCTTCAGGCCCAGGAAAATAACTCAGAGTGTCACAGCTAAATACAGGATGGAGCAAATTGTTTAGTTAACACACATTTCAAGGGACCATTCAAGGTGAAGTGGTCTATTGACACCCCTCTAGTCATAGGGAGGAAAGGAAGTGAGGGAAGAAAAGCAGATGCAGGGAGGTGGGCAGGAAGTTGGTAGTGGGTTACAGATAGTTGTAATAAGCCATAAATCCACTGTCTCTATTCATTCCATGATTTTTAGTGTTTAGGAAAATTACAAATTTAAGTTCCCAGGCTTGTCTTTTGAAAGTGTTGTGCATAGGGCCAGCGTTAGACTTGCTGGGGCCCAGGGCAGAAACTAAGGAGTTGGGCCTCCAACCTGCCTCCCTTACCTGCTCACACATTGGATTTCTGCAATTTCTGAAGCCGAAGCCTGAGCCCTGCCACATGGGCCTGAAGACAAAGGCCAATCCCGGCAATTGCCCTGCTTGCTACCCCCTAATGCTGACCCTGGCTGTTCAGGTTCCTTTGAGGATGAGGACATTTCCTTGAATGTAGCAGCCTTATCACAGAAATGAGAAGCCAACAAAAACTTAGGGAGTAGGAAGATGAGATGGGAAGTTAACTGTTATCAACAGCATGGACTTCAAAGCACCAACTCTGGTTGTTCTGTGAGCTCTTTGACAGTACAGTTTTAAGTTGATTCTCCATATAATTTTGTTCTTGGAACAAGTCACGGAAGTAAAGAATAGGATAACACAATAAACAGCCTTTTCTCAAGTCACCCTCCTAAGACAAGCAAAGAAAAATGTGAAAACAAAATCAGCATTTGCCAGTAATATTCATACAAAAGTTCTCTTTGAAACAGGGAGAAACGCTACAATTTGAGAGTTCAGGTAAAATGCCCGATAGTCTAATTTTCCCCACCCCAACTCCCTACGTTAGCAAAACTGAGGGTGCAAGTCCATCCATTAGGTTTCAGAATCAGTATACTAGCCAGACATGGTCTCATGAATTCTGTTACCAAGATATAGGGGTTTTATGCAGTGCTATTGTACCAGTAACAGTATTGGCACTTCACGTAATTGACTATATGAATGAGGTAAGCCCAATAGCCTGAAAGTTATTACAGAGTCTTTAAATAAAGAAATTAAGTGTTGGAATGACTGTTAAACATTCTAAATATTTGAAGCTCATCAATAGTTCATATAAACACTTTACATCAGAAATGTTGAAATCATGAGATTTTTCAAAGGGATACCTCATTCACCCTTGTGAATATCCCAAATTCTGCACATGTCCACATAATTTGTGAATATGCTTTAATATTGCACTCTACCTTTATTCATGAAGTTGTGGGGAAAAATATAAGCGTATGAATTGTGGCACATCATAACTCTGCAACTTAAAATCTTGGAATGTCCAAATTAAACATATTGTTCATACACAATGGTGAATGATCATGTACACAGACACATTTCAGAATAAAATGTATCTTGGTCATTATATTTCTTCTGAAATTCCACAACATTTTGAGGCATTACTAGCCCACAATTCACACACTGCTACAATATGTACCATACTATATGCATCTATGTGTAAGTGCATGCCCCAAGGCATTTAATATAAAGTGAGATAACTATAAGAACCAGAAAGTTGAAGTGACTTTATGCATTTGTAAAATTATTTCAATTAATCCTTTTAACTACACTGCAGATTTATGCTACTCTGTCAATCTACATCATAATCTGTGATTTTTCAGGGTTTATAATATGATTGTAAATTGCTACACAAATGACAATTGAAGCTGGAATACCCACTTTTGTTACAGTTGTTATAATATGATGTCTTATTGCAAAACACTGAAAATGAACTATGTTGTCACTAAATTAATCTTTATTACATGGTTTGTGTAATTTCATGGGGCTGAGAGTTATTCCCTTGGGGTGGGGGGTCATTGTTTTTCGCTTAGGTAATATAGTGGTACTGTAGATTACGTATGTAGAAGAAACATAGCTGATTATAAACTGGGAATTTATTCAATTGTACAATCAATAAAAAGGGAAAATCACTTTGAGCTTGGTTCTTCCTTCACACGACTGTAAACCAAGAGTACATCACAATCGGTGGTGTAAGTGAGAGTAGAAATAACTCTCTTGTATATACAGTGAAATATATTAAACAGAATTTTTACAAACTAAAATGACCATTAGTTCTGATAGTACTAGGAGTAGAAAAGAAGTGGAATGAATAGTCAGCCACCAAGGCTTAGTTCACCCAGCACGCATCTCTGGTTAACTCTTCATCACTTTGTTGAATTTCTAACCTTCACTCTGTTAGTCTCACTTGTATTCTGAGGATAAGACAAAAACAAAGTTTCCTTTTCTCTCTTCCTATTATCTCAGCAAGTCAGAACAATTCAATATGGCTTATGGCTCCAGGCTGCCAACCAATGAATCCAAGCCACTACCCATCCTTCAAGCATAGTTTCTAGCTCCCAGTGGAATCCTTCAAGCGTTAGACTCCCCCCAACGAAAAGATGCACCTTGTGGTTCCTTGAGTTACTGTGGGATCTCTCCAATTTCTAATGCATCCCAAAGCAGAACACACTTATATAACACCTTTTATTATGAGTTACTATTTCTTTTATCTATATTAAAAGCCATACTCTGAACTGAAACTTGGTTTCTGAAGATATTATTTAGGATCACGTCATTATTTTCATCTTTCTTCCTTTTAGCTGGTTTTGGTCTGCTTGACTCTTTTTTAAGTTGTAACTATTTAGAAAATTCAACAGGTTTTCAGTTTTTTAATTTTGCAATCATTTGACTAAAACATGGCCTCCATTTAAAATAGCATTTGTCCGGTGACTAGCCTATAAGGTGAATGATCTGATTTGCCTTTGATATTCCTAGAATAAAAAATATAAACTGTTGAGATATTTTAAAATGATTCTAGCATATAAGCAGTAAATTTTTTTTATATTTTTTTTCCTAATAACAAATCTTTGTTAAGATTCTGAATGAGGGACCAAAGTAAACTTTTAGAAAATGTGGTGCCTAATATAGCTGTAAGAGGAAGCAGGATTGTATTAATTTTAAAATCAATAGAAGTTGTGGGGCAATGGCTTGTCCCCACATGACGATCTGAAAATTTACTTGCAAGTATCAGAAACTGAGAGAGGAGGCTGAAACCGACTATGTTTATAGATGATTCAACAAAGTTAATATATAAAAAGCACACACTGATCAGTGACCCTGGACTTGACTGGTCTCTGCAGAATTCACCCTCCTGCATCAACAGAGGCTACTGGACCCTAGGAATTTAGAGAAATTTTGGAGGTTCCACCTTAGGGAGGAAGCTTATATACTGACCAGCTGCATATCTGCCATCCCCCTCAATGGAGTCAGTGAGCCATTTATGCCACCATGCTCACTTCACCCAGACTTTCTGCCAGGAGAAGCCTGGGTTATACATGCAGCAGCCAGCGTAACCCAGGGTGAATTGAGCCTTCTCCTGTCGGTACCTGTGTGCAAAGCAGGGTAGGTTATTACTTAAGGGCAGCCTTCATTTCATTTATTCAGCATTTGTTAGAAGCTAAACCCATGTTTTCATGTAGTTCTGGGTATTTTTCTTGTAAATTCTGGAATGAGAAATTATGGACACTGATAAAGTGACTGTACTGTGCTTTCTAAACACTGATGCCTCTCTCCTTTTCCCCCACCCCAACTCTGAGCAGCATGCTTGACAGTGCAGGCCGTCTAGATGAAGAGCACAGACTGATCGCCAGGTATGCAGCGAGACTAGCAGCAGAAACTACTGCATCAGTAAGTGGTTTTAATTGGGGGAAGGTAAAAGTTTCCTTTTGTTGTTTCTGAAGAGCAAGGGCTTGTCACAATCAGAAAATTTACATCTGACAACCTTGATGGTTCACAGATTATTTTATTGAGGATATTGTTATGTAATAAAGAACAAGAATGCTTTCTTGCAGCTACCTTAACAATGTAGAGTGTATATATTAACCTAGTGATGTTTAAACAATTCAAACTAAGGAAACTGACTGCTGCCCTCACCCACCGTTATTTTACCGTCTCCAAATCCAAAAACAGGAAGACAACGTGGGACCCCTGAACTCAAACTGGATCGGAAAATATTGCCTAGATTGACTTTGGTTATAAGTTAGTGATTTACTTTAAAGGTAAAAACTGAGGTGGTAAATCTATTTCATTCCTTAGCTCAAACACCAGAGCCTTAAGTGCCGAGTATTTTAATTAATGGATGACTATAATGTCCCATTACATTAGCCTTGGGTCTCATTTTCATTTCAGAGAAATGATTATACTACTCTGTGAATCACAGGATAGAAAGGGATGACAGGCTAAAAACTTACTATATTCAGAATTAAAAGACATTGAAGCAGGAACCTAACTGAAGTGTATAAAATCTTAAGTGGCATAAATAAGGTCAACCCAGTTATTTTTTTCCCATCTCAGCGCATTTGATAGAACAAAGAAGCATAAATGAAAGTGAAGTGAAAAGTAGCTCTGTACAGAATAGCAGGAAGCATATTTTCACTCTTGAGATATATACTGTGGGGTCAGCTGAAAGAGCCAAATAAGGCAAGGTTGTTCATGTTAAAACTGTGGGCCACATTCAAATCAGGTGAAGGCAGTTGAGCTGCTGTGGAGATGAATTTGGCCCATGGTTTTTAGCCATCTATCATATAAGACTTCATAACATTGAAGGAGCGGGGGCAGCAGGAAGGAATGCACACAATCTGATCATCTCACTGTCTGTTGCCTGACAATCAGTCACTGTCAGATTCAGAATGCAGCGCCACTCAGATTTAAGGCAACCTCTCATCTGTAGCTGATTCATCTTATAGCTGAAGGATGGTAATTCTTTAGCTAATCAAAATGCCCTGCGAATTATGTGTGTGGATGGAAAACCCTTCCTGAAGACTGAAATATCATCTGTATCTGTCTGAGTTTTCTATACAGCACCTATCATCATGACATCTTAGTGCTACGAATCCCTATGGAGCCAGAGTATCTACACAAACAAGAAAAAGATGTGGTTTGGATGGATACGCTAAACTTTCCGCTCCCCACCAATATACCACATTTTTTTAATGTCTTTTAAATATACACTACAAAGGAGAAAGCAAAGAAAGGCCTTCTGTGAACAGGAGCTCTCAGAGCAAATGTGGCAACCACAAATTCTGAAGCTCACTTTAGCAGCCAACCGGAAGATTAAAAAAACCTATTAAAAACATTGTGCTTTTCAGGCAGCCAAGCATATTGCTAAGGCTGGACATGCAGGACTAAAGGGCCGTTATTTCAATTGTACAGTATATCAGTTTATTTGTTAGGTCTCCTCTTTGGATGTGCTGCAGTTTTCCTTGATGGATAGAATATTAGTGGGAAAATATACAGGTAACAAAAACTAAAGTTTTAAAATTAAGTAGCTAACTAAAACCAGAAATGTATTTCCCCTAGGTGTTATGTGGAACAGAGTCTAGCAAGAAGAGGAATATATTTCCTTTTTGAGGGCAAAGTCTGCCAAGTACTGTAGAGGAGATGCTCAAGATTAGGCCCCATGTGTCAAAGTTACACTTCAGATCATTCTTAAAGTGAGAGACAGTCCCATTTGCAGTAGCTGAGGGCACTATCTCAAATGATCAATTTTTAAATCTTTATCTGTACACCATGGAAGACAAAACAATTACTTGCATGTCTTTCTTGATTAGGATGCTTCCAATGGCTGTATTAATCCCTGCACTGCATCACCATGTATAAAATGTTTTTAATAAACACAGTGACTTTTGATTATTGCTGGCAAACGTGACAAAGGGAGTTCTCCAACAAAGTGGTAGTGAGACTGGTTTGAAATCCCCTGATGGGAAAATGGTTCTGTTGTACATTAAACGCTATGGAACAGCTCTTCTGAAAGCATCAGTAGAGGGTGTATCAGAGATTCAGTCACATGGACCATGCACTGAACTGCAGCCTGAATGAAAAGTGGATGATGAATGAGGATTTAACATGGAGAAATCTGCTGTTCTTTCAAAGAATTAAAGGTTCTTGGGACAAGTGGAAAGCAAATGTCTTTTCCTTTATTTGGGAGGTGAAGTGGGATGAATTTTTGTCTTGGTTTTTGTTTGAGTAGAAATTCCTTTTTTCTCATGTTGCAAGTCTCAAGAGCCTTGTCTACAGCATAATAATTAGGAGCCGTATTATAGCAAATGCCAGTAACTGTACAGCTTCACCAGTGTGAAGCCACTGCTGCAGATGGGGTCGGGCATTTTTATCAGTTTTTCCTGGAAAGCTCCTTGGAACAAGTTGGAATGACATGGTGGTAAACATTCAAGCATTATCTAGCTTGGTGCTTTCACTGATATTACTAAATTGTGCTGTTGCACCGTTGGTGGAACATACTGTAATATGGATTCTTGTTTAGTTTAATTTATTAATTTATTTTTTTATTTTAATGTAGAGGGCCCAGGTCCTCAATGGCATTTAGGCTCCTAGGTGTCTAAATAATATCTTTGAGGATCTGGGCTGACAAGTCTAACATGATGCTATCGGCAAGCAGATTTCATTGAACAACCATTGATCACACTTTAGGTGCAGATGAGTGCATGGACATATTTAATAATGCAGCCAAACTCTTTTGCAGCAGCAGCAGCAGCAGCAGGGGCAGCAGAGAGGTGCCTCAGATATCTCTTTCACCATTGATGCAAATAAGCAACAAAGACAGCTGATTGCAGAACTTGAAAACAAGAACCGGTAAGAGTATCCAGAAAAGTCTGCCTTTGTTGAGTACCGCACAATGTACGTCTGTTTGTTTTTAACATTTCATAGAATCATAGAATATCAGAGTTGGAAGGGACCTCTGGAGGTCATCTAGTCCAAACCCCTGCCCAGAGCAGGACCAATCCCCAACTAAATCATCCCAGCCAGGGCTTTGTCAAGCTGGACCTTAAAAACTTCTAAGGAAGGGGATTCTACCACCTCCCTAGGTAATGCATTCCAGTGCTTCACCACCCTCCTAGTGAAAAAGTTTTTCCTAATATCCAACCTAAATCTCCCCCACTGCAACTTGAGACCATTACTCCTTGTCCTGTCATCTGCTATCACTGAGAATAGTCTAGATCCATCCTCTTTGGATCCACCTTTCAGGTAGTTAAAAGCAGCTGTCAAATCCCCTCTCATTCTTCTCTTCCATAGACTAAACAATCCCAGTTCCCTCAGCCTCTCCTCATAAGTCATGTGTTCCAGACCCCTAATCATTTTTGTTGCCCTTCACTGGACTCTCTCCAGTTTCTCCACATCCTTCTTGTAGTGTGGGGCCCAAAACTGGACACAGTACTCCAGATGAGGCCTCATCAATGTCGAATAAAGGGGAACGATCACGTCCCTCTGTCTGCTGGCAGTGCCCCTACTTATACACCCCAAAATGCCATTGGCCTTCTTGGCAACAAGGGCACACTGTTGACTCATATCCAGCTTCTCGTCCACTGTCACCCCTAGGTCCTTCTCTGCAGAACTGCTGCCTAGCCATTCAGTCCCTAGTCTGTAGCGGTGCATTGGATTCTTCCATCCTAAGTGCAGGACTCTGCACTTGTCCTTGTTGAACCTCATCAGATTTCTTTTGGCCCAGTCCTCCAGTTTGTTTAGGTCCCTCTGTATCCTATCCCTACCCTCCAGCGGATCTACCACTCCTCCCAGTTTAGTGTCATCCGCAAACTTGCTGAGGGTGCAATCCACACCATCCTCCAGATCATTCATGAAGATATTGAACAAAACCGGCCCCAGGACCGACCCTTGGGGCACTCCGCTAGATACCGGCTGCCAACTAGACATGGAGCCATTGATCACTACCCGTTGAGCCCGACAATCTAGCCAACTTTCTATCCACCTTATAGTCCATTCGTCCAGCCCATACTTCTTTAACTTGCTGACAAGAATACTGTGGGAGACCGTGTCAAAAGCTTTGCTAAAGTCAAGGAATAACACGTCCACTGCTTTCCCTTCAGCCACAGAACCAGTTATCTCATCATAGAAAGGCAATTAGATTAGTCAGGCATGACTTTCCCTTGGTGAATCCATGCTGACTGTTCCTGATCACTTTCCTCTCCTCTAAGTGCTTCAGAATTGATTCCTTGAGGACATGCTCCATGATTTTTCCGGGGACTGAGGTGAGGCTGACTGGCCTGTAGTTCCCAGGATCCTCCTCCTTCCCTTTTTTAAAGATGGGCACTACATTAGCCTTTTTCCAGTCTTCCGGGACTTCCCCCGATCGCTATGAGTTTTCAAAGATAATGGCCAATGGCTCTGCAATCACATCCGCCAGTTCCTTTAGCACTCTCGGATGCAACGCATCCGGCCCCATGGACTTGCAGTTCTTCTCGCTTGTTTCTGCGTACTTGCTCTCTCTAGATCTAGATGTTTCTATTTATCAGGATGGGAGACTGGTTGCCTAAATAGCCAGTACCAATATCCGTATGGCAAAATTGTGGTGAGCCACTCTTAAGGCATTACAGAATCAGCCTGTGTTTTTAAAAATACATGGTTATATGCTGTGGGGTAGTTGTGAATATTTTTACTGTTTGCAGTTACCTTTGCAGAGGGTTAAAAATAAAAATCCCATTCTGATTCCAAAACCAAAAAATCTTTGTTTTCCTATTTATAGAGAAGAAAATAAAAATCTCCAGAACACAGTCTGTGTGTAATAAATAAAAGAAGCAGTGATTGTAAAAAGACGAGCAGAAAATTAGGCTTTTGATACAGACGTAGCTGAAATTGGGAGACAGACAATGGGAAGTTGTGGATGTTGTGAAGGCCAAGACTATAACAGGGTTCAAAAAAGAACTAGATAAATTCATGGAGGATAGGTCCATCAATGGCTATTAGCCAGGATGGGCAGGAACGGTGTCCGTAGCCTCTGTTTGCCAGAAGCTGGGAATGAGCGACGGGATGGATCACTTGATGATTACCTGTTCTGGTTGTTCCCTCTGGGGCACCTGGCACTGGCCACTGTTGGAAGACAGGATACTGGGTTAGATTGACCTTTGGTCTGACCCAGTATGGCCATTCTTATGTTTGGAACTAGGGGCCAGATGCCCAATTGGAGTAAGTCAGCCTAGTTTCATTGATTTTAGTGGAGCTGCATTGATTTACACCAGCTGAGGATCTGGCCCTTGTCAGACCCAGAGTCACTGAACCGTAACTTACGTTGTCATACAGAGCTTTGTTCTGTGTTCTCTGCTTTTACTGTTGGGTAGATAAGGACTGGCCAAAAACAGATGCCTTTCTATCACAGACTTCTGCGAAAGACCTTCTTTCACTGTAGTACAATTCCACCAGCTCTAGTATTAATTTGTCTTTCATAGCTCAAGTCTGCTTTCTGAGTGTCTAATGCCCACGAAAGTGTAATGAAGAAAGAATCTGTCGCTAACATCAATAAGCTTCGCCCCTCTTCAGCAAAGCTCTGCAGCTCTGTTAGCACTCCTATGCATCGATTCAGCTACAGTAAATCCTATTAAATGTACTTTCCCCTGAAGAGCTGCTGTCTCTCAGATCCATAGCTAAATTAAAAGCATTTTGAAAAGTGCAAACGGTGTGTGCCTGATTGATGTAGAAGACAGGATAGATATTATTCTAGTTTCTGTTGATTTCATGTGGGGCATAGAATATTCACATGAGAGAATGATGGTGAGGAATTCGTTAGTTGAGCCAAACAGGATCTATGTCCCTGCTTTCCACAGAGCATCTGAAATTCAGGCTCTAGTTTTATGGTCTGTGTTATGAAGGTCTTGCAGAAATGCTCTCTTTCTAGGACTATAGCAAACATCAGCAAACCTGTTCCAGTGATGACTATGTCACTAAAGCTGAGATATTCTGATGTTTGGAGCCTAGTCATGGTATCCTTATTGGTTCAGAGCTATAGATAGTTCATCGTCTTCTTCTAATAGTGAGGTTCTAGGCTGGTTCTATGGAAATGCACTGACCTTTAGTCTTTTACTTACTATCCTCCCCCAAGAGAAATCTTACAGGAGATCCAGAGGCTGCGGCTTGAACATGAGCAGGCATCTCAGCCCACACCAGAGAAGGCACAACAGAACCCCACTCTCCTTGCAGAGCTCCGACTCCTGAGGTAGGTGTATATGCCATGAAGAATTCCTGGAAACAGATTTGTCTAGATAAGGGTAAATACATAAAATAGTTCTATCCCATTATTGTTCATTTAAAAAAAAATGAACAGTGTAATTTTGTTTGTTTAATTTAGATTCAATATTGGCCTTGGGTGTGAACACAATGAAGTATATGCTTAAAATTTCACATGTGAGTAGTCCCGTTTACTACTCATGTGCATAAAATTAAGCATGTGTGTAAGTGATGCCAGATCAGGTACTTAGGTTGTAAGCTCTTTGGAACAGGAACCATGTCTTGCCCCAATATGAATAAATAACACCTTATCATAATCATGTGGTGGGGAAATGATGCTATTTCAGAACAAATACTTCTACCAAAAAGCCCCCAACACCTTTTGGGCCAGATCCGAAGCTCCCTTAGAGCCATGGACCATCCTATAGTGTGACAGCTAGGAATGAAATGGCCCTTTTGCAAGGTTCCATTGGTCATTTTTGCTTCAACAACCGAGAAAGTCTTGGCTGTTTCAGCTAGAAGGACAGTTGACCAGATTGTCACAGTGGCCAGCTTCAGTATAAACACCCTCCAAAGTGAATGTACTAATCCTGAAGAGCATAGTGTGAGAGCCAGACTGAGCATCAGATCAGAATAATTTAAAACTAGTTCCTGTATACAGAGAATAGAGTGTGTGTAAATGCTTCCTCTCGAGTTAAAACTTTCATATTAACTTTTCAATCGAGGAGATTTTAGAGCGCACAAGATAAGAGAGGACTTCCTTGCAGCTTTCCTTCATGCAATAACCTGTTGCTGGTACCATTAGTCAGCCACCTGATAGCTGAAGGAAATCTTAGGATGAAACTGTGCAGAAAAATCTTTGTTTACAGATGCTGTATGGTTTTAAAAGTTTAGCCTCTTCTACTTGAAAATAAATCTTTGTTTTGCTAATAATTACATTTGCAATATGATCTTAAGATAAACTAGTTGGAAACAGAAATGCTTTCTTCTTATGACTGATTTGCCTCTGTAATTACTCTAGATACCTAGTGTAGTAGCATATAGAATTACCTTCTGCAGCTGGGCAAGTGACATTCAGCACAAGCTTCAGAAATAAGAATTGAATGTCATCAAAATACACATCACAGAATATACTATTCATGTAGCTCCTTCTGTGCATCATGCCTAAAATCTATTGTAAACATGTTTACATTATTAGTAAATATTACTGAATGTTAATTTACTATTCAGTTGACAAATCAAGTTCATTTTTATTTTTGTTTAAATCCAGTGATTGATGTAGAGCTAGCAGATTAATTCTATTGAATTTTGCAGCACAGATTAAAAACATCATAGCCTACTTTAAATTTCCTGACACTGGATGGCCTTAAGGCACCACTACTGGGTTCTGTCAACTGAGATCTTTCCTGTTTTAATATATAGTGTCAGAGTAATCAGATAACTTTAAATCTATGCATCAGTACTGCTTTGCATGCGTTCAGATTAATGCTCATCAGTTAAGAGTAAAAAAGTTTTCCTTTAACTGTTTGTGCAATTTTGGCAAAATCCCAAATTCCTGTACATTGAACAAGATATTGGTGAGACCTTTAGCTAGTATAAATCAGCAGAACAGCAAGGTACTCAGGGGAGCCACAGTAATTTACTCCAGCTAAGAATGTAGCCCATTGACTTCAGAACTTGGAGCAATTATGGTTTATGACAATTTGGGTCTTATAACAGCAAGAAATGTTGGAGTTTTGCAATCTGCAGAACGCATCTAACGTCCCTTGTAGTGATTTTCTGCCTTATGTTTATACTTTTTGCATTTGATCTCCACACTTCAGACATATCTCTGGCCACCTGTCTGTTTACCCACACCTGAATTTTACATGACCCTCAATTTTTCAAGGAAACCATTCTCCAGAATATTTAGCGTCAGATTCTGTTCTGGTTTTGAGGAATTTCCAATTTCCTCTGGTATAAATGAGAGCAGAATTTCACCCTTGATCATTTATTTCTGTCCATTATTAAATTGTGAGGATAAAGTTTCAAAACTAAGGTTATGTCTGCACGAGACTTCTTTTTTCTTGAGTTAATTGATTGCCAGTTACTCGAGGTACTTCACACTTTTGTAAATGCTAGCATGGACACTCCCCAGCTTAGTAACTGGCACTACCATGTGGGGAATATTTGCAATAGCCTACGCAAAATGTAACTCAAGATAACTGACAATCAACTAACTCTAGGTAAAAAAGAGTTTACTGTAGACCTATATCCTGAGGTGTGCCCATAAAATATGCATGCAAACACAGTTAACTGCAATGCGGGTGTTCCTGAAGCGATGAATTATGGAAATGTAGCCCTTACAATCTACAAAATAGGACAGATAGCAGAAAATATAGATCAGTTCACTAAGAATGGAAGTTCTTTTCCCTACACCCACAACACATGCCCAATTAGAGTTGGCACTGTATCATTTATTCGGATGCCTCAATATGGGACTTACATATATAGTAGAGTATATAAAATATCACCTAATCTAAAATATGACTTTTTAAAATAGTATTGTCAATGATATTGTAACTTGCAGGGGGCAGCAGCTACAGGTTAAATATGACAGAGGCCTCCCCAAAATCTGATTATGTATATTCCATAGGCCTGATTCAACTCTCTGTTGTATGGGTGTAACAGCTGTCAGTGAGACTTGGACTTGTATAGCTGAAGGCAGAATTTTACCACATTCTCCTGCTTAGATTACCATAGGTTGTACTTGTACAGAATCAAAATCTGCTCCAAGTTAGTGGGCTTAAAGCTAGAGTAACCTCCCCAACGTGCATGGAGTTACTCAGGATTCACACGGTCATAAATGAGCATAGAATTCAGCTTGCAGCATCAAAAGCTATTTTCAAAAGAGTTAAAATTGAAAACATGTAGTAGCTTGGACTCCAGCCTCTGAAAAGCCACAATGCTCTCTGCTGTTCTGGCTGAATTTCTGAATTCTCTTGGGCTTTCCCATCTCTACTTGTCCAGTGTCAATAATCCTGCCAGACTCTCATGTCCTTAAGTCATCTCCTAACATTCTTCCAAATGTAAACTAACTTGTGTGAATCTGAAAAATTCTTTCTCATTTGGTGTTTTGGGGGGAGAGTGTCAGTACTTATTTTACCCCAACCAGCATACTGAATATATTCTTAACTTTGAGAAACTAGGAAGTTCCTTCATCTCCCCTGATTTCTGGGCATTATATTGAATTCAGAGAATGTGTTCACTTTCCAATAGAACTAATATACTCTCCACAGTTGAACTGAAAAAATTATGCAGTTCAGAAATTGTAAAGCTGACTCTATGAAGTATTAGCTCTGATCCCAATTTATTTTTCAGACAGCGGAAGGATGAGCTCGAACAGAGGATGTCTGCTCTCCAGGAAAGCCGGAGAGAGCTGATGGTACAGTTAGAAGGCCTCATGAAACTACTGAAGGTAAGGTGCTCCACGTGAAAGTCAAAGGAAATGGACAGGGGGCCAGTCAAGGAGTGTCACATAGGAAAGAGAGATTCATCATATTAATAAAATACTACAGAATTTGAATATTTCGTCCCACAAAAGCTTTGTTTCCCATCAATTTTCTCTCTTAGATTTCGCCACTCTAATACATAGGTTTTCAGGATCAATAATGTACCCAACTGATACTGTTCCTGTATTAGCACCATGTCTTTGTTGTCATCCTACCACTAAACGAATTGGACAACACTTGAAAGCAGTACAGTAGACTAAGTATTACTGAAAAATCATTGAAATTCACTTGGATATGCAAACAAAGCCCACTGTGGTGCAATACTGCCTTGCTAGTTAGTGAGACGAGATCCAGCAATGCTGGTCGATCAGGTTCTTGAGCAGCCATACAAAGATAATTAAAACAAAGGTTTTCATGACATGCTCAGTGTCTGGTTTATTTATAGTTTGCTCCACTGAAAACGTATTGAATATAGAAAAGGTGGATGTACAGAAGGCAACAAAATAATTAATCCCCAATGGTAAATAGCTATGCCAACACTGTACAGTGTATAGCCTCCTATCCTGGCTGATGGTACAGAGCTAGTTTTTCTAGTTCCTTTAGCTTTGTTCCTGTCATTAGTCATTCTATCAGACAATGCCATTTGACAACGCAGCCCCTCTGACTATAGGACTCTGGAGGGATCTTCTTAACAGT
The DNA here is from genome assembly GCF_015237465.2 of Chelonia mydas. Taxonomy (NCBI): domain Eukaryota; kingdom Metazoa; phylum Chordata; order Testudines; family Cheloniidae; genus Chelonia; species Chelonia mydas. The sequence goes on along the minus strand of NC_057850.1, from coordinate 72,802,923 downwards.
ACTTGGTCCTTTTCACTACAAAAGAAAAAAATCCCTTGTAAAATACACTAAAAGAAAGAAAGCACTTTCCTGAAGGATCCCATTTCAAAAATGCAGAAAGCAATATACAAATGTATTTCTAAGGCTAGAAAGGAAAGCTGAAAAATGCTTTTTTACCTTCCCAAGTTGCAAAAGAGGCCTCAGCCGTGCATTATCCTTCTGGCACTTTAAATCCTGCATGGCCCATCAGAGCTAGCACGCAACTGAAAATGGGCCCTCCCAGCAGTGCAAATAGACCTCCTCGAAGTGGTGGAGTTTTCCCTTCAGACATATATTTTCTTCTTCAAGAAAAACATAAACTTCTGTGGAAGAGAACGGGCAGGGAGGAGGAGAGGAACTGGTGTGGAGTGTACAGCCTCCAGTACGGATGCCCTTTGCACTGAAGTATCGTAATATGATTGTCTAGAACTGAGTTTTGACACAAGAGTCATGCTCTGTCTTGAGTTACGGGGGTGGTCAGCCTCAGTGCATTTTTCAGATACAAAGGAGTTGTACTATAATTAGAATAGGGAAGATGACTAGCCATTCGAATTAGACTATGACCCCAATGTGCTTCATTGCAGACAATCTAGGAAGTCCCTAATTTTGGGACCATGTGCCGTATGGTAATTGATGGCTCCCCAACCTTCCCTGACCCCGGGGAGAGGCGAGAGGGGGTCCTGTCCCTGAGGGATGAGAAGCCCTGCGGGAAGGGAGGTCAGGTCATGCCCCTGGAGGCCGAGGGCTCCAGGTCTGTTGGAGAGTGAGCCCATCCCTCACTCATCCTACAGTGGTTCCTGTCCCATGGAGCTGACCCAGCTCCCCGCTCTGGCCCATTGGCTCTCACCACAGCATGCAGAGGGGCCCTCCCCCCATGACACACGACTATGCCCCCTTCCTGCCTGTGGGCTCTTTGTGGTGGGCTGTTCCCCCAGTGGTCAGGGGCCTGTGTTAGTTAATCCAGGACTTCTAACCTTGTTCCCAAGTTTGCATTTATTTTTCTCTTCTTCACTCAAATCCTGGCTAATCTAACTCTGATGATCCAATTTTTCTTTAGGAAGAAGAACTGAAAGAGGGAGTAAGTTATTTACCTTATTGTAGGTCTGACTAACTCTTCGATGGGGCTACAATTCCATGGTTTATATTATTTCTTCTGCTTGAAATGTGTGCTCATGCCTTGGACTGAGAATAATGATGATGTGTTGCACTTCTTTAGCATGTTTTATCGAGCCTTTCAAAGCACTTTACAAATTAAACCTTACAGTCCCCCCTGGGAAGTAAGCAATGGCTTGATAGAATCTTTTTCTCACTCCTGTAAAGCTACATCTCCGCTATGAGCTAGAGGTGTGATTCCCAGCTCACACAGACAGACATCCACTAGCTCTCATTTGAGCTAGCACCCTACAAATAGCAGCGTAGCTGTGGTAATGGGGCAGTGGTAATGGCAGCATGAGCTAGCCACCCCAAGTACAAACCTTCCTGAGCCCCATGAGTACGTACTCCGGACAGCTAGCCTGTGCCACCGCTGCCCATGCTAGCTGGGAATCACACCCCTAAGTTGTAGTGTAGACATAGCCTAGATGAGGCCACTTTAGGGGTGAAAAGCAACAATTGTTTAACTGCATACAACCATAGTACACCACAACTTAGAACAGGGAGTGAAGAACACCACCACCATTCATAGCCATGTGAAACTACCACGGTAAGTTCAGTAAGCAGAATATAATTACCTGAGTTGTAATTAACCCAGGATAATGGATTTGGAATCTGTACTCATTCAGAAAGTGCCAGGGGACTTTTCCTGTCCACAAGCAGTCCAGATCTTGGTTTTTATTTCTTCAAAAATGGCACTGGCTTCAGCAGCCAAGTGCCCCTTCAGAACAATCACTTCACTTTCAAAGCAGCGTGAGAGTCTATATTAATAGTATCGACTTTTGGAAGATTAAATTGTTTTGTAGCCTTTTCTAGAATTAAAATGGACACTGTCGAGGTTATTAGGTTAAAAATATATATATACCGGATCTGCCCAGACAGCAATCCCATTTAAAAGAGGAGTATAGTGAGGAATATTTCATTGTAACACAATAACGTTGAACCCCTCAATTTCAACAAAAGAGGTCAGTGCTCAGTACAATTAACAGTCTGATGCACACTGGGTACGGTAGGAGGGTTAGCCACGCACCAGTTTGTTTGTTGCTGGTGCTCAGCCTTGTTAGACTAACAGTTTTGCTACATTTTGGGATGGAGAATGAATCTGTTGCACCAAGACCGTTCTGATTGTAATCCAGAGGGGAAGACCTATCAGAAGACCCCTCTGAGTAGGTCTGTTGCTTTTTAATTTTACCTAATAACGTTAATGGCTTTTCAGTGAAAATTAGATGCCCTAAAAGTGAACAGGGTTTTTTTCTTTTAAAAAAAGCATCGTACAAAAATAGTCTTTTTATTGTGTTTTATTAAAAATCTATGTTGAGGATATTACAATATGTTTTCGCCTTCTACAGTGTAATATTCAGATCCTTTTAATACTAAATGAACTTTCAGAATGGCAGGAGATTATGCTAATTAATTATTTACACTAGTTCTCATCATTTCCATAAAATGTTCCCCATTGATCTCTTTCATAGGCTATTTACAGATGTAGGGCTAAATTCATCCATGGAGTAACTCAGTTGGAATTAATGGTCTTGATAAGTTTCTAGTGCTTATGTACTTTCCATTTCTATATTGCCACAATGATGCTTCCTCCCAGAAGGGTAATGAAGTGATCACATATGTATTGTTTTCCTAGTTGTCATGTTATAATGTAACAGTATTATTTTCCTGGGCAGACTTTCGTGCTATGTGAGCTAGTTTCAGCTCCAGCAGAGGGAGCAATGGACTACAGTTTCAAAAAAAACAGTCTTCACTTCAAATGTATTATACTGAGTTATGTGTGACACTAGGTAACATAAACCATTTTCTAGTCTAAAAAGGGATAATTAAAATCCTTACCACTTTGATCTAAGTATGATGAGCTAAATCGGGTACATGAAGGTCTCATAAAAAGCACTTGGATGCTGACAGCTGCAATCAGTTAATAAATGAAGGCTGAAGCCTTCTGTCACCTCAGTGATAGTGGCAGCTTTCCACAAACTCCCCTATCAACATGCCTCAATCCTGATCTTGTGGGTCTAACTAGGGATTAAAAGAAGTTCAATCCTTGGCCTTTACGCTGAGACTACGAGCAAGTCAGTCATTTAGCATCAATTGTAAGCATAGTTTTTCAGACATTTACCATCTGTCTCCTGCAAACTAGACTAAGACCACTAACCGCATTTCACATATGCCACTAGACAGACATCCAATGGTAACAACATTCAGTTGCCACGGATCTGGGCTGAATTTGATCTAGCAAAGTAGAATATAAAAAATAGCTGCAACCTTTTAAACCATAGAGTCTCTAGATCTTTACATATTTCAACTTTCTGTGGGTTGATTTTGTCCAAATAGTTAAAAGAAAAAAAATCTTATCTACATAGTAGACGGAAACCCCAAATACCTAAAGTTTCTCATGCCTTGCAAAGGTCTTGTTCCAGAAAATGAAAGTTACAGTTAACGGTGCATTATTTACCTTGCATACCAGATCAGTGTAGCAATTATAGTATGTATTTTAAAATGTTGAGCTCTAGTGTATAGTTCTTCTTTGAGTATATGTCCCTATGAGTGTGCCACTGTAGGATGTGCATGCACCCATGCACTCTTGATCAGAGACCGCAAAGTAGTGCTCCTCAGCAGAACAACACCCCATGCACCACACAAGGGGACATAGGCAGGCACAAGCCTGCCTCCACTCAGTGCTTTCTCGACCACCTGTGGCTCAAGACAGAGCCTTTGCTGTTAGCTGTTTCAGCTTCCCGCCTTTCTTTATTCATTATTTTTGTTTCTTAGTTATTTACTTTACTTTACTTTTATTTTATTTATTTTTTGAGCTCCCGGAGGGGGGTCTTTTACCTTCTCCTTCTGTACCTTTGTTTGTGCTGGAGCACAATTTGTTATGCCTAAGACCCCAGTGTTTAGGCTGTGCCAGACTTGCCACAGGTCTTTTCCCCACAGTGACAGATATTTGAGTTGCCTGTGATGTTTGACTCCCAAATCCCCTCAAAGTGCAAGGTCTGTCTGGGATTTAAAGGCAGGTCCAAAAGAGAGAGGGAGGCTAAACTGAAACTCCTCTTAATGGAATGTTCCCTAGCTCCAATGGGGTCCACTTCCTACTACCCCCTGTTCATTGGCCTCAACATCACAGGCCGCTTCAATCACCCATCCAGCTTCATCTGTGACCATGGACATGAAGACCTCAAAAAGGAAGAAGCACACTTACCCAATCAGAGAAATGAAGAAAAGGGGTAGATCACCCTGTAAAGACCCACACTCGGGAGACCTCACATCCCTTAAAAGAGTACTGTAGGGGCTCCAACTTAGTCTGGTACCAAAGTGTCAGTACCACATAAGAAGCCTCATCTGGATAAGCACTCTACCAGACAACCTACCACAGCGGCACTGCCTGATCCTCCATGGCACTATGATACACATAGGGCCACTGTGCATCCCGTGGTATTGACTTCTTTCCCAAGCTCTGAAGTAAGACAGGACTTTGCTTCAGTTGTGCAGCAGTCTCCATCTCACTGATCCACAGTTTCACCTCTGGTAGTGACTCAAGCCTCAACTATAGGCTATCACGGCCCTCCAGCTCCTTCCAGATTTCTGTCATCTGAAGATCTCATCATTGCAGATGAGCCTGAATCTCCATTGCAGCGGAGATCTGTCAGAGCCCCCTCAGTGATACTACCAAGGCACCTGCAGACTGAAAACCTGCCCCCTCACTGGTTGTTATGCCTGAGGCACTTAGCTGGTCATGATGCCTCAGGTACTTAGCTCAGGAAACAAATAATCAGACTCTGAGATCTCAGTACAAGAATCCATGCCAGTACCGTACCATCCAGCTCCCAAGAGTCGCTCTACTGAGGAGGATTCTAGAGAATCTGCCATTCCCAGGGACTATGACTAGTGGGGACTCTTTCACTATACCTTCCAAAGGGGTTACTGGCATCCTTGGAGTCAGTTTGGTGACCAATTTTATAGGATGCCAAGAGGAGATTACAGGCACCAGTACGACCCTTATGTGCAAAGTCACTAAGACTCTGGAACTGGTGCGTTTCCCATTGAATAGACATATCAGTGGTCAATCTGCCAGGCCTTCAGAATACAATTGCAGACTCCCTGAGCAGATGCTTCTGGCAAGACCATGAATGGTAGCTCAAAGACTCTGTCTTTCACAACGTCTGCCAGACCTGGGCTCTACCACAAGTAGATCTCTTTTTCCACCCCGAATAATTCCAAATGTCACCTAATTTGCTCCAAGGGAGGTTACATCCTCCGTACTCTGGGAGTATCATTTTCAGAATGAAGGACCAACCTGTTTCTATGCAGCATGTGTCTAAGTGGGTTTCAGGCTGTATTTTGACCTGTTATGAAAGAACTGGGATACACAGTGACAGCGCATTCCACTAGAGCTCAATCCACATCCATGGCTCTACGAAAAGACATTCCCATAGCATAAATCTGCAGGACTGTGACTTGGTCTTCTGTTCATACCTTTGCAAGCATTATGCCATCTTACCTGCTTCCAGAGATGATGCTTCTCTGGTGATGCAGTTCTGCAAACAGTGTCTTGATTTACCTCCCCAGCACCCACTTCCTCTGTGAATTACTGCTTGGGAGTCTCCTACAGTAGAGCACCCACAGGGACATGTGCTCAAAGGAGGAGGAGGGGTTACTTACCTTACAGTAACATGAGTTATTCATGATGTGTTTGTCCTTATGGGTGCTCCACCTCTCGCCCTCCTTCCCCTCTACTGTGGAGTCTCTGGCTTCGTGGCTGAGAAGGAACTGAGTGGCAGTGGGCTTGCTATATATCCCCTATATCCCCTCATTTGGAGCACGGGGTGTTCTGCATAGGCACAGGCCTACAACTACTACTTTGCAGTGTCCAGTTAAGAGTGCACGGGTGCGTTCATGTCATATGGTGGAGCTACAGTACAACAACCGTAGAGACAAAAACACCTAGATGATCTCTAGCTACTGTAAGGTAAGTATCCTCTCCTTTCTTGTATTCCCCGTGAGGATAAATTCTAGAAAAGGAATGCCCAAATGTCCATCATTTTAAGGAATTAATGGACAAGCCAAATGCCCATCATATGATTTGATAGTTCTTTAAGTGTGATTTATTGGACAATATTTGTATAAACTGTACTTTCTTCAACATCCTTAAGAGTTCTTGCTGGTTTTCTGTTCTTCCTTAGCCTCCCAGTCAGTGGGAAAGAAACAGAAAATGGACAAGTACAACATGGAACTACGGACAAAATCTGCCAAAATCTGTTCAGTGGAGTAGCAGGGAGACAGTTTGCTGCTCTCTGGTGTTTTGTCTGATCTGCTCTGGGCATGGCCCCAGTGGAGTTTAGAGAACCAGGCTACTCTAAATTCTGCCAGCTCGTAACAGTCCCCAGGGGACTAGTTATGCAAAGTCAGCACCAGCTGAAAACTCCCCTGGTCTGGTAGAATTCTCAGCTGACCAGAACCAGCTACTTTTGCCTCCCTTTGCACTACAAGAATGAGACAGAAGGGGCCAGAAAGCAGGGAGAGCATTGGTCCCTATGTGTTCAAATTTCCCCTCTTTTCTAAAAGTTTTAACTCTGAAAGAAAATATTAAAATTATACTTGCCATTTCTTGTCAGAAATGAGTGTCTCACATAACGGTAACTTTCCCTTGCAAAGTCCTGCTTCAAACCTCTTAGGTAACTACTTCTGCTAAGCTCATTGTAGTGTCAACTTCCATAGCATTGTTTTTCAGCAGTGGCAGTGTCCCTTAAAAAAAAAAAAAGTATCCTGATCAATTTGTTGGAGGTTAACCAGCAATAACAATGCTGCTTCTCTTCTGTTCAGGCCTATTTCAGTAGGGGCAAGGGAGGCATGGTTAGGGCCAAAATCTAGAAAACAGAAGTTGGCTTACAAATCTAAAAAAAGAAAAGTCGACCAATTTTATAAAGGATTGTAGCCGCATATTTTGGCACGCAGTTATCAATATCTGAACTTCATCTCTGAGGAAACAGTCACCAGAACATTGAAGGCATGTGACACTGAAGGGACTAAGGAATCCAACTGATTTTTTTTAATTGATACTGCAGGTCCAAATAAATTGGCAGGGGGGAACCTCACTAGAGATAATGTAATTTTTCACTGTAAACTAACACACATGAGCACTGGTTCCTGTTTAGTGACACTCATGTTATCTTAGTAATAGGCCTCTGCTGAACCCCAATTCCTAATCATGCTAAATAGGGTATGGTTGGTTTGGTTGTTTTTCTTACGTTGACATATATTCCCAGGAACTGTCAGGCAGTAAAGGAAAAGTGCATTAATTCACTGTGTCCCCTGGTATCACTCACCCAGCTGCACTTTTAAAAATTATTGTTCTTCAACGTATGCTTGAATTTCAGTTAAATGATACTAACTCTCAGGTGCTAACAGCATGACATTTTATATGACTGGTGTTAAAACATTTTAACTTCCAGCTACTGGGCCCATAACAGGAATTTAAATTGCCTATCTGAACAGTACTTTGGGAGAGGCTGAGTATATCCTGTGGAGTGAACAATTTGAAAGTGAATGATTTAGTGGTGGCTAAATAGCTCACAAACCAAGAAGAAAAGCACAAATCTGTACTATTTGCTGGGAGGGTAAGATTTTATTTCACTAATAGGTTGAATTTACATTCCAAAACTTTATTGCATGGATTCCTTCTGGTAACAGTGGTTGAGGTGTAAGGGCACGAACTTGATCAGCTAACATGGAAATATTACACCCCCAGGAGTAGCTTCAACTCCTTACCTAGACTGAAAGTTGCCTTAGTGCCAGCATCCTTCCACTTCCTACAGACTGCAAGAGTTGTCTTCCTAAGAATGTCTGAATATTGCCAACACTCTTAATTCTTTCACGGAAAAAAGTCCCAGACCTTAGATTTAAAGACAAGAAATATCTTTACATTTTTATATCCAACCTAGCCTGCCATGTTTCAGGATGACCTTCTAATCTATCTTTCCTACATACTACATCTTTACCATAGGTTGCTGTAGCTGTTTCCTAACAAGAAGTTGGGTGTAATAGGTTTCCATCAACTGATTTAATATTACCCTATTTTTCTACATAACTGCATGATACCAGCTGAGGTTTCACTCAGCCAAGCTAAGGAATGGAATGAAGATGACTACAGCTGAGTGTTTTCTCTTGTAAAGACCTATTTAACCACTTGTTCTTATTTTCCAGACTCAAGGAGCAGGCTCCCCTCGATCTTCACCCAGTCACACTATCAGCCGACCTATTCCTATGCCGATCAGGTCTGCGTCTGCCTGCTCCACCCCAACCCATACACCTCAGGACTCTCTGACGGGCGTGGGAGGAGACGTGCAAGAAGCTTTTGCACAAAGTAAGTTGCATTGTTAAGTTGTTATTAGTTACACCGAGAGCATATGCAAGTGTCTGGTGGGGAACTGAGGCACTGGGAGGAGAAGTGACCTGCACAAGGTCACCCAGCTGTCCAGTGACCAAGCCAGGAATAGAACCCAGATCTCCTGAGTCCTATTCCAGTGCTTTATCCATTGCAACTCAACCTGTTTGCCATAAAATAAAGACTTGTCATTGACCATTGCAAGTTGGTTCAACAAACTGGGCTTTGGGGGGTGGGAGGGTGATGTGAGAGGGAGGAAGTATTGTGCTGCTTCTCTTAAGAACTGATGGACTTTTCCATTGTGTCTAATGTTTACCAGAGCACTGCCATCGGCTGCTGTGCGCTTTTCATTCACCTTCCGTGTTGTTCGTCAAATCGCAAAAGGATGGAAGATTCATCCTTCGCTCACTGATTGTTTGCTTTGAAGTTCTAATATAACAGGTTAAATAATATGCTAAATATAAAAGAAAGTAAATACTTTATGTGACCTGAACATGGAAATATCCCTCCGCCCATGGAATTACTCTCTTTCCCAAATGCTTGCATCCCTGCAATTTCCGTTTTTCTTTTCCTTGAACACAAAGGGCCAAACTTTGCTCTCAGTTACACCATTGCAAATTGGAATGTCAGTGGACTCCCCCTAGATATACCCTGCTGTAACTGAGAGCATAATTTGCCCTCCTGGGCTCAATTCTGCCCACCCTTGCAACTTCCATTAATTTCTGTGGGAATTGTATCCATGAATTGGATGACAAGAATGAGCCCTAAGTGCAATCAAGGTTTTCCCTTTAAAGAACTAGTTAATTCTCATGTTAAACTCTATCCAGCTAGAGGATTGATCCTTGTCCCATGGCACCAGGTTGTTCAACATGTATTCTGTGAGAAATGAACACACAGTGTGACATTTTCTTCTTTCAACCTAAAAAAACTGAGAGAGGTGTACAGACATGGACCACTCTCTTCAAGAATGGTTTCTTTCAGAACTTGGACAAAGCGAGAGAATTTAGTAGTTACAATAAAATAGCCATAAATAATGCATGGGCTGCTTCAGGCCACTGCTTTTCGTCACAGCAATGTGTTCTGCTAAAGTGAAACGGCAATGTAAGAGTATATTCTCATACGTACAGTGATCACACTTAAAAACAACTACCTTTGGTATATAAAGGGTTTACCCTCAGTATTTATCTTATTCCAGTCGTATAAGGCAAATCTGGGCAGTTTTTAAGAGCAATCCTTGTGTAATGTGCTGGTAAACACCATGGTATGTGGGGATTCTTTTTTAAGCAAACAGCTATACTGTCAGAGTTCTTTTAATTTGGCCATAGTGAAGGCACTCCATGGAGTAGAGCACTAGCTCTCCTATATTTTCTCTTCTTAGAGAATAGATGTAAAAGTCTGTATAGATGTGAAGCTGAGAAGGCATTACAACTCTTCTCAAAGTGTGGGGTGCGGGGGAGGGACAGAGGGAGGGCGCAGGCTTTGACTTACTAAGGGCCGTCAGTTTAAAAGACATTCCAGATGCCAAATCCTGCCAGTTTCTATGCATCATCCCCTGTGAAGTTAGCGAGGATTTTAAGGGTTGAGTCTATTTATATGTAGTTGGTTCAACTACACTAGGATATGAGTTTGGGACTCTGTGATAGCATAGGCTGGGAGCACGCTGTACCAGCCATCACAACCCTAAAAGTATTGTACTTTGCTCTCTAATAACCTTCCCTGATTGATGCTTAAAGCAGTACTGAGGAGTTCTGCAGGAAGCAACGTCTAGACCCTCCTGTATTGGAAAGAGGGTCACAGCAGCACAGGGCTGTTGATGAAGGGGGTAGTGGCTTTCAGGGTAGGCAGAAGTTTGCTGTGAACGGGGAGTAGGAGGGAGAGCAAAGGGAACTACTCAATCTCGGCTGGGGAGCAGCCAGCTCCAGGAAGGAAAGTGGGGTCCTTGTGGTTCCTACCTGCTCAGCAGCTGCTGTAGCCCCTCTGAGTCCCCCTTCACCTCCATCCGCAGGTGTGCAGGAGTTGGGGGGGCAGAATCCCTACCAATATTTCCATTCTGGCTCCCAGCTGCCCCCCCATCCCCATCCCATTCCACTGACCCTGCTGGTTGGGTTCGTTTGTTTTTTTTTAAATGGGAGTCGATTATGGAAAATACAAGATTCCTGAGCTCCAAAAGATACCACGAAGGGATGGGAAAGGAAAATCCATATAAGGCCTAATGAAATCAACCATGTTTTTTCAACATTGACCATATTTATACAATAAGAGTCATTAAACAGAGCCATGGAAACTTAGGGAGAAATAACTTCAGTCCACTTCCCCCGGACATTTCATCTCTTAGCCTCGGTCTCCTAGTGTCACCCCACAAAAGTGAGTTTGATTGTAATTAATAACTTCCAAGTTTCTGACATTGTGAATAAATGAAGCATGATGTTGAGCTGCTGCTGAGTGCGGGGTTAGAAAACGGAGCTGTTCTGAATATAAGTTTTGCAAGTGCCCCTTTGGAAGGACTTGACTCCTTGAAATTATGATGTTGGCAACTTGGTGTAAGATTAAAAGTACTTCATACACAAAGCCATAATTTGTCCCTTGAGAAAAATCTTAGCTTTGTGTTTTTTTTTTTCTTTTTCCTGCCTCAGGCACAAGGCGAAATTTAAGAAATGACTTACTAGTGGCAGCAGATTCAATTACCAATACCATGTCTTCTCTGGTGAAAGAGCTAAACTCAGGTGCGTGAGGCTTAAGAGCATGATCACGGTACAGTCATTTACCATATCTTTAAAAATAAATAAAAGGGAGCTGAGAAAAAAAACACCTAAATGGAGTTCTGGATATTTTTGTATTTTATGGAAAGAAAACCTAAAAGTGGTCGTTTTGAAAGCTACAGACATCCAGATGCAATTAAAGCTTAGAATTTTTTTTTCAGAATATAACATTTTGGTGCATCTGTAAATACTATCACAGGTAATTATTTTTAAAAAGATGTCAGTAGCACAACAATGCACCTGTATCCTGATGTGCAATATCCGAGTTCTCCTGAGTCTAGATTTCTAGCTGTGCCAAATGGCATATACTGTGGTCTCCTTTTTTAGCAACATATGCAAATGTCTGCAGAGGATCTATTATGCTGTACCGCCACAGAAACAAGAGATGGCTCTGCAAATAGATAGAGAACATATGGCCACAGCATCCATGTTGCCTGAAACATACTGGTGTATTCACGATTGAGAGAGATTGGAACTCTAACTTGGAGAAACAGAAGAATATTTAGAGAAATGAACCAAGCCTACTAGCACATGTGAAAATTAAATGTAGCCATAATCACCTTTTGTGGCTCACAGAGATGGGCAGCGAGACGGAGAGTAATGTGGATTCTGAGTTTGGACGGACTCATTTTGATGATCTTGTTCCATCACCGACTTCTGAAAAGGCTTTCCTTGCACAAATCCATGCCCGGAAGCCAGGATATATTCACAGTGCAGCTGCCACTGGCACCATTCGCAGTGACATGTGGGTACCTTCTCTATTTTTTTAATTCATTTTGTATTGAAATTATGATGCGAATGTGCATGTACAGATTTCCCCCCAGTAATATAACTAAATCTAACTGGGGGGTGGCTCTTTGCCTATACAATAATAATGAGCTCTCTAAGCTAAAGGAGTCAGGGCAAGAAGTGATCAGTTAATACTCTCGATTCCAGTCTGCGACTTTTGTGAGCCCATAATAAGAAGCAACCTTACTGGATTTCCATTAGGAAATTCAGCAGCTGAGGCTTTTTATTTGTGAGGTTTTGCTAGAGTACGGTTGGCAAATTTTAATGATTTAACATAGAGCAGGCTGAAAGATGACAATTCTGTTTTACGACAACTTTCAAGATTTCAAAATTTGTTTTTGTTGCACTGTGGAATGAAAACAAAGCCTTTTAAAGGTTTTCACGAATTAGAGTTGTATTGAAACTTCCATTTTCAGATCGAAAGGGTCTCTTTCTCTGTCTCACCCACCCTGACCATCCCATCTAAACCTTCTTTAAAATCAGTATGACTTCATGAAATGTTTTGCTGTCAATGAAATGGCATGTTTCTTCAGAAACTTTTCAATGAACTGTAATTTAGGGTCAGATCCAAAATCGACTAACGTCAATGGGAGTCTTTCCATTGACTCCAGTAGGCTTCGGCTCAGATCCTTAGAGCCAAATCTTGCTCTCAAGGAAGCTTTTGAGAATTTTTTTCATTGACGAAAATGGGAGCATGATTGGACTGTGAATGCACATTTAGTAGGGCATGTCCCTTAATCTCTTTCATGGCTGCTAAATCACTGCAAAGATGGGACTTTAGGAAGGGCTGCAAAAATAAAAATAACTTCAAGAAAATGTTCATGGAGTTGAAAACATAGATCCTGCTTTCCTCTCAGTTTTCATTCAAATAGGGAAGTTCTTTTAACATTGAATGTAATTCGTCTTAGGAGGCTATTTATTAATAATTGTCTTTAGGGTTACAGAAGATGGAGACCCCTATGTTAGAGCAGATGATGAGAACTATGAAAATGACTCTGTCCGCCAGCTGGAAAATGAGCTCAAGATGGAGGAATATCTGAAACAAAAGCTGCAGGATGAAGCCTACCAGGTAAGAAAGGAACCCACCAAATAGTCCCCGGGCTTATTGTGCTGCAGTAACCCACCATCTGCAATTTCTTGTCAGTGGCTGGTGCTTCCAGATTTTAAAAATATATTATTCTTAAAACTCTCCCCTCTCATGTCTCCCTTAGATAGATTGATTGATAGATCTCTCACACACACAAACGCGCGCACACACACACAAAGTGCTCAGAAAGAGCTCATCAATTGACTTGCTTAAGGCTGACATTAACCTTCACAAGGTCATTAGCTAATCCTTCATAATTGCTACTGCCAATCAATTTCTACCAAGCCACCCACACAAGAATGCTTTGTACTGTAGAGACGGTATTGCATGTTGAGCTCAGTTTTTTGTTTAATAACATAAAGCATCTATGATGTTCTCTCCTTGTGAGGGGACTGGAGCCTGCTGAACTAGTCCTTTTAAAACAGGATGGTTTTGTCATAATCTGGGATGGGGGAAAGGGTCTGGAGTGAGTCATGTGATGTCAGGGTTCCCTCCCCACTCTGAACTCTAGGGTACAGATGTGGAGACCCGCATGAAAGACCGCCTAAGCTTATTTCTACCAGCTTAGGTTAAAAACTTCCCCAAGGCACAAATCCTTCCTTGTCCTTGGATGGGTACTGCTGCCACCACCAAGTGAGTTAGACAAAGATTCGGAAGAAGGACCACTTGGAGTTCCTGTTTCCCTAAAATATCACCCCAAGCCCCTTCACCCCCTTTCCTGGGGAGGCTTGAGACTAATCTACCAACCAAATAGGTAAACCAGATTCTTAAAAAACAGAACTTTATTATAAAGAAAAAAAGTAGAAGAAGCACCTCTGTAAAATCAGGATGGAAGATAACTTTACAGGGTAATCAGATTCAAAACACAGAGGATTCCCCTCTAGGCAAAACTTTAAAGTTTCAAAAAACAGGGATAAACCTCCCTCTAAGCACAGGGAAAATTCACAAGCTAAAAACAAAAGATAATCTAACGCGCATTGCCTTATTTACTTACTCTTTTTGCAATATTGAGACTCATGTTAGGATGATTTTAGGAGGAGTTTTCTGACCTGATGCTTCTCTGCTTCTCCAGAGAACACAAAAACAAAGAGCACCAACAAAGCCTCCCCACCCCCCAGATTTGAAAGTATCTTCTTTCCCCATTGGTCCTTTTCGTCAGGTGCCAACCAGGTTATTTGAGCTTCTTAACCCCTTATAGGTAAGGAGGAATTCTAGCCTACTCTTAGCTATATGGTTATGACACATGATATCTCAAAGGTCTGACTGCTGCATCGGGTGAAATAGGACACTAAGGACTCAGCCTGGGGGACTTGGCTTGTGAATTAGTCACCTGGTGACTAGCAAAGTGCACCTGTAGCTTCAACAGCCATAAGGGGTTTCAAGCCAACTGGCCCTGAACGTTTGGACTCTCAAAGTATCTTGCCTGTCTAGTAAATGATGTGCACGTTTGCATGGTGCAAGAGATCAGTGCCTGTTTTAAGTTACTCCTCCTCTGATCATCCAGGTGTAAAAATCAGAGTGAGCCAGAGTTTAAAATGTCTGTTGGCTCACATCAAGGTTGCCATTGGTTTTGAATTTCAGGTGACTATCATAGTTTTTACATAAATCTGCTGTACAAGACTACGGTAGCTCACATAAAGTCAGTTCATTGTGACTGTCTTTGAGGACGCAATGACATTTCGTCATCATCCTTGCTATGCAACATCTTAATATGGCAACAATGGGCAACACCTCAAAGTTGTGCCAGTGTTTTTACCCAAGATAACAAATGACAAAAGGGGGCAGTCCTTAGGTTTCTGCTGAGTAAGTGGAACTGCTACTGCTGAGTTAGAACATGGAAAGCAGTGATTTATTACGTAGCAGGAACACCTTAACAGTGACATCAGACAAGCATTATGTCATCAATTTCTCTACTTCTACTGATACTCCATTTTTTCAATAAAGGGAACAGTGTAATGATCTGACTATAGAGTTCAGTGCAGGATCAGGGCCAATATTAGTACCCTGCAGCACAGCTCCATTAACAAATACACGTTTTTAAACTTACATGAATAGTCGCACTAATTACAATGGGATTACGCAAATGCATAAAATTAAGTGTGTGGGGTGGGGGAGCTGCAGAATTACAACCATTATTTGTGAAGTGGGAGAGAGAAATTTTGGCAGATACCTTTCAGTATTGTTGCTTCCTCCAAAGTAGGGCTTTACTGCTGTAGTCCCAAAATAGCCCCAGGAAGACAGTGCGTAAAATCTTGTCTCCATTGAAGTCAATGGAAAACTTCACTGGGGCAGGATTTCACAAAGGGTGAATATTACACATGGCTTGTTTCCACTTGAGGAAAAAAAATAGAAATTAAAAACAGAAAAGAACTACCTTTTTTAAAAAAATGATTAAATTCGGTAATATGAAATGTTCATCCCAGAAGAAGAGTTCAGTCTATTCACGTTTCCTAAGGAAACATAACACTTTGCCTCTAAGCAGTAGAGTACTACTCAGAAATTATTTGATAACAGCAAACGTTTTGTTTTCTAGAAAATATTTTCAATTGATGACTATGGCTCCTAGTATGCAAACCTTCAATTGTGTTAGTAGCCCTTACTAACATGAATGGTGCCATTGGGACTACTTGAGGAAGAGCTGCTAGGATGAATAAGAGTTAGCAAGGTTATGTGCGTTTGAGTCACTAGAACGTCTGACGTGGCCTTGGTGCTCTTCTCTGATTTGGGTTTAATGCATAGTATTTCATTATTCAAGACTTTTTCCCACTGATATCCCAGGATAGCTTTAAAGTCAAACAACACAGAGCTAGCGTTATCTTTATTTTTTTAAAAAAGAAGAAAAAGCCAGTAAATTTATTTTTCAAGTGTTCCAGGGAATGGTGGTGGGAAGAACTGTGTAGTTTGAATCCAGCCTCTAGAATGTAATGTGATATTTCTTAGTGATGTTCACATAAGTTTCCCATTCGACTAAATAGTCTAAAACAAATGATGGCTGTAGTTGCTCTCATAATACAACTGTCAACTGAAAAAATCTGGTAAGAAAATTACTGCTACTAGGCTTAAAGTATCCTTTGTTGGTTCAAGAATGATATTAGATGTATTTCTCTGTCTCACTATATGTAAAAGCAGTACTTTTAGATGGACATGCAGACTTCTTATTGCATAGGAGATGATGGCACAATACCCAGTGTTTCTGGTCTGTGTGACCTTCAAGCAAGCTTTTGCAAATGAAACTCTGAGACACTAGAGTTTAAATGAAACCAGATAGCAGAAAAGCACTCTCTTGGCTGGCAGTGTGGCAGCAGCAATATGCATGGTACATGAGAGAATCTGAGACAAGAAGCCTCAAAAGCATCATCTTTTTCCACATCTTAAGCATGTAGCAAATAACAAGTGTTATCAGGAGGAATACATTTAATGCACAAACCTAAACGCTAACAACGCTTACCCTCCCATGTCAGCTAGCAGATATGGTCGTCTTATAGCTTCTTGATGAATGTATTGTATGAGCCAGTTTTCCTTAGTCTTATTTCCTGACCCCATTATTGTTCTCTCTTATTTCCTCTCTTGTGCATGGCTTTATTCCAAATAATACACTGGCCTGGCTGCTCACTGGCTTAACTTGTCATCTTCTTGTTTTATGTCCTTTGTTATCTACAGGTCAGTTTGCAAGGTTGAATGCAATATCCTTCTATCACTCTCCTCTCAAGTAAGTATTACCTTAATATAGGAGAAAGTTTCCAACTGGTAACTTGTAATTCAGATACACTGCGCCTTCTGCTTTACGTGCACGTGTGATGATGCTGTCTCCTCCCTTGCTTATTTCTAGACATCCAAGCATGAATTATCTCTAAACCATGCCTAATAAGCCGTCAAAGTCCTGAGGATCATCCCCACACACTCTTTTATTTTATTACCTTACTCTGTTACGCAGGAGGGCAAATGGTGGTCTTAGCGATCAGTGACAATGCATGAATTGACCATGAGAGAGAGAGAATGACCCAGTGATCAGGACACTAGCTTGGAATTCAGCAGACATGGGTTCAGTTCCCCGCTCTATGCTTCAGTTCCCCCTGTCTACTTCCGTAACTCACAGGGATGTTGTGTAGATAAATACATTACAAATTGTGAGGCACTCAGGTACTTCAGGAATGGGTACCATACACAGGCACCGACTTTATGATTTCCCTGGGGATGCCCCACCCAACCCCAACCCTTCCCTCAAGGCCCCATCCCGGCCCCTCCTCTTCCCACCCTGTTCTGCCCCCTCCCTCGAGCACGCCCCACCATAGACGACTGGTACCTCCCCATACTGAGGGGGTGCTATCTAAAGGGGAGGTCACGTGACCGGTCACATATTCCCCTCCCCATGCCAACCCCCCCATGCCCAGCCTAGCACCACCATGCTCTCCCCGACTCATGTTATCTGCAGGGGAGACGCTCTGTCCTCCCACTGCGCCTGGCCCCCCGGCATGTTCTGGCACTCTCCCTGGTGTGAGGGACCCTGGGTGGGGAGAGGGAGGGAGCCGCTTCTAACAGCGGCCCCTCCTGATGGCTGCTTTGCAGCCCAGCAGCTGCTTGAGAGAGCCTGGTTGGGGAGGCAGCTTCCACTCCCTGCCCAGGCTCAGCTACCGAGGACCTTGGCTGAACATGCCAGAAACGTCCCAGGGGTTGTGGGGGCTCTGGCTCGCTTGCCCTGGTCCCCAGCACCTGAGCCCGGGCGGAGAGCAGAAGCTGCCTCCCCAGCCAGGCTCTCCCAGTCAGCCGCCGGCCCGCCACACTGCCGAGCAGTGTCCCAGCAGCCAGAAAGGGCTGATCCTGCCACTCTTGCTTCTGCCCCCCCGCAAATCTTTTCCACTCCCCAGCATCTGGGGATGTCCCCCCTGACGCGTTGCCCAGCCCCGCCCTTGCTCTGCCTCTTCCTGCCCCTGCTTCTCCTCTTCCCCTTTCCCCCCAGTGCCTCCTGCACACCACTGAACACCTGATCTTCGGTGGGCGGGAGGCGCTGTTGGGGGAGAGGTGGAGGGGCCCGCCGGTGGGCACTGGGCACCCGCTTTTTTTTTTCCATGGGTGTGCCAGCCTGGCGTACCCGTGGAGTTGGCACCTATGGTGCCATATAAGTGCTTAAGATGGATAGTTAGTACTCATGTATCAAACGCCATCACCCACAGCTATCACTAAGTACCCATCATCTCCAATGAAGTACAGTTTGTCACTTTTGAGCTTGGCCAGTGCCCCAGTATGGCATTAAGGAGCACTTTGCCTTGCTGGTGGAGCCATTTGCAGATGAGAAGTAAAACCAGTGAGCTGACCCATGCAACCTCTCACAGGAGTTTAAGTTATGAAACGAGGCTTCCTATACAAATTCTAACATGATGAAATAGATTTCCACTGTTTAAATCCCCTCTAGAGTTTCAGATGTGTATGGTATCTTCTCTTTCTGTTCCAAGTAGTGTTTCAGAGTAACAGCCGTGTTAGTCTGTATTCGCAAAAAGAAAAGGAGTACTTGTGGCACCTTAGAGACTAACCAATTTATTTGAGCATAAGCTTTCGTGAGCTACAGCTCACTTCATCGGATGAAGTGAGCTGTAGCTCACGAAAGCTTATGCTCAAATAAATTGGTTAGTCTCTAAGGTGCCACAAGTACCCCTTTTCTTTTTGTTCCAAGTAGTGTTGATGATCACTGTTAAGTGGCTGCCGTGTTTCGTCCGAGAGGAGGCTGCGTTTTAGTCATTGGCAAAGTACTTCTTGTTTATATCAGTCTGATGGCAAAATTTGGCCCTCAGCTACTTGTGTGCAATTCTCAGTGAGTTTATTAGGAGTGATATGCCTGTAACTGATGCTAGAATTTGGGCCTTTGTTTGTAAAGCACTTTGGGGGATGGGGATTAAAAGCTGCTAGCTATGTATGTATGTATTTAAATGCCCCTCTCTCAAATACTAGCAATCCCACAAAATATCACAACACTGAATAAGTACACACCACAACACATTTTCCTATTATATACCCCCCATCAGGTTATACTCACCTCCTCAGCAGCCTTGGTGTGTGCCTGGAAAGTGAGCTGCTACAGAAACATATTTTCTTCTGTCAACATACTGGAATTGTTAGTTACCTGTCAAGTTACTAGAATATGAAAACAGACCACGCTGCAATAATGAATGTCTATAAAGTTCTTAATTACTGATTTTTGTTTGTTTAAAAAAGTTCAGGTAACTTCTTTTAATATTATAACTTTAGCGAACCTCTACACTTTCTGCTTCCAGCTAGAAACACCAAGGCTAAGATACTGTTGTAAGAAAAGCCAAGTTACACAAAAGTACAGATTATCTGAAAATTTGCATCCCTGCCCTGGTTGGTGGGCTAGGAAGGTTCAGTTAACATCTCATCTCTTGGATCTTTTCTGAAACATTTGAAGTTAGCCCAGCACATTATGGGTGGGACTTTTGAAAGCGCTCTGTGTTGACTTAATGCTGCTTCTGCTGCAGTCTACGGTAAAACACCTGTTGACCTCAGTGGGAGCAGTTAGGCCAACACTGAGCATTTAGAAAATTTCATCCTATGAGGGAAAACTTAGCCTCATTGAAGGCAATGGCAAAACTACCACTGACTTCACTGGAGTCAGGATTTCACCCTGTACTTTTATCCTAAAACAGCAAATTCTTGTTTCATCGATGCCACATCTGCACAGGATTGTGTGATACAATCTAAAATAGCCCCCTCAAGTAATAGAATCCATTGTACTCAAGCCCGTTTACTTCTGGGAAAAACAATGTATCCTTTGTACTTTATTTGTTATTAATATTTCATCACTTTGGAAAGAGAAACGCCAAACAATTTATACAGGCTGCAGTGGTTAAAGCACTACCTTGAGTCCTGCCAACTGCGTAACTATAGCAGGGGGCTGTCAGATCTGCATTTCTATTTCTTGGGAACCCCTGCTGTTGAATATAAAAAGCAGTTATTTTTAGAGATCGTATTAGCCAACAAATTCTGTATAGAAATACTATCAGCATTGTATTGCACAGGTGTTAGGTGAAAGGCCAAGTGATTTTTCTATCCCAAAACAATAATCCCCTGGAACTGCTCTTATAAAATGAAGTTTATTAGGAAGAATGAGAGGGCAAGTCAGACCAGTGCATTATAGACATTAGTACAATTATATGATTGACAGACTGTCACAGAACTCCGTTTGTTTCCTGATTTATAAAGCTATACACTTTATCATTATTATTTAAAATTATTATATCCTATTTGCATTTTGGAATAATGCTATGGGAAAGTCTCTGGAAGTGATCCTGAAAACATCTGGTATAAATATAACAAATGCATTCTCAAGAGAGCAAGTGGGTTCTTGTAACATATAAAATATAATGTAATCATGTTTTCAATTTAAGTTTTTCATATTAAAATAAGCGGCAATAATATATATATATATATATATATAAAATTAATGGAGCAACAGACTAACATTGTCTAAGCACAAGGTGAAAAGTGTTTTCAGCTTTCACTGGATGAAACTAAAAATAGAACTTGAAATTGTCTGAGCATAAAAAATTTTTTAAGTTATTTTACTTAAAATAGAGTATTGGCCTAATTTGGTTCCCATAGCTGCCAGTGGACTTTTGCCAGTGGCTTCAATGGGAACAGAAGCAGGTCACTACTGAATGCGGGTGTGACATATTAAAGGGGGGCTGACTTGTGGTGTGAGTGTGGTCCCACATTAACTTCAACTTATTGTACTTTTTAAAGCAATGTCTTTGTTGGTGATGCCATGGCAACATTTACTCAGTCACATCCAGGTCATTTTTCAATTAATGCTTATTGTTTTTAAAACAATTGTAAGGTGTGAAAAGCTCTTTAAAGCCATGCTTAAGGTACTAGCATGTAGGAGAGTACACTGAGAAGGGGATTCTTTATTAAGTCTCACTTTAAATTATTTTTATATGCATTTTAGTTCTCTGCTATAGTTGAGAGTCAAATCCAACACCCGTTGATGTCAGTGGGAGTATTTTCCTTTGACTTCAGTGGCCTTAAATCAGGCCCTACATTATGAATGTGAAAGGAACAATTTGCCCATATGTTCCACCCAGGAATATTACACTCAACTCAGAAAAGGAGTGAAGCTAGAAATGGCAAAAACATGTCTTGCTTTTAGATTTCTGTGAGACTTTAAAGCAAGATAAGAGGGAAGAAAGTTCAGTAGTTTTATTTTATGAATGTTTAAAGTCAGAAATGTCACATGTGCACACTAGATTCTTTTGTATACATTTTTTTCAGATGCATTGTAATGATGTTTTGGTTAACAGTATATTTAGGACACCTTACTCCACTGGAACTCAATAGAGCTTGTAAGCTCCACAAGTCAAGTAGCTTTAGGTCCACAAACTTAATAGGTATAGTGACAGTGATAAACTCAAGGAGTCAATCTATTACGGTTATCAAAGAGACGGTTAAAGGATAACTTGATCACAGTCCAAAAGTGCCTACCTGGGGAACAGAAATTTGATAATAGAGGGCTCTTCAATCTAGTAGATAAAGGCATAACAACATCTGATGGCTTGAAGTTGAAGCTACACAAATTCAGACTGGACTGAAGGCACAAATTTTTAACAGAGGATAATTAGCCATTGGCACAATTTACCAAGGATTGTGGTGGATTCTCCATTTGAAATCAAGATTGGATGTTTCTCTAAAAAATATGATCTAGTTCAAACAGGAATTAATTCAGCAAAGTCCTATGGCCTCGGTTATACAGGAAGTCAGAGTAGACAATCACAATGGTCCCTTCTGGCCTTAGAATCTATGAATCCTATGAATAAAAAAAAATCATTAAAGGATGTGTACAATTAAGTCAGCTCTATTTAAAGCCATCAAGATGAGGAGACTTCTCTCTTCCTTTGTGCATTTTTAAGTGTGTCTGCCACACCTGTCTATGGGTGAGAGTGCTGCTGCTCTAAGGAGTCTTAAGCATGGGTCCAGAACCAATAAACTTACATGTAGAGCTGAGCAAATAATTGATTTTTTTGGTTTGCTGGCTGAACCAGAAAAAAAAGGGGGGTAGGAGGGACGGTTGCTTTGAACCAAACTGAAAAATTTAGTTTTTCTCATCAAAACAAAGAAAAACAAAAGACAATTGAACAAAACATTTCAAATGTGGATTTGGATCGACAGAAATGACATTGCCAAAGGAAATGTCGATTTGACAAAAAGTGTCAGAACGGTTCATTTTGACATTTGGCAAATGTTTGTTTTCAGATTTTTTTCAGCCAAACTATTTGTCGAATTTGACCTGAACTTGCAAATAGTTTCGGGGCCCTGAAAAATGGAAGTCTCTCTGCAAATATACTACTTGCCAAAAAAAATTGCATTTAGCTCTACTTACGTTTTCTGCTGGCAAAACTTGTAGGATCCCAAAGCCAAATAATTCAAGGCTTGTATATTATCCTAAAAAGGCACATTAAATATAAAAATAGCATTACATGGAACATTAAGTTTGAAAAAGAATCAAGCTCTCACTATGTAATAAATTTCAAAAGTTCGGTTATTCCCATCCTGCTATATTAACTGAGCTACAGACCACATGTGTAATATTTTCTTTTTCTTTTTAATCTCACTGTTAATGTGTTCTTGATTAGTAGTATATAACATAAAAATGTCAGATGTGCAATGTGGCCAAATTAACTTTGGGAGGAGTGACCTTAACTTTCAGTGCATCATTTTTCAACTTTAATGTTGCATGAAAACTAGGATTTTTTAATCATTAAATTATAATACAACAGGAAATAAACTGTGGCTGAAGTTATAAATACTGGGGGGGAAGGGGGGTCCTCTGCCATTACTAATCACTTGAGCTTCAACTTGTGACTGATTTATGTCGTTAGTAGAACCCTTCAATGTATTTATAATTCTGTAATTCAGTGTTACTCATTTCTTGCTTACAACCATCTCTTCATCCCAATGCCAGGTCTGGAACAAAAAGGAGCATCCTGGAAATCTATAATAATCCCTCCTCACACCCACAAATACTCAGCTAAGGCATAGAGTGTGTACAGTAAATTTAAAAAACTGAATTATATACAATGCTATAAATGGATCTTAATGTTCTGGCTGCCTCACACATCACTTATACTTTGCGCTTGTGGTTTATAATGATGCCATCAAAAACTATGAGCTGTATCTATATTTCTATATCCTTAAAATTACCTAAAGAAGAACCAACCTAAACTGCAAATTGAAACTTTGAGGTTTAAACAAATTCAGATAACTGCCCTCTTCCACTCCTTTGTGTTTAATTTTCAGGCCCTTATAAAATTCCTCATTCTGGCTGAGATCTGAAACTGAAGTGGCAAAATGCTCCCCAGAATTCCTGTTCTTAGGATTTCCCGCGAGTTTTGCAAACTTAACCTCAAAAGCTATTGAGATCTTCCCCTCACAACTTATAATGCACTTTTTTCTTTCATTTTTCAACAAAATAGCATTAATAATAAATCTTTTGTAACTGACTGAAAGGAGATACTAAATGTAAGATCAATATTCCATTTTAACGCTGTTCAGGTATTCAAGAATCCTATAGCAGCATCTGTGCTTGAAGAATGGAACAGAATTAGGGTATGTCTACACTATGAAATTAGGTCGAATTTATAGAAGTCAGTTTTGTAGAAAGCATTTTTATACAGTTGATTGTGTGTGTCCCCACACAAATGCTCTAAGTGCATGTAGTCGGCGGAGTGTGTCCACAGTACCGAGACAACCGTCAACTTCTGGAGAGTTGCACTGTGGGTGGCTATCCCACAGTTCCCGCAGTCTCCGCCGCCCATTTGAATTCTGGGTAGAAATCCCAGTGCCTGATGGGGCTAAAACATTGTCGCGGGTGGTTCTGGGTACATATCGTCAGGCCCCCGTTCCCTCCCTCCTTCCGTGAAAGCAAGGGCAGACCATCGTTTTGTGCCTTTTTTCTTGAGTTACCTGTGCAGACGCCATACCATGGCAAGCATGGAGCCCACTCAGCTAACCATCACCGTACATCTCCTGGGTGCTGGCAGATGTACTGCATTGCTACACAGCAGCAGTTTATTGCCTTTTGGCAGCAGACAGTGCAGTATGACTGGTAGCCGTCATCGACATAGTCCTGGGTGCTCTTTTAACCGGGCGCCTGGGCAAACATGGGAGTGACTCAGCCAGGTCATTTCCCTTGTTTCGTCTCGTGGCAATTGAGTCCTACCAGCAGTGCACTGTCTTTTAACCTGCAGCTAGCAGAAGATGATGGCCAGTAGTCACACTGCACCATCTTCTGCCGAGCACCCAGGAGATGACGATGG
This sequence comes from Chelonia mydas, assembly GCF_015237465.2. Classification (NCBI taxonomy): domain Eukaryota; kingdom Metazoa; phylum Chordata; order Testudines; family Cheloniidae; genus Chelonia; species Chelonia mydas. Next base: position 72,778,410 of record NC_057850.1, on the reverse strand, counting down.
CTAGCAGTCGTACTGCACAGTCTGCTGCCAGCAAGATGTATAAAGATAGACGAAGTGGCTCAAAACAAGAAATAGACCAGATTTGTTTTGTATTCATTTTCTCCTTCCTCCCTCCCTCTCTCTGTGAAATCAACGGCCTGCTAAACCCAGTTTTGAGTTCTATCCTTGAGGTTTTGAGTTCTATCCTTGAGGGGGCCATTCAGTTTCTCGCAAATCCACCCCCTTTGTTGATTTTAATTCCCTGTAAGCCAACCCTGTAAGCCATGTCATCAGTCGCCCCTCCCTCCGTCAGGGCAATGGCAGACAATCGTTCCGCGCCTTTTTTTCTGTGCAGACGCCATACCACGGCAAGCATGGAGCCCCCTCAGATCACTTTGGCAATTAGGAGCACATTAAACACCACACGCATTATCCAGCAGTATATGCAGCACCAGAACCTGGCAAAGCGATACCGGGCGAGTAGGCGATGTCAGCGCGGTGATGTGAGTGATGAGGACATGGACACAGACTTCTCTCAAAGCACGGGTCCTGGCAATGTGGGCACCATGGTGCTAATGGGGCAGGTTCATGCGGCGGAACGCCAATTCTGGGCTCTGGAAACAAGCACAGACTGGTGGGACCGCATAGTGTTGCAGGTCTGGGACGATTCCCAGTGGTTGCGAAACTTTCGCATGCATAAGGGCACCTTCATGGAACTTTGTGACTTGCTTTCCCCTGCCCTGAGGCGCAAGAATACCAAGATGAGAGCAGCCCTCACACTTGAGAAGCGAGTGGCAATAGCCCTGTGGAAGCTTGCAACGCCAGACAGCTAACGGTCGGTCGGGAATCAATTTGGAGTGGGCAAATCTACTGTGGGGGCTGCTGTGATGCAAGTAGCCAACGCAATCAAAGATCTGCTGATATCAAGGGTAGTGACCCTGGGAAATGTGCAGGTCATAGTGGATGGCTATGCTGCAATGGGATTCCCTAACTGTGGTGGGGCCATAGACGGAACCCATATCCCTATCTTGGCACCGGAGCACCAAGCCGGCGAGTACATAAACCGTAAGGGGTACTTTTCAATAGTGCTGCAAGCACTGGTGGATCACAAGGGACGTTTCACCAACATCAACATGGGATGGCCGGGAAAGATACATAACGCTCGCATCTTCAGGAACTCTGGTCTGTTTCAAAAGCTGCAGGAAGGGACTTTATTCCCAGACTAGAAAATAACCGTTGGGGATGTTGAAATGCCTGTAGTTATCCTTGGGGACCCAGCCTACCCCTTAATGCCATGGCTCATGAAGCCATACACAGGCAGCCTGGACAGTAGTCAGGAGCTGTTCAACTACAGGCTGAGCAAGTGCAGAAGGGTGGTAGAATGTGCATTTGGACATTTAAAAGTGCACTGGCGCAGTTTACTGACTCGGTTAGACCTCAGCAAAACCAACATTCCCACTGTTATTACTGCTTGCTGTGCGCTCCACAATATCTGTGAGAGTAAGGGGGAGACGTTTATGGCGGGGTGGGAGGTTGAGGAAAATTGCCTGGCTGCTGGTTACGCACAGCCAGATACCAGGGCGGTTAGAAGAGCACAGGAGGGCGCAGAGCGCATCAGAGAAGCTTTGAAAACCAGTTTCATGACTGGCCACGCTACGGTGTGAAAGTTCTGTTTGTTTCTCCTTGATGAAACCCCCCGTCCCTTGGTTCACTCTACTTCCCTGTAAGCTAACCACCTTCCCCTCCTCCCTTCGATCACCACTTGCAGAGGCAATAAAGTCATTGTTGCTTCACATTCATTCTTTATTCATTCATCACACAAATAGGGGGATAACTACTAAGGTAGCCCAGGAGGGGGGTGGAGGAGGGAAGGACAAGGCCACAAAGCACTTTAAAAGTTTAAAACTTATTGAATGCCAGCCTTCTGTTGCTTGGGCAATCCTCTGGGGTGGAGTGGCTGAAGGCCCCTCCACCGCATTCTTGGGCGTCTGGGTGAGGAGGCTATGGAACTTGGGGAGGAGGGCGGTTGGTTGCACAGGGGCTGTAGCAGCGGTCTGTGCTCCTGCTGCCTTTCCTGCAGCTCAACCATACACTGGAGCATATCGGTTTGATCCTCCAGCAGCCTCAGCATTGAATCCTGCCTCCTCTCATCATGCTGCCGCCACCTTTCAGCTTCAGCCCTCTTTTCAGCCCACCACTTACTCTCTTCAGCCCGCCACCTCTCCTCCCAGTCATTTTGTGCTTTCCTGCACTCTGACATTGTCTGCCTCCACGCTTTCATCTGTGCTCTGTCGGTGTGGGAGGACAGCATGAGCTCAGAGAACATTTCATCACGAGTGCATTTTTTTCGCCTTCTAATCTTCACTAGCCTCTGGGAAGGAGAAGATCCTGTGATCCTTGAAACACATGCAGCTGGTGGAGTAAAAAAAAGGGACAGTGGTATTTAAAAAGACACATTTTCTAGAACAATGGGTACACTCTTTCACGGTAAACCTTGCTGTTACATACACATTACATACATAGCACATGTGCTTTCGTTCCAAGGTCGCATTTTGCCTCCCCCCACCACGTGGCTAGCCCCTCACCCCTCCCCGTGGCTAACAGCAGGGAACATTTCTGTTCAGCCACAGGCAAACAGCCCAGCAGGAATGGGCACCTCTGAAAGTCCCCTTAAGAAAAGCACCCTATTTCAACCAGGTGACCATGAATGATATCACTCTCCTGAGGATAACACAGAGAGATAAAGAACGGATGTTGTTTGAATGCCAGCAAACATACACTGCAATGCTTTGTTCTACAGTGATTCCCGAGTACGTGCTACTGGCCTGGTGTGATAAAGTGTCCTACCATGGTGGATGGAATAAGGCTGCCCTCCCCAGAAACCTTTTGCAAAGGCTTTGAGAGTACATCCAGGAGAGCTGCAAATGCCAGGGCAAATTAATCATTAAACATGCTTGCTTTTAAACCATGTATAGTATTTTAAAAGGTACACTCACCAGAGGTCCCTTCTCTGTCTGGCGGGTCTGGGAGGCAGCCTTGGGTGGGTTCGGGGGGTACTGGCTCCAGGTCCAGGGTGAGAAACAGTTCCTGACTGTCGGGAAAACCAGTTTCTCCGCTTGCTTGCTATGAGCTATCTACAACTTCATCATCATCAACTTCCTCGTCCCCAAAACCTGCTTCGGTGTTGCCTCCATCTCCATTGAAGGAGTCAAACAACACGGCTGGGGTAGTGGTGGCTGAACCCCCTAAAATGGCATGCAGCTCATCATAGATAGATATTTAGGTCAGAAGGGACCATTATGATCATCTAGTCTGATCTCCTGCACAACGCAGGCCACAGAATTTCACCCACCACTCCTGCAAAAAACCTCACACCTATATCTGTGCTATTGAAGTCCTCAAATTGTAGTTTAAAGACTTCAAGGAGCAGAGAATCCTCCAGCAAGTGACCCATGCCCAATGCTACAGAGGAAGGCGAAAAACCTCCACGGCCTCTTCCAATCTGCCCTGGAGGAAAATTCCTTCCCGACCCCAAATATGGCGATCAGCTAAACCCTGAGCATATGGGCAAGATTCATCAGCCAGATACTACAGAAAATTCTTTCCTGGGTAACTCGGATCCCACCCCATCTAATATCCCATCACAGACCATTGGGCCTATTTACCATTAATATTTAATTACCAAAACCATCTTATCCCATCATACCATCTCCTCCATAAACTTATCGAGTTTAATCTTAAAACCAGATAGATCTTTTGTCCCCACTGCTTCCCTTGGAAGGCTATTCCAAAACTTCACTCCTCTGATGGTTAGAAACCTTCGTCTAATTTCTAGTCTAAATTTCATGATGGCCAGTTTATATCCATTTGTTCTTGTGTCCACATTGGTACTGAGCTTAAATAATTCCTCTCCCTCTCCGGTATTTATCCCTCTGATATATTTATAGAGAGCAATCATATCTCCCCTCAACCTTCTTTTAGTTAGGCTAAACAAGCCAAGCTCCTTGAGTCTCCTTTCATAACACAAGTTTTCCATTCCTCGGATCATCCTAGTAGCCATTCTCTGTACCTGTTCCAGTTTGAATTCATCCTTCTTAAACACTGGAGACCAGAACTGCACACAGTATTCCAGGTGAGGTCTCACCAGTGCCTTGTATAACGGTACTAAAACCTCCTTATCCCTACTGGAAATACCTCTCCTGATGCATCCCAAGATCGCATAAGCTTTTTTCACGGCCACATCACATTGGCGGCTCATAGTCCTCCTGTGATCAACCAATACTCCAAGGTCCTTTTCCTCCTCCATTACTTCTAATTGATGCGTCGCTAGCTTATAACTAAAATTCTTGTTATTAATCCCTAAATGCATGACCTTACACTTCTCACTATTAAATTTCATCCTATTACTATTACTCCAGTTTACAAGGTCATCCAGATCCTCCTGTAGGATATCCCTGTCCTTCTCTAAATTGGCAATACCTCCCAGCTTTGTATCATCCGCAAACTTTATTAGCACACTCCCACTTTTTGTGCCGCGGTCAGTAATAAAAAGATTAAATAAGATTGGTCCCAAAACCGATCCTTGAGGAACTCCACTAGTAACCTCCCTCCAGCCTGACAGTTCACCTTTCAGTGGGACCCGTTGTAGTCTCCCCTTTAACCAATTCCTTATCCACCTTTCAATTTTCATATTGATCCCCATCTTATCCAATTTAACTAATAATTCCCCATGTGGCACGGTATCAAATGCCTTACTAAAATCTAGGTAAATTAGATCCACTGCGTTTCCTTTGTCTAAAAAATCTGTTACTTTTTCAAAGAAGGAGATCAGGTTGGTTTGGCACTATCTACCTTTTGTAAAACCATGTTGTATTTTGTCCCATTTACCATTGACTTCAATGTCCCTAACTACCTTCTCCTTCAAAATTTTTTCCAAGACCTTGCATACTACAGATGTCAAACTAAGAGGCCTATAGTTACCCGGATCACTTTTTTTCCTTTCTTAAAAATAGAAACTATGTTAGCAATTCTCCAATCATACGGTACAACCCCTGAGTTTACAGATTCATTAAAAATTCTTGCTAATGGGCTTGCAATTTCATGTGCCAATTCCTTTAATATTCTTGGATGAAGATTATCTGGGCCCCCCAATTTAGTCCCATTAAGCTGTTTGAGTTTCACTTCTACCTCAAATATGGTAATGTCTACTTCCATATCCTCATTCCCATTTGTCATGCTACCATTATCCCTAAGATCCTCTTTAGTCTTAGTAAAGACTGAGGCAAAGTATTTGTTTATATACGGGGCCATGCCTAGATTATCCTTGACCTCCACTCCATCCTCAGTGTTTAGCGGTCCCACTTCTTCTTTCTTTGTTTTCTTCTTATTTATATGACTATAAATTGGTTTTTACTATTGGTTTTAATTCCCTTTGCAAGGTCCAACTCTACATGACTTTTAGCCTGTCTCACTTTATCCCTACATGTTCTGACCTCAATAAGGTAGCTTTCCTTGCTGATCCCTCCCTTCTTCCACTCCCTGTATGCTTTCTGCTTTTTCTTAATCACCTCTCTGAGATGCTTGCTCATCCAGCTTGGTCTACAACTCCTGCCTATGAATTTTTTCCCCTTTCTTGGGATGCAGGCTTCTGATAGCTTCTGCAGCTTTGATTTAAAATAATCCCAGGCCTCCTCTACCTTTAGATCCATAAATTCTTCAGTCCAATCCACTTCCCCAACTAATTTCCTTAGTTTTTGAAAGTCAGCCCTTTTGAAGTCAAAAACCCTAGTTGCAGATTTATTTTTGTTACTCCTTCCGTTCAGTTTGAACTGAATTAGCTCATGATCACTTGAGCCAAGATTATCCCTTACAACCATTTCTTCTATGAGGTCCTCACTGCTCACCAAAACCAAATCTAAAATGGCATCCCCTCTAGTCGGTTCAGCAACTACTTGATGAAGGAATCCATCAGCTATCGCATCTAGGAAAATCTGAGCTCTATTATTATTACTAGCACTCGTCCTCCAGTCTATATCTGGGAAGTTAAAGTCTCCCATGATCACACAGTTTCCATTAGTATTTACTTTATTAAAACCATTAAAAAGGGCTCTATCCATATCCAATCTAGATCCCGGCGGTCTTTAGGACACCCCAAGCACTATCCCATAGAAGCGGCATGTTTGTGGCTCTCTCCCGGAGTGGCTGTTTGCCTCTCTGGTTTTCTGGTAGGCTTGCCTCAGCTCCTTAAGTTTCACGTGGCATTGCTTCGGCTCCCTGTTATGGCCTATGTCCTTCATGCCCTGGGAGATTTTGACAAATGTTTTGGCATTTCGAAAACTGGAACGGAGTTCTGATAACACGGATTCCTCTCCCCATACAGTGATCAGATCTCATACCTCCCATTCGGTCCATGCTGGAGCTCTTTTGCGATTCTGGGACTCCATCATGGTCACCTCTGCTGATGAGCTCTGGCCAGCATGGCAAGCTGCAGGTGGCCATGCAAACAGGAAATTGAAATTCAAAAGTTGGCGGGCCTTTTCCTGTCTACCTGGCCAGTGCATCTGAGTTGAGAGTGCTGTCCAGAGCGGTCACAATAGAACACTCTGGGATAGCTCCTGGAGGCCAATACCGTCTAATTGCGTCCACAGTACCCCAAATTCGACCCGGCAAGGCCGATTTAAGCGCTAATCCCCTTGTCGGGGATGGAGTAAGGAAATCGATTTTAAGAGCCCTTTAAGTCGAAAAAAAGGGCTTCGTCGTGTGGACGGATGCAGGGTTAAATCGATTTAACGCTGCTAAATTCGACCTCAACTCCTAGTGTAGACCAGGGCTTAGATAACTTTGGGAAAGGGAAGGAAAACTCTAATTCTACCCAACCTTTGTCAGTTCACCAGACTTAATTTAGCCATTGTTCACAAAAACAATGTGCATATGGAAAAGGAGTACTTGTGGCACCTTAGAGACTAACCAATTTATTTGAGCATGAGCTTTCGTGAGCTACAGCTCACTTCACGAAAGCTCATGCTCAAATAAATTGGTTAGTCTTTAAGGTGCCACAAGTACTCCTTTTCTTTTTGCGAATACAGACTAACACGGCTGTTACTCTGAAATGTGCATATGAGCTCTGAACATGTCGAACGAAGTTTTAGCCCGATATAATAGAATGCTGTCCTATATGTTACCATCAGCAGTACTGTAGGTAGTTTGACTGTTCTAAATAGTTCAGGGAAAGAGGATAAGATAAACCATAGTCCCTTTAACTTTGAAGTGGGGAGGTATAAAGAGGAGGAGAGAACTATGTTCCCCAAGAGGAATATATCAAAAGAACATGTTCCCTGTGTTGCCCAAAACTAGTTCCTCAGATACGCTTTGGAACATCAAAAGTTTTCCATCACTGAATAAAACTTGGAAGTGTCCAATTCTGGAAACACAGGATGCCATTGATTGTGCAGGATATGAAAGCATTCATCAAAGAGGAGCATCCTGTTTGAGAGGTACAATCCAGCATTGTTTTTGAGCTAGTTACGTTCTTTGCAGATCAACTTTTACACCCATAAGGTGAAATTCACCTGAGTATGTAGGTCCAGTGCAAGGTTCTCCACCCTGCTTAAATTCCCATGTGGGGGCTGTTAAGGGACGTGCTGCTAGCCGATTGGCTGCACATGAGTATCTGCACCTCCTGCGCATAGTGGAAATTATCCACACCAGCCCAGCCAGCATGGAAGGCTACACCTTGGAGTAGAAAATGGGAGCATCAAGAGATCTGTGTTTATGCAATTCCAGTTGCCCCAGTACCCTGTATAAATAGCATAGAAGGTTTCAGGCCACTACTCATACCCACCAGAGCTGGAAGAGTGCAGAGCAGTCCTAAATTCTGTCCCTGTTTTGTGGGAGTGGATTCCCACTCCTCTGTAATTTCACCTGCATAGAGCTTGAATAGTTGGTTTCCATAGGTGTAGTGGGTTTCACCTTTAATACCTAAGTTGTAACCAAGAGAATTGCGTGGCTTTTTGTTTTCTTGATAGTGCAACATGTGCAGATTTTGTTTGAAATGTTTGCGTGTATGTGTTTTAAGACAACTTTCCCTTCTAAAAGTTCTCCTAAACGTTGTTTAGCAGGCAAGCTGCAGTCAGACAGACAACGAAAGCTATGTGAGAACTGACGATGAGGAGAGCTGCATTCGAACTGATGACGAAGAAAACCTGGCTGCAAGCTTCACAGAAGAATGGAACCAACAAGTGCAGCATCTCTTGACAAAAAAATCAAATGACTAACTAAGTTCCGAGGACTGTAGCACAGTGCTTTTGTTCTAAGAGTTGTAGTTTGTAGGTGTGTGTTTTGAGAAAAAGACTTTTGTTTAAAGCTAACTTACATTAGCTACATCTTCTGTAACATGGCTCATTACCGATGAAGAAAGCAGGCTGAAATGTGTGCTGCTGTTACAAATAATAGCAGTATCAACAAAACATGTAAACCCTTTGCACACTATGTTGAACCTTTTCAGTTTACAATGACAATATTAATACTGTTTATAGATTGCAATTTGATTTCTGAATACTTGGAGATTTTAGGAGAACAGTTTACTATACACTGTACATTTTTCTTTCACAGAAGAAATAAAAAGCTACAATTATGCATTTAACACTGAATGATTATACTCCTGAGTGTATATATTTAGTAGCCCAAAGCAAAGTACCAGACTATGTTTGCAATTTGTTTAAAAGTCTTTTACGTAAAAGACTTGTACAAAATGCACTAAAAAACCCCTCTAATTTAGGGCTAACGTGTAACTTAGGAATGTTTTCTTTCAAAATAATCTAACAAATCAGCCATAGAAGTTAGTGTAAATATTTTTTTCCAAATAGATATCATATACAAAAGGCAACATTCAAATTATATAGAATCTAGTTTTTAAATCAGCACAGATCTTCTTAAAACTGTGAACTATGTTTTGAAATACTCGTTACTAAAGCTGTTTATAAACCACAGGTGCCATAAGATCCCTAAACTGACTGAAGTTATGTATAATCTTCCATGGTATTGTTTCATTGATGTTTTAGCTTTAGTAAACATGTGTTCAACAAATCGGCTCTTTCCATTTTTTCCCCTCCCCATCATGTTATTTTTGAGGCCTTCAGCTTTAAATATATAGGCTTAAAGTGCGCTTGCAACTGTTTCCTTTCATTTCCAAATGTGTATTGCCTTAGCCAGCCACCAGATGTTCTGCATGCGTTCTTGGAAATGTGTAGTGAGACTCTCAGAGCTGAATGGAGACTTAGCAATCAGTGAAATGCACAAGGAGAACAGAGTTGTTGTTTTTGAAAGAACAGGCATAGGGTTACAGAACTAGAGTATTGTCTCTGCTAGTAACTCTTAACTTTTTATCTTACCCAGGGGAGAACTATGAGAGAAAGTGGGCCTTGTCAATCATGCAGGATAACAAATTGGAAATGTTTGTTGTACAGTGCTTGTCTTGCCCTTACTATTATCCTACATGTAGTTTTGACCAGAATTTGAAATGAAATAGCTAGTAATATCTCACACAGAATATTACTTAGGAATGAAGTGACACTGTTTAGCAGCCCTGAAAATTCTAGGTTTGCATACAGGTAGCCACATCTGGCACAGTCTGCCTGCAGTGAGTGATGAGGTACTGATGTAAAACAGGTTAAAGCATGTCTGTCTAACCTTTCTTTCATGGTAACGTTTTAGGATGTGTCCTGGATTGCTCCATAGCTTGTCCCAATAAACTCACTCGCTGTATGTCTGTACGCAATCTTTAGCCTCATGGCTGTTTCATTGAGATTGACTGTTTGGTAATATATATCTGTATGAAAGTTACTGCTGTTTTTTTTTACTTTCATACAGTATTATTGCTTATACAGACCTCTTGCCCACATCTCCTTGTATATCTGAGCCTGGTCTCAGATACCCAAATTGACACTCCTGCAACCAGCTATCTTCATGTAGGCTTCCCCCCATTCCTCCCAATCACTGGTCTTTGCTCCTGTGGTATAGGCCAGCCTGAAAAGGTAGGCACCATACCTATGATGGCGTATGTCTCCTACAGCCTCTTCTCAGGAATGGGTGAGCCTTCCACTAGTGCCTAGCGCTCAACACTGAAAACTACTACAGTGAAGTTACAGCCAATGCTGTCAGCTCAGGATTCTAGTCAAGCATTTCCTGAGCACAAACAAAGTGAGCTAGCACACAACTACGTGCCATGGCTGACTGATTCAACAACCTATGTTACGTTGAATGGCATCTGGATTAATAACTACCTTACATAACTCTCCTGTCTGTATACATATCATCATGCTGAAAGTAACTGCAAGCATATAAATCCATTGCCAGGGCTCCAGGATTAATATAATGAAAAATGTTGACAAGCCAACCAGCTTTCTCTCAGGCTGGTGTTAGCAAGGCAATCCCAAACAGAGTTCTAGGTGACCTCTTCTACTTTAGAGCTCTGAGATGAAGCACTTTTTAAATTTAAGCTTTTTTTTTTCCCCCAGTGGTAAAGCTGGCTACATTTTAGCACAGCTGGTCTTTGACTGTTTGTCTGATATTATTTTGGTTGTGGCTTATGGTCATTAAACAAAGTTACAGAAATGGTCCCCAGTACTGGCCTTTTCTAACTACAAATGGCCAACCACAGCAGTCAAAACTCCCTGAGTGGTTGACTATCATTGGAGGGAAGGACTACTCAGTAGTTTGCAATCAGGACACAGGGACGTGAAGATAAATAGGGTTCTTGAATGTTGAAAGTTGTGAGGAGGAGAATAGGTTATCTGTAAGTAGTAATGTTAACTAACCTGCATAATAAGGTGTGTGGCCTTTGTTGTGATATATGTATTTTCTTATATGCATGAGCCAAATTGTTGAATCATTATTTAGCACAGGTGTCTGCCTTTTCTTTTAGTCATCTTCTGCCATCCTTATTAGTTCTTGGAATTATTGTAGATAGACCTTGTAAATATTGCAACTTCAGGTTGCTGCAATCACATTGGTTCAATTCAATAGAAGGAGCCATGAACAACAAGCACTCCACTGTGTCCTGAAGAGAGAGGGCATTTTTATCTTTGAACCAAAAATGTATGAAGAGTTACATCTTGAGGCTAACAACTGTAAGACATTTTTAAACTACTGTACTTGACACCACTTGAGACAGATGTAGAAACACTAAAGATTTCACACTATTCATTGGTATTGTAACAGAACTACTATTGTATGGGTTTTTTGTATTGCTGTTAAGTATTGTTTTGTGTGTGTGTTGGAACCTACTGGGGACATGTTATATTTTGAAGTGATTAAACTATTTAATTGTGTGTCTATATTTTGGAATGGAATTATTTCTTCATTAAAAAGGATTTTTAAAAATAATTTTTCAAGACTCATGTTTGTGCTTTATTTTGGCATTAGCATGTGTGTTTCCTGAAGCTCGAGTGGACCTTTCTTCTAGAATAAAGGAAAGCAGCATTGTCTCATTCAGTGATCTTCACCTCTTTTTTTCCCACAACCAAAAATTCATTGTTTTTTAAATTCTGACTCCATGTTACAGAATCCTTCACACCAGCTTCCCTCAAGCTGCAAACTTGTCACTGATTTCTGCAGTGATCAAGGCAGGTCCTTTCCTTCTCCCCATTCTGGTTGCGTGCATGCTGAGTAGCTCCATCACCTCCAGTTGAAGCAGCCCATCCTGCCTCTACCCATATACCCTCCCTCTCGCTGCTTGATGGGAATGAAATGTTCCATTATTTCCCTCCTGACTTCTTAGAGGAAAGAAGCTCAACTCTTTACCACCAGTCAATTCAGTGTATGATTCCTATAACACAGGTATTTTCAAGGTATTTTACTTCAATAAAAATGCAATTATTTTTAATACATTAGCAGCTTGATGTCCCATTGTGTTTCCCTTGTGCTAGGAACTGTACAGATACATAATAAGACAGTCCATGCCCCCAAAGAGCTTACAAGATGTGCTAGGGCAGGAGAAAGAAAATATTGTCCTCATTTTAAAGATGAGAAACTGAGCCACTAACTGCCAAAGGCTGCCTTTTTAATAGCTGCACTGTATATACAATTCACACATGATCTTGCACTGCAAATGGACATGAAGGTACAATTTTCTATTTAATGTTTTAAGAGGACAGCTCTCTGCAGCCCCAAGTCATCTGCTGGTGCTTTCTAATGGTCACTAGCCTAAAGAAATTCTAATTTACAACAGAAATTATTTATAAAGATTATTTTCCCCATAAAGCAACACTTTTACATGTATGTTGTAGGATATGCATGATCTAAAGCTGCTAATATTCAGAGGCCTATTTATGTCCTGTGAAAGGCAATCTTCCTTTTTTTCCCAAAGTGAACATCTTAGCTACTATACTAGCCCCTCCACCCAGGAAGTAGGCATTAGGCAAAAAACACAGGGATGCAACAATGAGGTTTTTGCTGTTTGTGCTGGTTTGAAATAGCCTGTGGTAAAACAAGTCTACAATTCAATCTATTGAGAGTATGCATTTGATTGTTACAAAATAGCAGCATATCTTCAGAGGAATCAACTACATCTAGCCGTTGCAAAATGGCACTTATTATACACTCAGCAGTATTCACACTGGTACACTGGATGTTGCTAAATAGGCAATTGATTATATCTGGTGGGGCTATTTGAACAGAATGCATTGGCAAAGGATCAGGGACATCCTGTACTCGCCATCATATAGTTTCAGGAGACCAGATGCTAGAAAGGAGGCAGTAGATTGGAGTCTCGACTGCTGTGTCAACACTAACTGCAAAGCTCTAAAGCTGGTTTGCCCTTAACTCCCAGGTCTGGTTGGAAATGTTCTCCAAACAAAGGCAATCACTTTACACTGTAAATTTGTTAGAGTTGCGGAATTATGCAAAGCAGATGATAGACATCATGTGATACCCCAGGTATAATTCCACATTGGTTTCAATTCTACTATTTTTTCCTCATGGGCTACATTTGGAACCTTGCAATTTGAGAAGCAAATACGGTAAACAGCCTCTGGCTACAAGCTGGGCACTCCTGGCACCACACCTCTCAGTTTTCCCCACATCCTCCCCAAAGAAAGGCCAAATTTGTACTGGTAACAATAAATCAATCCCAATTGCAAACGCAAATTGAGTCTCCTTTTATTCCCTGGAAGTAGGTACCTTCCTTAGGACAGTCCTACATGATGTGACTGAAAATGTCTAGAAACTCCTGGATGGTACGTTGGGGTACATGCAGCAGCCTATAAATCTAATACATTGCTTCTTATTTATTTCAGAGGCTAGTTACTTAGCAGGTCCATATTTTATTTGAAACGGGCGTTTGCACTCTGTGTGGAGTGTTTGAGCACAACGCAATTACCACAATGATAGGAACAACCAGCACATTGCAGAGATTGTTTGTACCCCAAAAGGTTTGGAAAAAACCTTCTCTATTGTTCCAGTCAGAAGCAGGAACTGAAGAGTTTTATGTATTTTGGGATCACTTTAGCCAAATACCCAGATAATCCATAGATTAAAGTCTTCCCTTGTCTTTTTATGAATAACGGCCATGCATTGGTCATGTGGGGATTAGCATGGACCGTCTATAGTGCAACCACACCATAACTGTTCGTGTGGTTTGCAGCAGAGAAAGCCACGGGCATTCAGGAGAGTCCTGGGAGAGTCAGAAACTAAGGGCAGTCCTTTGAGAATTGTCCAGATGGGGTCCTACTCTTAGATATGCATGTTTTCTGGCCCAGGAATTTGGAACCTTCCCTATCACTAACAGTGTCCACTGGGACCTGCTGTCCCTTCATCCAGGGGTCCAAGACCCCAGCCTCTTTTTATTTCCTTCTGATTACCCAAGGTGCAGGGCAGGCTGTGCTTACTCAGTGTCCGCTTGGCTTCCTGCGTGATTTTTTTTCCCGCTGCGTTAGTTACTTTTTGTGTCACGTTAGCTAGTCAGTCGGTTTTCATTTTAAAACAATGCTTTAAGCCACTCCAGTCTTGAGTCCTGTGTGATGCAGATGGGGAAAAGAAACCACAATCAAACAGAACATATTGTGAACCATGTGCACATATTAAGCATCATCCGGCGCCTAGCCCTATTCATCGGCTTCCCCTTATGTTGGGCTGATTTTTTTCTCCATAGGTGGTGGATCTGCAAAGAAATACTGGCTAAAGTAGCTATTTGCTCAGCATAAAAGACTGATTAACGGAGACCAGTGCCTCCCTCTGGAGTCCCGCCTCTCACACACTGCCTCCCCCACTGTCATCCTGCTTCTTACTGCGCCGTCCCTCCCCTCACATCATCCTCTCATGCGCCTGCTCCTTCCCACTCACTGCCCCTCAGAGTCCCCCTCCCACTGACTGTTCCTTTCCTCCCTCCCCGGTCACCCTTCTTGCTGCTGAGAAGGCAGAAGGTTGGTGCACTGTCAAAGTCCTTTCTGTCCTGACTAGCAGGGGGCTCGCCTCTTCCTTAGCCCTTCTGCCTCAGGGCTAAGAGGACAGTTGCCATGGAGCAAGAGCGAAGCAGCTTCCTTAGCACGATATCCTCCTCTACCTCAGGAAGTTAGGGCTGGGCCCTGAGATGGCATCTGACCTACCCTAGGAGAAGCTGACAGTGGGCAACCACAAAGCCATGAAGCAGAAGACTGTTCAGAGGTAGGAAGCTCCCACACATGAATTGTCACATGAGAGAGGAGGCCAAAATTTGATGAGTTGGTGGAGCATAGAGGAGGGGGTCTAAGAATTGGTAGACGGGACCTGAGAATGGAACGGCTGAAGAGGGTGGAGGGAGACTGTAATGAAATGAGAAAGTGGGGGATTGGAATTATATTGAACTGGCACATGAGCTAAGCTACAGAGATTTGGAGGAGGGCATGATGTATTGTACTGATGAGTTGGGGGATTATTTTGTATGGTACTGAACTGAAGGGAGGCTGAGAAATGAAGGGCAGGGGGGCAGAGCACTGAAGTATTAAATTAGAAAAGGGGGCAAAAATTGAATTGTCTGGGGGAGGAAGAGCCTAGAATTGATTAATTTGGGGACAAGGATTGAGAATTGGGGAATTAGGGGCTGAGAGTTGAATTGATGCAGTGATTTTGGGGGGAGAGGGCTGTACAGGGCTAGGGCGGGGGGCCAAACCAGAAGTTGGATTGTATGAAACAAAAAGTGAGGAAAGGAAATGGAGAAAGGATGGACTGGGTAGATAAATCAAATGGTCTCAACAGGGAGGAGAGTGAGTTTATACAGAGAAAGTAGTGAGTAGATTGTAGCGGTGTGGTATGTAAGCTTGGAATCAAGGTGATAAAGCAAGGGGGAGAAAGAAAGATTGAAAAACATAAATCAGGAGAGAGAATATTTGTTTTTGTGTATCTGGGAGGGAAATACATGAGGGCTTCTGTGGCCCTCTGCTTGCCTTCTGGTGCTCAATGTTACTGTGCCATTTGCTAACTTTATATAACATAATTTATCACTGAAAATTATTCTGATAAAATTCCAGTTAAATTCCCAGAAGACTTGCTTTTTCTTTTTAACACAACACTTGACAACGGCGAGGCAGCTGGTATGCTGGGATAGCTGCACATTATGCTAATTGCTAACCATTACAGTCTCACTGTTTCCTTGTGCTTCCCTGTCTGTTTGGTGTATCCACTGTTTGTGTCTCATCATTTACTTAGACTGTATGTTCTTTGAGGCAGGGGCCATCCTTTTGTTATGTGTGTGTACCCAGTGCTTGGCACAATGGTGCTTGATATCAAATTGGGATCTCTGGGCGCTACCACAAGACAAATAATGAATAACGTCATAAATAACATATTTGGTTTTAAATGCTTTATAATCTGAAAGTGTGAGAAATTCCACACTTTACTTTTTGGGTTGCCTCCCAGAATTATCCAGAACCCGCCCCACTTTGATTGGTAAGTCATAGTCCTGACAATTCTGCATCCTCCTTTGGGTTCACACACTTCAAAAGAAAGTTGTTTATTGGTTCACCCACCTCCTCACCGCCACACACACTGCTGTTTGGTCAAGATACTTTTTGTTCTTTTAATATTGCCTATTAGATTAGTCCCTGAAACCACTTAATTTTTGTTCTCTGCACTCCCTCCAAATCTGCCTTGTAGTACAGTGCTACTGTAGCTAGAGACAAGGACCTGCTGAATTCCAGAAAAATCAGCTCTCAGCACTGTGCCCTTCTGTACTTCAAGTGGGTGCCATTGCAGTTTGACAACCACACACATACAGAGGTGGGCGACACTTAGAATTGAAGATACCTCCCTAGCGCAATTGCTGCAGAGCAGCAAAATGCCATTTATTAATAGCATTCACCTTACACACGCTGTATCATTTTTAATTGTGCCACAAACAAGTGTGTGTTTGCTCTCTGCTAATTTGCTTTCAGAGCCCAACCCGTCAGGCAGCTTGAAGTCCCTGAGCAGACGGAGGCTTTGAAAGTCTTGTTTGTTTTTGTTGAAAGGCTCATATTAGAGCTGGTGCATAGAATAATTAACACTCCAGGGACCACTGCTTCTAGGGAATCATCTCTTCACGTCTCGCTGGCCACATATTTTTCTTTGAGGAAAACTAAGCAAAAAGACAATTTTTTAAATTATACTTCAGGTCTCAGTTCTACAAATGCACCAATTTCAGAACAACAAAAGACATTGCAGAATTATTTTCTAGATTCACAGTTAGGAGAAACATATGCAGGAAGGTTTACTTTTTGCCACATCTCTCAATGTTATTTTTGGTACACAAGATGTTACAATCCATTGTGGATTGTGCGTCCCAACAGAAGCAAGACTGGAGTGGCTTAAAACAAAACACATCAGATCAATGTTAAACTAGATATTCACTGGCCAGCTACAACTTTCCTGGCGAAATCATTTGTCGTTCACATTACATGGTATGCAACTGATGCCTATACTTCGCTAAGCTAACATTGTCTGAACAGCGGTGGTTTTCCTAGAGATTAGAAAGCAGGTTCATCCCTGGTGTAATGCCACTGGCTGCAGCGGAGTTACAGCAGGGAGGAGTTTGCCCTAGTACCTCTCTTGAATTGATAGCAGAACTGCATTTAGTCAACCCTGTAATAAGCACTTGCTGAATAACTGCAGGACACTTCCCCCCGCAGCTGATACCATTAATGCTAGGGAATGATTTTCATGTCTCAGGCACTGATCAGGTAGAATGAGAAATGAACTACAGATCAAGGAAAGCATGACTTAAACTAATTTCATGATGAAGTTTTACACTAGGTTATACTGTATTGTAATTTTAAAAGTCATCAGAAAACAAAACTCCTCTCCTTCACAATGTTTCTTCATTCCCCTTCCTTAGACACCATTGTAGCCACTGAGTGGCATGGTGCTGATGATAAAATTCCCACTCCAATTCCCACAGTTATTGGGTCTCTCCAATTATGTGATGATTCTGTGGAATCTAAAACTGATGCATTTCATCTAAAAATCTCAGCTCTTGTGGAGGTTTTAAAAATAAGACATTCAAGCCAACCCTCAGTGTTGAATAAGAAATCAACTTTTTGCCACTGGATGTAAAACTCAGCCAAATCATGTACTGATGAATTTAGTCCCTGTTATGGCAAATAGGAGACTGCATTCCATCTTTATTTCACACAGTGTATGGCAAGTCAGCTGTCATGACAATCCATCTTAGCCATTTGTCTGAGTCTGTCTGTTCTCAAGCCACTGATTTGCTTGTAAATAAAGTTTAGTGCTTGTGAAAGGTGCTTGACTGCTGACACTGGAAACAGGTCTTCTGCTTAACAACAGAATAGATACAGCTGCAATGCAAGCCTTCTTATTGCAAGCCCAATAACATGACCCCCTGGGGATAATATCTGCAGATGAGAGAGTAGTCCAGTCTTCACATTCACCACCCTAGTATTCCTATTAAACTTGCCCACACTGGATTGCCAACTCTGTTGGCAGTTTGTATGATGTGGATTGTGCAATTCCACTTGCCTGAGATGCTAAATCAATTTCACACAGGCCATCAAATAAATTGGTTATTATTTCTTATTTGTATTCTAAAAGCATGCAGAGGCCCCCAATAGAGATCAATGTCTTAGTGTACTAGGCACTGTGCAAATATATAGTAAGAAGTGGGTCCTGCCCTAAAATCTTACCATCTAAATTAAGATGACAACAAAAAGGATGTGGAAGAGGGTAAAAGTGATAGGAACATATGATTATGTGAACTAGCAATGGGCACAATTAACTGACCTTAAAAAATAAATTTGCTCAAGATATAAATAAACAGGAGCTATTAATTATATCAATAATCTCTGCTGTCCACCTTCATAGCTTGGCTTCATTTCATAATGAAGCCATAGTATTAAAGAGTAGTTATGACCAAGCGAGAGAGAGCCGGAGACTATAATCTTGTTGATGGAAATATTTGTTCCCTATTTCTCATGAGTCATCTTGTTGTTTTTCTTACCAAAACAAGTTGTTACTCTACAAAGATTTTTATAGAGCTGGGAAGATCTTCTTGTGTTTATGCAGCAGCAACACTGCCAACTAAATTACCATTCCAGACTGCTGTAGGAGCAAGTCTAAAGCACAAAGGGTTCAGACTGATTTTTCAGGTTGTGGGTTGAGCCAGCAGCTAGAAGAAAAACTTGGTAAGATTTACAAACCCAGGTGCAGCATTTTAACAGTATTTAGGCATCGCTGCATTCAGCATTGCAATGCCAATCTGATTTACGAGATAAATCTGTTAAGTGCAGCCACACTCAGCGCAGCTACATCTATACACCTTTGAAAGTCTGGGCCTCCGTAAATTTGACTTGGAACTCATTAGCAGTATGACAGATATCATTTTTAGAGATTCCATTTTACTGTAACCACATTTGAAATGGGCGGAACTGTTACAAATAAATCACCAGTGCATGGGTTAATTTTTAGTATAATGGGAAGGTTTATTAATCAAAAGTTTTCCATCCCATATACCCTAAAAATAACTATCCAGGTACGTCATATTTTATGTGACTCAACATTCATTGAAAATGTGGTGGTTTTCCCCTCCGCAGCTGCAGAATTATTGTTCTAGGAACATCTGGTTTCCAGGATATGTTGGCAGCCTTCAAAAATGAAGTCAGATTACCAGAATTAAAGATAACAACCCGGTCCATTCTAATTCATACATTGCTTCCTCTGACTGCCTGGAATCATATGGCACATTAATGAGGTCTGAAACAAATTACAGCCCATGAAGATCTAGATTCAACTGGGAAAAGTAAACATAGGACACTACATTTGATCAGGCAGCCCCAATATATTTGCTTCCTTAATTCCTGCATAAAGACATTACAATACCAAACACCAAGTGAACGTTTAAACAAAATAAATTGGGAATAAGGATTGTGAGCTAGCAAAGAATTCAGTTGTAGTTATATTACTTGTTGAGCTCATTAACAGAGGTTAAACTTTTCTGTCTCAGTCACGAATGCCCTTATTGATAGTGAGCGAATCCCATGATTGCGTGACAAAAATTAATATTAGAAAAGATGACTAACACATGCCATTTCCCATAGTGGAGTATTGGCCTGATCCAATTCCAATTGAAGTCGATGGCAAAACTCACTTTCTTTTCAGTGATGCGGGATCAGGCCCTATATGATGCTCCACAAAGTCTATGTTAGTTCTGTGCAGCATGGATGTCAGACGACTGAGAAACCAGAATGTAGTGAACAATGAGCAAAAAGCTACTAAGCAGATAAAACAGCCATTCTTATTATACCTAATAGTTGATGGCCCTTCTTCAGCACTGTACTCCCTGGCAAGAGCATGCACGATCAGGCAACTATGTGTAATGGAGTAGAAAACTCCTATTTAAGCATTGAATACTTTTTGCTCAGAATAGTTCTGATCTAGCAAAGCACTAAAGCATTTGCTTAACTTTATGCACACAGGTAGCACAATTAACTTTAAGTAGATGCTTAACTTCTTTGCTGGATCAGGACTTAATTGTTTGGTTGTTTTTTTTTTACTGTAGAGTGTAAAAATGTAGTAAAAAGGGTGTGTGAGTACTGCTAAAAGGCAGGAAGGCCTTTGCAGGAAATCATTTCAGCAGATCCACAAATCCATGGGGTCCTTAGCCTAGGCCATTCTTGCACAGATGGGGACTAGCTACTGGTCCCAGCTATAATGAGGCTGTAACCATCGCAGCCAGTCTCACACAGGGGAAAATCCACCTCTTTTCTACTCGCTTGACAGTGGAACCTGTGTAGCGCCACTATGTGAAGTACCACTGGATGCAGGACAAGCTCCTTTCATGACCATCTGATAATCTGGCCCTAAGCCTCAACATCCACCGCTGAAACATGCAGTCGTTCTCATTGAAGAGGTGGTGCAGGGTGAATGACAGTGGCAGCTTCCTCCAGACCTCAGGTTTTGGTCGGCTAAGTTCTACACAATTCAGAAAAAGTAAAATACATCTGTATTTGACAAAGAGGAGGATATAGATCCTAAAGGGATTTAGTTTTTCCCCTGCTGAGAGAGCTGGCAGCCCAGTGCAAACTGCAACTACACAAGCTAGGGAACAGAAAATCCATTCCAATAATAACAGAATAAGCATGAAAATGTAAATACGTATGTAGTCCTTTTATGCACAAACACTAAGTAACCATTGGTAAATCTGTGATCTAGGAAGCCTGCTGCACTGTCAATCTTCCAGCAGTGAGCAGCTACTTATACAAAGGCAGCTACATGACAAAGGCATAGAACTGGAGAATTTTTTTAAAAAAAATCCAAAAAATAATATAATAAACTGAAAATGCCGTAGCTTATTTACTGACGTTGAGGACTTTGCTGTAGAGATAAATAATTGCAGGAACAGAAAAGCAATGAAACATTTCAGTGGCAAGTGCACAGAAAATGACAAGCACAGATTTTTTGGCATTAGAAGATTTTGGCATTGTGGGTTTTTGAACAGCCTTTCTGTTGCATGCAGAGACAATGGCCCTGGTGTTTTGTGAGCCAGTTCACTAGAACACTGTACAGTCCTCACATACACACTCCTCCCGTTCTCCCGGCAGTTACAGCTAATGTATGATTTAGTTCAGAAAGCTGACCCCTCTATTTGGGCCATGTTCCTTCAGGTTTTCACTAGAAATGCTGTAACTGTAGAGCAGTGGTGAATGAGACCAGGAATTAACAAAAAGCACGTTGGGGCTATTTTGAATAAGAAGAATTTCCCTGTATTTTACTTGGATAAGCATCATTAACTCATTAAGAAGACAGGTTTCAGAGTGGTAGCCGTGTTAGTCTGTATCAGCAAAAACAACGAGGAGTCCTTGTGGCACCTTAGAGACTAACGAATTTATTTGGGCATAAGCTTTTGTGGGTTAAAACCCACTTCATCAGATGCATGGAGGGGAAAATACAGGGCAGGTATAAATACACAGCATATGAAAAGATGGGAGTTGCCTTACCAAGTTGGGGGGTCAGTGCTAATGAGCCAATTCAATTAAGGTGGAAGTGATCTGTTATCAACAAGAAGGGGTGAATACCAAGGGAGGGAAAAATCACTTTTGTAGTGCTAATGAGGCCAATGCAATCAAGGTGTCCCATTTCAAACAGTTGACAAGAAAATGTGAGTATCAGCAGAGGGAAATTAGTTTTTGTAGTGACCCGTCCACTCCCAGTCTTTATTCAGGCCTAATTTGATGGTGTCCAGTTTGCAAATTAATTCCAGTTCTGCCGTTTCTTGTTGGAGTCTGTTTCTGAAGTTTTTTTGTTGAAGAATTGCCACTTTTAAGTCAGTTATTGAGTGTCCAGGGAGATTGAAGTGCTCTCCTACTGGTTTCTGAATAATTCTTGATGTCTGACTTGTGTCCATCTATTCTTTTGCATAGAGACTGTCCAAGTTTAGCCAATGTACGTGGCAGAGGGGCATTGCTGGCACATGATGGCATATATCACATTGGTAGATGTGCAGGTGAACAAGCCCCTGATGGTGTGGCTGATGTGATTAGGTCCTATGATGGTGTCCATTGAATAGATATGCAGACAGAGCTGGCAATGGAGTTTGTTGCAAGGATTGGTTCCTGGGTTAGTGTTTTTGTTGCATGGTGTGTAGTTGCTGGTGAGTATTCGCTTCAGGTTGCAGGGCTGTCTGTAAGCAAGGACTGGCCTGTCTCCCAAGGTCTGTGAGAGTGAGGGATCATCCTTCAGGATAGGTTGTAGATCCTTGATGATGCGCTAGAGAGGGTTTAGTTGGGGGCTGTAGGTGACAGCTAGTGGCGTTCTGTTACTTTCATTAGGATGAGTAATCTGTAATTTTGGATTGAGGGACATAGCAGAGTCCAGGAGCCTTTTCTTTATATTTGTGAGTCACGGCAAGTTTTCCTAATTGTGATTTGAAATTTACACATCGCAGCCTTGGTGCCACTATCTTACTTCTCTTGCTCCTTCTCCCTTATCAGTCATGTTGCCAAATCTTACCCTTTTTCCTCTATGATGTCTCCAACAACCAGCCCATTCTTCTCCATCCCCATTGTTTAGTATCCTTGTCCAGGCTTCATATTCAGACCACCACTTCCTTGGGCTTCCCTGCATTTTACCTACCCTGAATGCATCCAACACATCACTGCAAAAATAATCTACCTTGTTCAACATTCTGACCATATCTGCCCCAATCTGAATTACCTTTCTTGCTTCTTTCAACCATAAGCAGGCTTCCCATCCAACAAGGTCTCCAATCTATGTATTGACTAGGCTTGACTTTAGCCTGACAACTGGAAAGAGCACATCTTAGCACTGAGCCAGGTCTGGAGGACATTAAATGTGATCTGTGAAGGAAAGAGAATTGTTTATGCACTTTTAGCTATTTATAGTATATAATAAAGGCCTAGAGGTTTGGGATTTTTCCTCAGAAGTGTTCCTCCCTGTTTTCAGCATTAGACATTTAGGTCTCGTCTAGCCTCAAAAGCTCTCTAGTGACTAGAGATCTAGTGAACTCATGACTTCACACGAGTCAGACTGTTCAGAACTCTTAGGGCCTGATGTGATGATGATGTAAATAATTTATGACCAATTTAAGTTCCCTTTACGCTGTCAGAGTGGTGTAAAGGAGCCTTAGCATAAATGAGAAATGGGCCCCTAGTTTGTTTTTTGTTAATACCAATTTAGGTGCAATGACAAACGAACATTTTGGAGAATGCCTTTGGTAAAGGTCAAGTACCTGGTCTCTACAAGAAAAGCTGTGACAGCTGAGATTCCTGGGGGATTATTTCCTGCAAACGTAGAGAAGACCAGACACAAGCAGGTTGTTTTTATTAACAAAACCTCTTCAGATCTTCTTTAATGGATGCCAGGGATGATTAAAAAACACACACTACCACTTTTTTAAAAAGACCTTTACAGATCACCTTTTAAATGTATTTTAATGTCACATACTTTTACTCTAAATATTTATCATTTTCCCTACAAGGAGTTTTCACCATCCTGACATTAATTAAGGGGCTTTTTCCTACCCTCCAAACATACAGTAGGAATGTAAGATTTTGTAAAATGTGGCGTGTAAAATTATACTGTATATATCAGAAAATTACTTCAGCACAATAGTCCAAACAACACATAAAAAAAGAATTTCTCAGTCAATGAGATACTACAACCACTTAAAGAAAAAAAAACCCACACAGAGAGAGAAAGAGAGGCAAAAAAACACCAGCTGGCTCTAGAGTCTAGAGTAATGGTTTCATTTTATAAATTACGCATACAAATTGCAAATCAAAGTTTAATATACAACATTTGCTCAAGGTGCAAATATTCACACAATTACTTGTAAAATATTTTAACTGTCCATTAAAAGTGGTTAACTCTCCACTAAAATGCTACAAGCCAAGTTCTCCTCTTTGTTACATCAGTGTAACTGCAATGGAGCTAACAGGTTGTATGTGCGTAATTAAGGAGAATGTGAACCTAAACTTCTAGTTAAGTGCAGGCATAAACAGATTGTGGTTATTTGCCTCTCTTTACACCTAAATAAACTACAAAGAGATGTGTAAAGATACCTAAACAAACCACAATAAAAAAAATTGTATAAACGAAGCCTGAACCTGCAGGCAAAATTTCCATTTAAATAAGGAGTAGGCCGATATAGTATTGGGGTTATTTTGTGATATTCACTTTGAACATACTCTAGGTCTCTTTTCAAGGCTCTGATTTACAAGACCAAGTTGCTCTCAGATTTAATCCATTTGTCATTTTCTAATTGCAGAGCAAAAGGAGGGCATCTTAAAGACAGAAAATCCATAATGCAGCAATGTGGAACACCTTTCCATAAATTCATAGATTCCAAGAACTGAAGGGATCATTGTGGTCATCTAGTCTAATCTTCTGTAAAGCACAGGCCACAGAACTTCCCCAAAATAATTACTTGAGCATATCTTTTAGAAAAGCATCCAATCTTGATTTAATTATTGTCAGTGATAGAGAATCCACCACAACTTTTGGTATATTGTTCCAATAATTAATTACTCTCACTGTTAAAAATGTACACCTTATTCCTAGTCTGAATTTGTCTAGCTTCAGTTTCCAGCCATTGGAACATGTTAAACCTATCTCTGCTCAATTGAAGAGCCCATTATTAAATATTTGTTCCCCATGTTAGTACTTATAGGCTAGAATCAAGTCACTCCGTAACCTTTCTTTTGTTAAGCTAAATAGATTGAGCTCTCTGAGTCTATCACTATAAAGGCATGTTTTCTAATACTTTAATCGTCCTCTATAAACCATCTTTAATTTATCAACATCCTCCTTGAATTGTGGACACCAGAACTGGACAGCAGCATTTGCACCAGTGCCAAATGCAGAGGTAAAATAACCTCTCTACTCCTACTTGAGAATCTGCAGTTTAGGCATCCAAAGATCACATCAGCCTTTTTGGCCACAGTATTGCACAGGGAGCTCACGTTCAGCTGATTATCCACCACAACACTAAAATAATTTTCAGAGTCACTGCTTCCCAAGATACAGTCCCTCATCCTGTTAGTATAACCTACACTCTTTTTCCCTAGGTGTAACTTGTTACCTATCAACTCTGTGTTCTTGGGGAACCAGGGCACAGTACCCAGCCTGTTTGACTCGTGAAAGACCTTTCCCCTCCCCGCCGGCCTCTGCTTGAACCAAAGCCAATCAGAAGAAAGACTTACAAAAAGCAATGAAAAGTCCGTGGAAGACACATCTAAACCCCTCCAGACCAGGGTGACAGGATTAAGGAAACTCCCCTAGCCTCATTTGCATCAAGGATGGGACGGAGAGGCATCCCCATTAGCATATTGAATGGAGAACAGAGATTCCAAGGCAAGAACCGCACTGAACTCTGGCACCAAAAAAACAGAGAAGCACTGCATGATGGGGAATCTCTGCTACAGATGTTAATGAACCCATGCCTGCACACACCCAGCTCAGTAGTTATCAGACCAATTCTAGTATTAAAACTTTTATTGGTATCCAAAATACTGAAGCTGCTTAATTGCATTGTGAGCTCCCTTTAAGGAACACCGCCCATAGCCAGGAATAATCAGTTCCTATTGTCTAGCCTGAACAAAACAACTTTGGTATATTCCCTTGAGCCATCAGTTTACCCACAAAAAAATCTAGTGTTCTCTCTTGAACCATTGTTCTTTCCCTACAAAAATCCCTACCCATGCTCAAGTAAGTGCTCTGATGCCTGGATCCAAAATCTGCATCAGTTGCACTGGGACTTCATCTTCTCCTGACTGATCATGCTGGGGGCTCTGCCAGTCTCCAGCACTCCGGACCATCAGTTACCACCGCCTGAGAATCCCGATTGACTCAAGCTTCACGGAGTGGTGAGAACCCAGTCTCTCTCTCTCTCTTTTTCTCTCTAGATATAGCCTTCTGACCCTGACTTACGTGATCAGTTATAGTTTTCTAAACCTGACTTTTATAATCAAATTTAAGTTAGATTTAATATTATAACTGTTTTGTTTGTTTGGCTCCCCTTGTATGGTTATTACCTGGCAATAAATAACTTTCATGGTTAAGCTGGTTGCTTTTCTCTCTCTCTCTCTCTCTTCCCCCCCACCCCCTCGTAGGTGTTTTTTTTTGGCTTCCCCATTCGCTCTGCAGCAACGCTCCTTGCACCTAAGCTAAAGATCCCTGCAGTGCCCAAAAATCCTGTGGGGTTTGCTCATCAAGTGGGTTACTACCAGCACAATTGTAACATGAAAGTGGGGATAGGGACGTGCTGAACCTGGGGCATATGAGGGAGGCAGCTTGAAAGTGCTGCTCGACACAACCTGCTTAGGTGTACTCTGTTCCGGTGCGGTGCCCATGGCCTATGAGGGTGCCAGTGCTGCTCGACACAGCCTATTGAGTCCAGGGACATATAAGGGATCAGCTTGGGAGTGCTGATTAACCCAGTCCTCTCAGACGCGCTCTGTTAATGTGTGTGTGTGTGTGTGTGTGTGTTCATCTGATTCTGGGGCTGGAAGAACCCAGCCCTGGGGAACCTAGGTCCTGCAGGATAGCTCCATTGGGAGGGAACTTGCAGAAGGGAGAAGTAGAGATCCATATGAGAACAGAAGTGACACAAGCAGTTCATTGATAGAATTACAGAACACCCCCACCCCCAGAAGAGTAACCCTAATAAATGAGGGTACCCCAAAGTAACGGGCAAATCTGGTAACAAAATCTTTACAGTTAACTGTATTGAAAATACATAGTTTGTCTGTGCCCAATTTACCGAGCAATACAAGATTACTCTGTATTAGTAACCTACCCTCTTCATTATTTACCACTCTCCCAATTCTTGTGTCATCTGTAAACTTTTTCAGTGATAGTTTTATGTTTTCTTCCAGGTCACTGATAAAGATGTTAAATAGTGTAGGGCCATGAACTGAGCCACACAGAACCCAACTAGAAAGAACATCTGCTTGACAATGATTCCTTGTTTACTGTTACGCTTTGAAAGCTATCAGTGAGCCAGCTTTTAGTCCATTTAATATGCAACATGTTAATTTTTTTTCTAGTTTTTTCATCAAATTATCATGTGTTATCAAGTCAAATGCCTTATAGGAGTCTAAGTATATTATATTGACTATTACCTTTATCAACCAAATTTGTAATCTCATAAAAAAATATAAATTTAGTTTGACAGAATCTATTTTCTATACACCCATGTTGACTGGTATTAATTATATTATATTAATTGTATTGTTTGTACCTGTGTATAAGAATGCATCCCTGAGTGGATGTCTTTGTCCGGCCTAGGGGGCAGTGGAAAGTCCTGCCACTGTCTGAGCTGTGTCCATTGCCAGGGAGCACAAATTCGTAGTATGCCCTACTCTACATGGTAGAGTATATAGGGAACTATTACTGTGCTTCGTTTGACAATAAACGTGGCCGACGTGCCTTCATACCTTACTAGAGTCTGTGGTCATTGGGGGTTTTTTCGGGGCCTGCTGTGTTAGCTATCTGCACAGAGCTGGGGCAGCACACAGAAGGAACACACACACGCAGCCGACTGATATCAACATCGAGCAAGAGCAGGTCACCACACCGGTGGCCATCTGACAACATCCTCCTTTAATTCTTTATTAATTGAATCCCATATCAGCTGCTCCATTATCATGTCGGGGTTAATGTCAGACTAACAGCCCTATAATTATAATAATATATAATAAGGTATCCTATTTCCCTTTTCAACTATTGGCACAACATTAGCTCTCTTCCAATCTTCTGGAACTTCCCTGGTGTTCTAAGACTTATTGAAAATCAACATTAATGGTCCAGTGAGCTCTCATCCAGCTCGTTTAAAACTTTAGGATGCAAGTTATCTGGACCTGAGGATTTAAAAATGTCTGATGTTAGTAAGTGCTGTTTAACAACCTCCTGAGATACTAGTGGAATGGAAAGAGTGTTATTTGTTTTTGCCCCAGAAAAGAACAGAATTATTTATTGAACACTTCTGCCTTTTCTGCCTTGTTATTTATAATTCTATCATTTGCATTTAGTAATGGACCAGCAGCATTGTTAGGATTCTTTTCATTCCTAATATATTTAAAAAACTCCTTTTATTGTTCTTAACTCTGCTAGACATAGATTTCTCCTTGTGTCCCTTTACTTCTCTTATCAATTTTTGACCATTCCTAGCTTCTGATTTATCCTAATTATTATCAACTTCCCTCTTCTTCCATTTGTTATATATTATTTTTATAGCTGCCTTTACTTCTCCTTTAAAACATGTCATTTTTTTAAACCAATCAGAATTCCTCCTTGATTGTGGCTTTTGGGGCCTCTAATAAAGTGTTCTTAAATAATTCCCAATTATCATTCATATTTTTCTGATTAAATTTTTCCTCCCAGTTGATTTGGCTTAATTGTTTTCAGCTTTGTGAAAATGGACCTTTTAAAGCACCAAGTATATATATCACTGATCTGGACTTTATTTTGTTTGCACATTACAAATGTGATCACTTCTTCCTAAGTTACCATTAATTTTTAGTTCTGTGATCAGTTTCTCTTCATCTGCCAAGATGAGGTCTAATATAGAATTGCCCCATGTTGGATGCAATACTTTTTGAGTTAAGAAATTGTCATCTATAATATTTAGAAATTCCAATGGGGATGGTTTAGTACTGGCAGCCTGAGACCTATAGCATACATCACTTAAATTGAAATTCCCCCATGATTATGCAGCTTTTTTCCCTACACATTATAGATAGGTGCGTAAGGAGCCGGTCATCCTGTTCCCCAGTGTGATTTGGCAGTCTGTATTAAACTAATATTCCATCCTGTTCTTTATCTTTTTGGGACATTGATCTGTAATCATTCAAGATCATTTTCTTCTGAGTTATCTGTGATAGAAGTACAGGTAATGCCATTTTTGACACAGAGTGCTCTCCCCTCCCCATTTTGCCCACTCAATCCTCCTAAATAGGTTATAACCATTAATTATAACATTCCAATCATGAATTACTCCACCAGGTTTCAATAATACGAGCTAGATCAAATATATGCTCATAAATAAGTAATTCCAGTTCCTCTTGTTTGTTACCCAGGCTCCTACCATTGGTGTGTAGGTAATTAAAGAATGTATTCTCTACATGTCCTTTGATTCCTTGATTAATTTTGTTTTCAGCATTTCGACTTTGTGCTCATTGAGTGCTCATATCCTTCCTTTTTTACTCTCCCTTTTGTTATTAGTTTAATGCCGCCTTGACTACTCTAGCCAGCCTGTCCCTGAGGAAATTGGAGGGCCTCTATGTCAGTAGAAGGGGTACCAAAGCTCCCTCTCCCCGTAGAAGGTGGACCATTGTTCCACAAAACTAAAACCCTTCATCTTACATGATTTATCTAGCCACTTCCACTTTATCTGCCTGCTGTCTTCCTTTGCTCATGGGACAGGAAGGATCTCAGAGAAGATCACATGAACATTCTTCTTCAGCATGCATCCAAATTCCCTGAAGTCATCTGCTATATGTGAGATATCCCATGACACAGTGTCATTAGTACCTATATGAACCATCACCAATGGATCCTCCCCTGATAACTTCAAAAGTCTATCCAAACTTAGAATGACATCTCATGTCTTGGCTCTGAGAAGGTAGCATATCATCATGTTCTCCATCTGTCCCTTGCAGAACATTCTTTTGATCCTTTCGAGTATCGAACCCCCAACAAGGATTGGACAGTTCCTGGGATATACAGAGAACTCTTTGTGGACAAGTTTGATTTTCTTACAGGGTGGGCCGAGCTGCCATCCACAAGTGTGTCTCATACATCTCTCTAGTTCCTTGGATCCCTGGATCTTGAGAGTTATCTTCCACAGTTTATGCTTTGAGGACCTGGTATCAATTGGAAACTTCTAGCTGTGTGGAACTCCTCCTGGTTCTCTTCTCTCAGGTGACCACAGCCTGCCCATTCTCATCTATCTCCAGCCATGCAGAATGCTGCTGTGACCAGTGTTCCCTCTAATTTTTCCCATGCATGTGCGCAATGAATTTTGTTATGTACACCAATATGGAGTTGATGTGTGACACATAACCTCCATATTGGTGTACATAACAAAATTCATGTGGTGGGTATGGGGCCTCGGGGTTTGGAGTGTGGGACAGGGCTCAGGGCTAGGGCAGAGGGTTGGGGTGCAGGGGGTGAGGGCTCTGGCTGGGGGTATGGGCTCTGCGGTGGGGTGTGGGATGAGGGGCTCAGGACTGAGGCAGAGGGTTGGAGTGGGGAGGCGGGCTCTGGCTGGGGGGGCGGGCTTGGGGGGGGCAGGGATGAGGGGTTGGGGTGCAGGAGGCCCTGAGACTACGGTGGGGAGAGAGGACTCTCCACATCTCTCTCTCCCCACCGCAGCACCTTGGCTGGACAGGGAAGAGGTGCCTCTCCCCACCACAGAAGCTCTGGGGCTGGGCTGGGGCCAGGGGAAGGGCACCTCTTCCCAGGCCGGGCTGGGGCTGGGGTTGGGGCAGAAGCGGCTCTCCCCCAGCTGAGGCAGGTCTGGGGCTGGGGTGGGTTGGGGCCATGGGAGGGGTGCCTCTCCCCCAGCCATGGCAGGTCCGGGACTGGGCTAGGTTGGGGTTGGGGGTGGAGCATCTCTCCCCGCTGCAGCAGGTTGGGGGCTGTGCGAGAGGCATCTCTCCCCGCCGTAGCCCTGAGCTCCTGCGCAGTGCTTAATAGGCTGCTGCACAGTCATGCAGCTTAGAGGGAACTTAGGCTGTGACCTCTTACCTCTGCTGGTTATGAACTGCCAGGCCTTCTCTGTGACATCGTCTCTCCCCACAACTCCTTGATGGCAAGCTGCTTTCTTACTCAAACCTGGGAAGAAAGTCACTCCCTCTCTAAACTCCTTCCAAAACTCTCCAGTTAGCTGCCTCTGTGAGAAGTTTTTCTTTTAGGTTCAGCTCTACCTTTTATTTCAAGATGGCTAGTGATTGAACAGTTCACATAGCAAGTGACTCATTATACCAAGTCTCCCCGCTTAGCTCAGCTCAGCTCCACCCCGAAGCACCAGAGAGAGATTAACCATGCTAAGACTTCAAACAGCAGAGCTGATCAAAGGCAAGCTCCAAGGGTTAAAGCCTTGCAGCCTTTACCAAGGCACTGATCAAAGCAGAAGGATTTCTACTGGTGTCTGTAGGAAAAGGCAATAAATGAATACAGAAATAACTAAATCAGTCTGACAGATGTGGATTTTTGTGTCTTCCTTGCAAAATACCAAATCCCAATCCTCTCAAATATTTGCTTATGATTATGGTAGCATCAGAGGTTTCCATAATCCTTGGTTATTTTTTTTAAATAAACCAAAAATATTTCCCACAAAGTTTTAAATCTCCCTACTATGGACTCCCTTTTGTATATCATACTGTTGAATGTTTTTGCTGGTGGAAGCCAGGGGTCGATTAGGGTTTTGTGGGGCTCCTGGACCACAGCAAGTGGAAGCCCCTCCTCACACCTTCCACCCCTAATCCCCCCTGCTCACTCCCTGCACTCCTGCTGGGAAAATGGGGTCCGGGAGCGGGGGCTTGCCCCGCTCACTCAACGCTCCAGCTGGGGAGCGGGGTTGGGGCTCAGGGGCTTCCTCCTGTCCCCCGGAAGGAGCGCCAGGTGGGCAGAGCAAGTCGGGCCACAGGGGAGCCCATTTTTCCAAGACTTCCCAATTGGCCAGGTCCCGTGGGCACGGCCCTGTTGGCCCAGTGGCTAATCCGTCACTGGTGGAAACACAAGCATACAGTAATCCTCAGTGCAGAGCAATCCCTCTGCAGAGATTTCCTAGTTCCAAAGGGCTACCCAGGCTGAGCAAAGCACGGACCTATTCCATTTGTTCTACAGAGTTGTTATTGGTGTACTAAAAGGAAGTTTTTTTAAAAAATTGGGGACTGCTGTAAGAAGATACTAAACCCAACAAAAGTTAACATGCTGACAACTTTATTTTGATCTGTCTGATTGATTACTATGTATTAGAACCAGTTAAGTTACTACAATTTACTCAATGAATGTGGGGGGAGGTGCTTGTTCAGGAATCTAACACAAATAATGTTTTTATTTATCGGACCAGCTCTCTAGATGGTCATGTAGCATTTGTTGGGTAATTTAATCAAACCTCCTTCCAGCATCTAATAAGCGATATGTGAGTTTTCATGTCCACCATCGCTACTTTTGTATACTAACTTGCAATAGATTTTGTTTTTTGTCAGGTATCCCCCATTTCTTTTACATCCCTATTTTGATTGCACAGATCATCCAGGAAACACAGTACAACACCCTGCCTATCTGCATCCCTCCCCACCCAACTTTTATATACCTATTCATCTCGCTTTCAGGAGAAATCTCTCTTCACTTTTCTTATAACTCCCTGTCAATAAACTACCTGTAAATCCACTAAGATTAAATTTAAGGTCCTGAATCCTCTAGAGAAGCTGAGTTCCAAGTCATTATAGGTAAGGGAAGTTACTTACACATACGGATGCATGCTTTTCTCCATAAAGTCAACAGCTGGTATCTTAGGTTCAATATATACACATGATTCTTTAATATAGATACTGTCTGGTAAAACTTTATCTATTTTAAGTTCTACATTATATTAGCTCTCTGCTTTGGTAATGTGAGGTTCAATTTTAACCTAGTTATTTGACTTCTGTTTGTGCAATATCTCAAGACACGTCCGAAGCAAAA
Source organism: Chelonia mydas (assembly GCF_015237465.2). Taxonomy (NCBI): domain Eukaryota; kingdom Metazoa; phylum Chordata; order Testudines; family Cheloniidae; genus Chelonia; species Chelonia mydas. Next base: position 72,745,758 of record NC_057850.1, on the reverse strand, counting down.
ATACCTTTCAGCATTTTTGTGGCGGGGGGGGGTGATGTTAATGCTGCACTTGTGACTCAATGTTTTTGGATGATTTTTTCAACATCTTTAAAAAAATAAGCATTCCTGGCTCTGAAATAGTATAGGTATGAACTATGAAACTCATTCTACCATCTTCTGTTTTAGATTAAAAGATATGCTCTAGCTCAACCAAAAGTTGTGAGCTTGATGGGTGAACGAGGCCTGTGTTGTACAGATCAGACTTCTTTAGATCAGACTTCTTTGGGGGCCAGTGAGAGTGAGCCATGCTAGTCTGACACTTAGGGCACTCACTTGAGAAACTCAGGTTATTGTCCCTGTTCGAATCAATAATTGGTTATACAAAGGAGATCATCTTCAACAAGAAAAATTGGGAGAGCCTCACCCCAGAATGCTCTATAATTCCATTTAGGGTCCTGACCTGTAACATAAGAGACTCAAGTTCAAATCCCTGCTCTGAATAAGGACTTGAACAGAGGTCTTCTACATTTCACGTGAGTACTTTAGCCACAAGACTATACAGGGCCACCACCACTGCTGCCTTCACTGCCTCTGTGAATTTAGTGCCCCTCCTCCCCAGTTTTTTGGGGGGGCTGAAACCAGTCAGCAAATTTGTATCCAATTCACAAATAGTTTTGATTGACCCAAAACTGCATTTTTTGGCAAATAAACTCTTCCTTCAAAAAATTTCACCCAGTTCTTACAGGAAAGAAGATAAGGAGTACTTGTGGCACCTTAGAGACTAACAGATTTATTTGAGCATTATTTGAGTAAATCTGTTAGTCCCTAAGGTGCCACAAGTACTCCTTTTCTTTTTGCGGATACAGACTAACACGGCTGCTACTCCGAAACAGGAAGGAAGATGTAGAAGCTCTTCCCTTACGGACGTAGCAGGAAAGGCTCTCTCCATAATGCTCAACGGGGAAGTAGGAAAGAAGATTCACTAATGCACTGGCTTGTGTATCAAGGGGTATGCTTTTTAGAGGAAAATGTTTGGTTCCCAAGCCGGCTACTTTGTTTGCTGTGAATAGCAGCAAGGCGCAACAGAGGGCCATTTTCTCAGATGGAGTAAATTGTCATAACTCCATAAAGCTATGACAACCTACACATGCTATGGCTGTGACCCAATGTGCCTTATCTAGTAGTTAGGAATCCTCTCCTAGCCAGCAGGACAAACTGGGGAAAAATACAAGTGATGGTTGTCCTTCAAATTCAGCCCACAATTACAGCTCCACCCACTTAGGCTACAAAAAAGACGGTGCAAATCATTGAACTAAGATCATCCCACGTCTGTTTTACATGCTTTGATCAGTGGTGAAATAGTTAATGATGTTGACCTTTATATTATCATCACTAGAATTGATACCCCATTGAGATGAATGAGGCAGTTCACACTACTCTGAGCTATTGTTTCAAACTATTGACTTACATCCAGTTCACATTTGAGGTTTTTTTCATATACATAAAGGATAGAGGTTTAATTTAATTTAAAAATAGACAGATTCCAGACCACAACCTGAAACTCCCAGGGAAAAGCACCAGCTTGATGAACGGCGCTAAGCCATCCCATTTTGATGTCTGCTGACAGCATGTCATAATAAACTCTTCCCTGTAATATACTCTCTAAAATAAAGCTGGAAATCCTACAGAATGTATTGTATGCAATGCCAAATGTGCCAGCCAAAGTCTTTGATATCTCCCCATTATTAAATCAGAAAAAATATAAAGCAGTTTATTTATAAAAATACCATGTATAATTCTCAGATAACTGTTCTGTTACATGTACTCTGGTTTCTGATTGACTAAAGCACATAGTAAATCTGTTTTTGATTAATCAATCAGAGTATAACAGGTCAGTAATGAGCACAACAAGCAACTGTCAATCTAGTCCATGCAACATCCATCAGATAAAATGATTGCATCAGTTTAAACCAAGGGCTTTATAAAAGCACGAATCTGGTTGGTTGATAAGGAATCTAAGCGTAGGTATTGGTATGACAGCATCTGTCAGGACAAGTTAGCCAGTTTGCCCTCTGAGAAATCATTACCCACCCCAGGGAAGAAAATTAGTTAAGGGAAACATCCTTTCCATCCCCCAGATATTATCTCCTAAAATCTGTGCTTGGTTTTTGTGAATGGATGCTTTCAGTGCTCAGCAAGCATTGGGAAGAGTGGCACAATCCTATACGCAAACACCCAGTCTAGTATTCAGGCTGGGTGGGAAAGGCTTGTCCCATTCCACCTTGAGACAAACCTGAGACCTTTTGACATTAAAACAAGAAAAAACAGCACCTCACCCCTAGCCTGCTGGTTAGGGCACACAGCAAAGCTGCAAGAAACCCAGGTTCTAGTGCCTACTATGCATAACTAGGAGCAGGGCTTTGAACCACTGTCTCCTACATCCAACTGTTTGCTCTCAGTCAGAGCTGTTCCTCTGTGTAAGCATCTGGCATTAGCCACTGTCCAGCATGGCCGCTCTTATGCCCTGGGGTCTGGGCATGTCCTCTAAGCCACACAGACCTCATGTTCCTGTGGGAATGTGGTCAGAAGGCTGGTGCATTAGCCAGGCCCACCTCCTGCCATATGTGTGCTTTCAAGGGGAAGAGGATGACAAAGGCTGCATATGCTGTCCTTGCCCGTAGCACTCTAGCCCAATATAGGGCAGGATGTTTGCTTGTGTACAAGTATCTGCTTGACATCTCTTGTCATCTTGGTTTATTTTATGAATAAAATATAACATAAACCATGAAATGTTACTTTCAGATGCTGTGGTGCTCATTTTACCCATGTGGCCTTGTCCTTACAGGGAAATCCACTTTTATGTGTTTGTAACATACGGTGACTGGGATGGGTTGGAGCAGAAGGGGTCACACTTCAGGGAGAATAGGCAGAAGAGCTTGTGCCCACGAGAGCACATTCCCCTCCAAAGTCTGGAGTGGAACCCAAGATTCCTGAGCCTCACCATTCCTCTGACAACAGCACGTATCTGTGAAACCCAATGGCCCGCATAGAGGGTGTTAACTACTATTGCTACCAGTTACTCCATTAGCTCAAGCACAGCCCATATGGTAGATCTAAAGATTCCAACCCTGCTGTTAACCCATGCAGGTGTTAATACGATGCCATGTGACGGAATTTCTATTTTTTCTGGGGTGTTTTTGTTTTGTTTTTTAACATTTAGGAACATTTAAAAACTGTTAAAAGAACAATGGGGCAAAAAGTCAAGCACTTTAAAGTTAGGAAATGGCAGAATTACAGTTGCCAGTGCAACCATCATTTAGCCCTTTGTGCATGTACGTTATGACAGTCTCTTAATTACATGATCACCTTCTATTTTCCACAGGACCCCTGTGTCATTCAGTGCAGAGAATGAACCTATTCATTGAGCAAGAGGTTGAGCAAGAGTTCTGTAGCATAGGAGACTGTTGTCTCAAGTTGGAAGGTATGCAGGAATTTCAGGAAGAGAAAGGATAGTCTCATGGTTAAGGCAGTTGAATGTCACTGTGGAGAACTGCATTCTGTCTGTGTCTCTGCCACGCAGTTCATATCTCACTTGAACAATTTTTTTTGCCAGTAGTCACTCACTGCATGTTCCTCATTTTCTGGGTGTCTGACTATTGAGGCCTGGGGTCTGCTTTCCAGAAGTGCTGGGCATGCTCAGTTGCAACTGAGGTCAGTGGGAGCTGTGCTTTGAACATGGAAGGTGCTATATTATGGTAAGTGCTCTGAAAAATCAGGTTCTAGGTGTCTGAAATTGGGCACCCAAAATTAGTGGATACTTTTGACCTTAATCTCTCTGTGCTTCAGTTCCCCCTCTGAAAAATGAGACCAATAATAGCCCTTCACCTCACTGGAGTGTTGTGAAGATAAACGTATTCATATTTGTGAAGCAATCAGATACTATAGGGATGAGTAGAGCTGGGTAGGAATTTTCTGGTGAACCAAGTTTTCATTGGAAAATGCTGATTTGTTGAACCCACCATGAGGAATGCCCTAGGACTAGGCATCTCAGGGCTTCTAGGTCCACAGATCCTCAGAAGCCCTGCTAATTATATGGCAGTGAGGAAATGGCTGGATCTACACTCGAAGTGCTATGTTGGCACCTCTGTAGTGCCTCTGGTGAAGAAGCTTTATGCCAAAGGGAGGCAGCTCTCCTGTCAGCATAATAAATCCACCTCCACGAGAGGCGGTAGCTATGTCAGTGGGAAAAGTTCTCTCACAGGCATAGCGCTGTCCACACTTGTGCTTAGGTCAGTGTAACTTACATCGCTCAGGTGGGTGGCTTATTCACACCCCTGAGCAACATAAGTTATATCAAAGTAAGTGATAGTGTAGGTCTGGCCTTCGTTGTTCATTTCCAGACTTTTTTACTTTTTGGGTTTTTAAGAAGTGTAAAGGTTTTGAACAAAAGGTGTAATTAATTGGGAGTGTTAACAGCATTCAGGTGAAACAATTCTTCAACCTCAACTTTTAGCTGAAATTAACTGAAACGTCAAAGTTCAAATCCTGTGTGTAAAGCATCAGGGGGCTGGTGCTGCAGTTAAAAGGAGTATATTACTGATAATGTAAAGCTCCCAGAAATAGTCAGACACGTTTAGCTAAACATTCTGGGTGAGATCCTGGCCCCACCAAATAGGAATTTTTATACTGATTTCAATAGGACCAGGATTTCATCCTCTGACTTCTGTGTGGGATAATGGCCATTGTAATGTTTTTAAAGCAGGAGTTAGGTTAGTCAGGAGAGAAAGCTCAGCACTTATTTGATTGCATAAGCACTCAGCTCTATGTGAGTCCGCTCAGAATTCTGCAAACACACTAGGCATGCTCAGAGGCTTAACACAGGTATTAGCATAGTCATATTAACGTTACTTCATTTTTGTAGTATCACCCTTACTAGCAACATAATACCTGTCTGACCAGCCATGGCAAGACCAGTCACAAGGCTCTTCCACTGGCACCACTAGGAGTTTGGGGGATAATAGTAATTATAATAATTAAAAAATTGTTACAAAATAAAATAATCATGGTGCTTTGCGGTTCAGGTACTGGACTGGGACTCAGAAGACCTAGGTTCAGTTCCTAGATCTGCCATGGACTTTCTGTCCGACCTTGGGCAAATTACTTAATTTCTCTTTGTCGCCCCCAAAGTGAAATTAGGCAATAATACTTTCTTCCATCCTTTGCCTGTCTTTGTCTATTTAGAAGGTAAGTCAAATATTTAATAAATAATATGCACTCTATAAGGTGTCTCTGCCCATGATGTTTCCCCTCCCCTTGCTCCTTTCCCCTTTATATTTTCCTGTCCCTGCCCTTAGTCCAACTCTCCTCTGCTTCAATCTTGACTTGCCCCAACCACCTTAAAACTCCAGAGCTCTAAAATTAAACATGGAACTGGCACAGTGTCTAGTTTTCATCTTGTAAAGGGAGAAGTGCCAGAGACTCCATGAAGTCCACTAGGGACTCTGCTGTTGCTATTGATTTTAGGTGGAAGATGCTCAGATACTATGGTGATGGGCAGCAATTTAAAACCCTAGTTAGGTATATGTTTGTCCTGCACCTAGCACAAAGGGATGCCAAATTTGACTGAGGTCTGCAGTGGTATCACAGAATCCATGTCTTTGCACTTGCTCCAAGTTCTGTAGTCGGGGGAGGGGAGCAACCGTTTTTAAGGAATGGTCCCATACTAAATCAGTACTGCTGCCAGAGCAGTCTGGAGTGTTGCTCCAGCTGCATGGTTACAATACCACTGAAATTTGACCCTTCAGCCTTCCATCCAGACAGAGGGGAGCCGGGCCAAATTTCAGTGAGTGGCTTTGCAACCTAGCACACAGGGAAACAACACTACTCAAATTTGGTCTGGCAGTGTTGTCATGAGCTGGTGTACGGGCAGTTTATTCCTGCACAGGGGAGCCGGCTGAGAGCTTGACTCCTGGAGGCACCTGCTCATGCACTGTGTGGGTAAGAGGGAGAGTGGAGACTCTCTGGCTGGGGGAGGAGGCCTGGGGTCCCTGCAGGAGGATGAGGGAATGAGCATGGACTGGAACTTGCCCTCCCAAGAAGTATCTGAATTGGTGCCACTGCACTGATCCCTCCTCTTCCACAGTGAGTGAGTACTGGAAGTAGCACCTCACCTCTGTCAGCGGGAAACTGTTGCCTCTGAAGAAGCAGGTCTGTATCTTAATCTCAGACACATCATATATCATGAGTAAATGCGGCCGTGACCCTAGGTACAGTGAGAACCTGAAGGGAGGCTTCCAAGTAGAAAAAACTGTTTCAGTACATGGTGTCCCAATAGCTGAAGATTTGCCTTGGCCCAGCTTGTAAGTCTGTAAACAATATACTATATTAACATGCTGGCACGCATTCAGCCAATCCAACATACGGCTTTATTTCAGCAGGGAGAGCTCTTTTACAACCTACCATATGTCAGGGACTTTCCAAGGCTAAGATACCCTGGAATACATTTTCAGTCCCTGCTGTCTGTTTTGGCCTGATCCATTGCCCATTGCAGTAAATAGAAGGGTTCCTATTGACTGCAATGGGCATTGGATCAGGACCCATGATCATGTGCAAAAATATATAAACACTTACTTGGTACTTTCAATTGTTTCAGTGGGTTTTAAGGACACAGATTTTATCAGTTGTGTATATTAGTTGGATGATTTCAAGTGTATGTTCAGATGTTAGAAATTTTTAATTCTGTGTGCTGGTGTTTGCACCTGTAAAATTTGGGGAATGGGTATATGTACACAATTTTGTGCATCCAAATATGGAGGCCTTTTTCTAAAACATAGTCCACGGGGTACATACCTGCCTGCTGGTGAATCTCCTGCATTGTGGTATTTTAGCCCTTCACTTTCTCCCACTACATTCTGCAATGCATCAAAAGGAGGAATTACCAGCTCTCTGCCAAAAACATAAATAAATTGTTTTATATGTAAAATCAGCTTGTTTTAGCTGGCAAAATAGGTCTGAGACCATACAATGGCCTACTCTAGCTGAAATGAAGAGGCACATTAGCACTAATCAAAATATTTTATTGGCAGAGCCTCTTGCTGTTCATAGGTTTGAAAACAAACTAGAAAATGGAGGAGGTTGGGTCACCCTCATTAATCCTTTCGTTGCTTGCTGGATTCCATTTTGACAGGCACATCAATGTGAAAGAAAGGAACAGCCCAAGGATTATATCTCTGTCATAAACAGGGGCCGTTCCCATAGGGAGTTTCACTTGCTTACACATAATCTAAATTCATTCCTCCACACCTAGATGTATTAGTTATCTGTTCTTCAGTGTATGTTGATGAACCAGGCAATAGCAAGGCCTCTGATCTCTATTGTGTAAGGGAGCAAATGATCAGTAAAATCAGCCATATATAGTTGTAAATCACAGAAGGGAATAGAGACAATGTGGCATGCATACCTTCTTCTCCGGAGGCCTAACAGCCCCTCTATCCCACATTTCTAACATTAGAATACTTCTGGTATGCTCAGTAGTGAGCTGCAGGGCACAGCGCCAAGGAATAGCCCCACTACACAAAATGCTGGACTCCCCATATCGGCAGAAGTGGAAGGATCACACAGTGGTGATGCTAAGCATGTCAAGGTCATGCCTATTAAAGACACTTGCATATCACATGTATAATTCTTACTCATTGCAGTATTACTTTCTGACTTATCGCTTCTATGCCATCTGTTGGAAGTAGTGCATAGTTATGGATCAATGCTAGCACAGTTACAGAGCCATCTGTGCTGACATGGGGATGGCAGAGCAGGATATTGTATAGACCAGTGGTTCTCAAATTTTTGTACTGGTGACCCCTTTCACATAGCAAGCCTCTGAGTGTGACCCCCTTATAAATTAAAAACATGTTTTTATATATTTAACACATTATAAATGCTGGAGGCAAAGCAGGGTTTGGGGTGGAGGCTGACAGCTCGTAACCCCCCATATAATAACCTTGCGACCCCTTGAGAGGTCCCAACCCCCCCAGTTTGAGAACCCCTGGTATAGACAGACTGGCTCTCTGCAGGGATGTGATTAGATTGGTGGAGTTAGGGCCTGGATTTCCCATGGATCACTATGCTGCGTGTGATTAGGAGGCCTTGTGAAATATAGGATCATAGAAGCCAAGAGTCCCATATTTATGTGTGGGAGTCTGTTGACACCACTATAAATTGTGGTAACCCATCTCTAGATGCTTAGAGTCAATGGGCCAGGAATTGTCCCTATCACCAAATCTAACATTTTTCAGCATTTTTAAAAAAATGATGTTGGGGTTGAGCACATAGTAAAGCGGAATTAAAGTAAATGGAGCTGGATAAACTATTTGCAGTGAATATTTATTCTGCAAATTTAACCCTTTTTCCGTTTGTGAATTATCTGTGAACAGACGTCATTGGTTATGATTTGCTATTCTAAATTCTTTAACGAATGATTTATATGAACACATTTCAGCCTATGAATTGCTCTCAAACTGTGTGACTATTGCTGTGATTTGCTGTTTGTGCTGTGATTGCTCGCCTACATCAAAAGATACTGTTTTTGCTTCCCTATTGGAAGACTGAGGTTTTATAAACAGGAGGAGGTTGAAATAAGACAGTTGAGATGAGAACATTTGCATGAACACATAAGAGGCCTGTATCTGAGATCAGAAGAAATGTGAGGGAATTAACTTATTTTAAAATAATAACTGTATTTCACATTGTTATAGCACCTGCTACCCAAGGAACTCAAAGCATTCATTACATATGAATTAATTACCACAAATGCTCTTCAAGGTAGGTGGTATTACCCCCATTTTAGAGAAGAGGAAGTTGAGGCATAGAGAAATTAAGGGACTTACCCTTTGTCACAGAAAAGGTCTGTGATAAAGCAAGAGAATTGAACTCAAGTATCTCACTTTCTAGGCTTGTTCCTTAACCACAGAACCAGTCTTCATTTTCTGAAGTATTGCCATCTGACAAGCAGCAAGAGCATGCAGTAGTAAAGTGATTTTATTTTATTTTTTCATTTTGTCTTTTTTTATGACTCTTCACCTAAAAATTTAAGATTCAAACGTAGGTGTCCCATTGAACTCTCCACCCAGTGATGGTCTGTCCTCCACCTACCTATCTACTTTTCTGAAAAAAAGAAAAAAAAATTGTATAGATAGACCCTGTTAATTTTCATCTTCTTCAGAAGTGATGTCTTTGCTCATATTTCTGTAATCAAGTATGTTCTGTTGATCTATTTTCATTATGCTGCATTTCTGCCTCACTGGCTAAGAGGAACGAGCCATGAACTGCTGATCATATCTCATTCTGGCCAAGGGAGATAATGAAAGAGATGCTTAAATCTGTTTCCCATACAGTCTGTTAATTTTGAACAATATCTTTCTTTTCCTCTGGGGAATATGACTTATTAATCAGAACTTCAAAAGAAAGATGGGGGGCAGGGAGAAATAAGCTACGTACAATACAGTGTTGTGGCCCACATCCACAAATTGATTCAGTTTTACTTCAATGTTACTCTGTTGATTTCAATGAAGTTGCCACTGTGTAAAACAGATTCTCTGTCCTTTCCTCGGAACATTTTGGTTTGATTCATATAAGGCAACATTAAAAACATGTTTAGTTCTTGTAAAATGCATATGTGTGAAAGTTAGCAGAGGAATCCACAAGTCTATTTAAAATATAAAATAAACCATTAAGGGGCTTTAAGCACTTTTAGCCCTCTTGAAAGGGAAAATAGGCAGAAAAAAATATATTGTTCTGTAATGCTGATAGATATGTTTCCAAAAATCTGGGCTATTTTTTACCTAAATTAAACAAAGCAACAGGCCAGTCTTCTGTGTCTCCAGCTTCTCAAAAATGTTTAACAGAAGTAACGAGCTTATTTCACCATTTCCTACGTTCCTCTACATATCGGATGTGTGTTTCATTAGCCAATATTGTCAACCCCACTCACTAGTCAGGACACGAAAAAATTATGAAATTTGGGCTTCTTTTTATGTGAGCCTTCAGGGTTCATATTTTCATAGTTTTCTGTACAACTGTGAGGGCTAGAAATCTACTTTTCTTTTTTTGTTGTTGTTTTTTAAGGAAAGCTGAGATTCTTTTGTAATCATTTTACTCCAGGAGATGGGACTTTAAGAAAGACACCAAATATTATGAAACTTGTTATAACATCATCGGAGTTGACAGCACCCATACACAGGGAGCAACATATATAGATGAATATTATTCACACACAATTTGCCTGAAAGAGATAGGCTTTGCAGCCCCTTCAAACAGATTAATGGTTCTTGTGTAAGGATTTCTATGCATGGAGCCCTAGACTGAGTGTGAGATGACATTACTGGTAGACAAATATAGCTACAACGTTCCTTTTCCTTAACTCTAGCTAGACAGTGACATTTTGACTTTAAATTAAGCAAGTGAGACAATCTTCACAGCATGATATACCTGCCAAACCTTCTCACCCACAACATCACCTGATAAATCTTTTCTTGCTTGGCATTTTAGTTTTTATTCTGCATTCCCTAGTTTGAAAACCACTCCATTATTTCTGTTTTATGCTGGCTCATTTCCTGCCCATTCAGGGCTGTCAAGCAGAAGGGAGCTTTGTTGGGTAAGCCCATACCAAATCACCCTCCCCCATGGGCTGCGGGCATCAAAGGCAGGGGAAGGCTGACGCCTGGCCCGTCCACTTTTCCCCGGGATGGACCCCGACCCCCTCCCGCGCCAGGCCACCGTGGAGCCCGGCCGGGGAGCCTAGGCAGCTGTGAGGAGTCGTGGACCCTCCCTCTGCCCCAGGCGGGTGGGGAGCAGGGGCACGGGCCGGGGGTTGCTTGCCGCCCCCCCCCCCACGGGCAGGTGGAGGGTCCGCCATGGTTTCCCACAGCTGCCCGCCTGGTTTTTATCATGGCCGAGCTGTGGCTCCGGGGGCCCCCGCCGCAGCCGGGTCAGGGAGAACCGCGCGGGAGCCTGGGTCTCTCCACCGCGCCTGCCCTGGGCGAGGGGCCTGGGACATGGACAGCGGGCTGCCTGCCTTTGCCTCCACCTCGGGCAGGGGTCCTCGCCCCCCCTCGGGAGGGCTCCGGCGCCCTTGCCCCAGGCTGGGGCTAGTGGGGCTGCAGCCAGGGACTCCAGGCGGCTGGAGCTGGTGCTCCCGCTGCCTGCCTATCCAGGCCTGGGAGCCGTGCTGCCCGCCCACCCGGCACGCCGGGGTTGGGGGGACGCGCTGCCCGCCGTGCTAGGGGCCGTGCCCTGCCTGCCCGCCCGCGCACCTGCTGCTCTGGGGCTCGGGTCGGGGGCCAGGAGCTCTGGGGCTGGGGGAGGGTGGGGCTCCGGTGAGGGGAGGGGCGGGGCCCCTGGCAGAAGGGGCGGGCCGGCCGGGGGCTAGCCTCCCTAAGCCTGCGGTTCACCTGCCGCCCTGCCCCTTTCAAAGCACAGCAACAGATTGTGATTTTGCATCGTCGTGATATAATGCCATAACGTTGAGATAGTGATTTTGTGTGGGCACAAAGAAGCGGCTTGTGGCCGTCACAGATGGAGTTTGGAAACTTGATGCTGCGTCAATACACCTGTTAAAGTGGAGGTGTTACCCTTAGATGGCATAGTACTTTTGCAGGTAGACTCATGGGCTATAATGGGACTGCTTCAATTTGTAGGTGCCAAACTGTTCAATGTGAGTAAGTGGTAACATCAGCTCCTAAAGAAAGTAATTTCTTGCTCAGCTGCTGCACTGGGCCCACCTCTCAGGCTTTCGTTGGGTGAGTCTTTCAGGAGGGTGCTTCCTGCCCACACCTCACCCCCAGCCGTCCGGATCTTCTTATCGGGTCTGTGCCTCACGAGTCCCCTCCCCTCCGTAACCTGAGCCGGTTCATTTCCGAAGCGCGCCCAGGACACACATGTACATGCTCCTGCTCCATACTTTTCATTTCCTCACCCTCATGTCTTGCACCAATACCAAGTGGCAGGACTTCCTTCCACCTGTGGGCCGATGGGCCAGCCTTTATTGCACCCTTGGCCCACTGTGAATTTTAGTTGGCGGCTCCTTCATGGAATCGTGAGCACAGGTATGTACTTGGCATGGTTCACCCCCCTCTTCGACACCTGTCCCTTCTGCAGTGTGAGGGAGACCCTGGTGCATATGTACCTGGAGTGTGCCAGGTTGCAGCCCCTTTTCCAGCTCCTCCAGAACCTTCTCCTTACGTTCTGGCGGCACTTTTCCCCGCACCTCCTGATCTATGCACACCCCATCCATGGCCCCACAAAGTCAAGAGATCTGCTCGTGAACCTCCTTATAGCACTGGCCAATGCGGCCATCTATAAAACCAGGGGGAGGATGCTGGATGGGGAGGTGCTCTGCGATTATGGGGCCTATTTCTACTCCTCCCTTCAATCATGCATCCGAGCAGAGTTCCTGTGGGCGGCATCTGCTGACTCCCTAGACACCCTCGAGGAGCAGTGGGCACTGTCTGGGGTTCTCTGCTTGGTGTCCCATTCTGGATCCCTGATTTTGCATCTGTAACCCTCACTCCTCTCTCTGTTTTCTCATTAGTTGTTCCCCAGAATTGCTTGAGCCACGATTCAGTAGCTCCTCCCCTTAGGCTGGGGGATGGGCCTTTGACCGCCCACCTTCCCAGGACTTCAGTAGGTGCTGCACTGGAAAAAAGACCTTGCATGTTAAAGCTTCCATTGCAGTAATGAATACCTGGTAGGGCTGCATTGAAGCAGTAGCGCAGAAACAGAGGGCCCGGGGGACATGGTCCTTCCACTCTTCACCACTGCATACCCCACCCCCTTCCCCTCCTCCTCCCCCCGAGGCCCCACCCCCCTGCCAGGCCAGCAGTTGGTGGAGTCTGGCCGGGGAGTCCGTGGTGCGGGGGGTCCAAGAGCAGCCCTCAGCCTGTGTCCCCAACTCTGAGGCTCCCTGTCCAGGGCAGATGGAGGTGGAGAGTCTGTGCCAGCTCCCCACAGCTGCCTGCACAGCTCTTACCCTGACCCGGCTCTGGCTGGGGGGCAGAGCCTTGGAGTCTCAGCCTGGCCATGGTAAGAGCCACGCAGGCAGCTGTGGGACACTGTGGCAGACCCTCCACCTGCCCGTGGTACAGGAGGCCCAAAAGCAGCCCCCGGCTTGTGTCTCTGCCCCCAGGACCCCACCCGGGGCAGGTGGAGGGTCTGCGCTGTGGCTTCCCACAGCTTCCCATGCTGCTCTTACCATGGCCAGGCTACGGCTCTGAGGCCCCACCCCTCGGCCAGAGCCAGATCAGGGAAAGAGCCATGCAGGCAGCTGTGGGAAGCCTGGATCCTCCACCTGCCCTGGGGACCTGGGAGGTGAGGACATGGGCGGAGGCTGCTTTTGGCCCTCCCTGCCCTACTCTGGCTTCTGGTTTGGCTGGGGGTGGGGCCTCCTGGAGAAGAGGAGGAGCCTCAGGGAAGGGGCAGGGTCTCAGGGAAAGAGGAGGGGTGGGTGCGGGGTCTCTGGAAGGTTGGAGCCCCTGACCCCCCCCACTTTTGGGTAGGCCCTGTCACCCCTGATTAGAAGCTGTCCTGCGGCTCATTTTCTTTATTCATATGCATGTTATTTCACTTTTATTGCCCTAGAAAGTATTCCTTGCACATGACCTTTAGCCTAAAAAATTACTGAGGAATCCTCACATCAGAATGTCCCATAGTTCTGTAGTTAGCATGCTCTCCTGAAGGGTGGGAAACACCTGCTCAAATCCTTTTTCCCCTCTAGCAGAGAAGGGGGAATTGAACCTGGGACTTGCAAATCCCAGGTGAGTACTCTAACTCCTAGTGCTCTTGTTGGCTTTCCTGCACCTCCACCAGACGCCTGAGCATGTCCGTTTGCTCCCCTGTTAGTCGCAGCATCACCTCCTGCCTCTCCTAATTGCAGTTACTTAATGCTTTCCTGGCCTCTGTCACTGAATGCCTCCATACATTAAGCTGTGCCTTATCAGTGTGGGAGGACTGCATGAGCTCAGAAAACATGTCATCGCGAGTGCGTTTTTTTTGCCTTCTAATCTGCGATAACCTCAGGGACAGAGATGATAGGGGGAGCTCAGAAACATTTGCACCTGCAGGGGGATAAACAGGGAGAGTAAAATTTAAGAAGATACATTTCTGAGAGCAAAAGGGAGACTCTTTCACAGTGAATCAAGCAATTCACAGCAGACAGCACATGTGCTTTAGGTACAAGGTCACATTTTGCCTTTTATATTGAGAGCCTGCCGGTATGGTGACACGTCACACACGGCTGGGCAACAGAATTCAGTTTCCAGGCAGCCATGGTAAGCCAAAGGGTATGCGGGTTTGGCTTCTTATGCCTTCATAACATGTGGGAATGGTTTCAAACTGCAGCACCCTCCTTTCAGGTGGCTGAGGTTTTCAGGTGGACGTGCAGCACACACCTTCCCTCACCCCACCACATGGCTATTCTCTGGGATGATCCCTTCACCCCTCCCCCCGCTGAATGGCTATTCTCAGGGATGATCCCTTTTAGCCAAGCACAAACAGCCCAGCATGAATGGGGTCCTTTTACTGTTCCCTTACAAAAATTCCCCTATTTCAACCAGGTGACCATGAATGATATCACTCTCCTGAGGCTAACACAGAAAGATAAAGTCCGAATGTTGCTTGAATGTGACCAAAACCCAGGACCATTCGCTGCCATGTTTTGTGCTGCAATGATTCCAGACTACTTGCTACTGGCTTGACGTGGTAAAGTATCCTACCCTGGAGGACTAAGAAAGGCAGCCGTCCCCTGAAACCTTCTGCAAAGGCTTTCAGAGTACTTCCAGGAGAGCTTCATGGAGATGTCCCTGGAGGATTCCCGCTCCATCCCCAGACATGTTAACAGACTTTTCCAGTAGCTGTACTGGCCGTGAATGCATCCCAATTCTTCAGGGCAAATCAAACATTAAACACTATTGCTTTTAAACCCTGTACTGTAGTTACAAATGTGCACTCACCAGAGGTCCCTTCTCCAGCTTCAGGGTCGGGGATCCCGCCTTGGGAGGGTATTGGCTCCAGGGTGATGAAAAGGTCCTGGCTTCCAGGGAGAATGGATTCACTGCTTGCCTACTGCTCATTCTCCTCCTCCTCCCTGTTGCGTGAGACTCCCCCCTTGCAGGTGTCCAGGGGCAGCGGTGGGGTAGTGGTAGGATCCACTCCTAGAATGCCATGCAGCTGATCATAGAAGCGGCATGTATGGGGCTCTGACCCGGAGCGACCGTTTGCCTCCTTTGTCTTTTGGTGGGCTTGCCTGAGCTCCTTAACTTTCATGCGGCACTGCTGTGTGTCCCTGTTGTAGCCTCTCTCCACCATGCCCTGTGCGATTTTGGCATATATATATTAGCATTTCTTCTTTTTGATAGGAGTTCAGCCTGCACAGATTCTTCTCCCCATACAGTAATCAGATCCAGTGTCTCCCTTTCGGTCCATGCTGGAGCTCGTTTGCGATTCTGGGGGAACTGATGGTCACCTGTGCTGCTGAGCTCGCCACGCTGACCAAACAGGAAATGAAATTCAAAATTTCCTGTGGCTTTTACTGTGTACCTGGCTAGTGCATCAGAGTTCAAAGTGCTGTCCAGAGCAGTCACATTGGAGCACGCTGGGATAGCTCCCGAAGGCCAATACTGTCGAATTGTGTCTGCATTACCCCAATTCAACCCAGCAAGGTCGATTTTAGTGCTACTCCCCTCGCCAGGAAGGAGTACAGAAGTTGATTTTAAGAGCCCTTTAGGTCGACGGAACGGGGTTGGTTGTGTAGACGTATTCATTTTAAAATCGACCTCATGCAGCTAAATTCGACCTAACCCCATAGAGTAGACCAGGGTCTAGACCACATCTCTGAGAGAGAGGCTTAATTTAGCACACATCCCTGTTGTCAGCATCTCCCATTAGCTAGCTTAGCCAGTTCTGTGGATTGTTTTCTAAGGCTTTTGTGGATTTCATTCGAAGATGCCTGTCTTCTCTCTCATTGTATGGGGAGCCTAGGGGCCTAACCCAGCTTTGTGGATCGCAGTGTTGCCCTGGTGATGTTGTAGACACCCAAAAGTGAGGCGTTCTGACACTCAGCGTTGGAACAGCTAGGTCCTTTCATGGATCCCACCCCAAGTTCCCATTGGACAAGAACTGGATGTCTGTGTTTTTAGTCAGACAACACACCTGAGGCTGAGGCTTTAGCCCAGCTATAGTCAAATAGCCTTGTCCAATATTTGATTTACTTCTCGTGTTACTGGGAAGATATTCACATTTTTATGTTTACTTCAAATAGGATCCCCAGCTTTTTCAGTTCAAAGGTCACTGTCTGTATTCAGGTGCATGGTTATTTCCCTTTAATTGCTTTAGAAAGTGTTCCTTGCTCATCACATTTAGCCTAAAAATTACTCTAATTGAAGGATGGAAAGTCCTGTGTGAAGGTGGGTTTTGCTGATGTAAATTGTATTGTTCTATGACAGAGGATTTAGTCATTTATTATTAGTTTCCATATTGCTCATTGTAATGAGTTATTGGTTTGAGTATGTATTTTAAATATATAGTTTAATAAAATAAACTTTCATGTGAAAAGACTGGTTGTGATTTGAACTGCTTACACAAAATATGCAACCTAATTGGAAAATGTTATTTTTTATTCTCTTATTGTTACTCCCTCTGTTATGAGATGAAGCCAAATGTGTGTTCATGGGTGGTGTACAGAATTAATTCTCTGAGAGAACAAAGAGACACATGGCAGCATGACAAACAATGTTAGTTTTTTTTTTTCCAAAGCTCTATTGACTGCTGATATTCAGTTCCCAAGACTCTTCCACCATTGTTAGTTTTATTCCTTGTAGATTCATTTACACAAGTCCTGATCCAGCTCCCTAAACAGAGTTCATCTGCTTTTCAGGGTGGTTGGCTTTCTTCGGAGAGATTAAAACAGGAGTTCTTTCATTACCTGTACTTGCTAATTCAGGGATTTTTATGTCAGATGCCATAGACTGAACCTCATTAGCCTGTGATGTTAATTATGAGAATTAATTTATGTCTGTGAATGGAAGTGATGGATCCCAGCTGGTATGAAAATCTGAAATGACTACTATGTCACAATAGAGAAAAAAATGTCATTGTTTTTCAGATTAAACAATTCTGTTTGTCTTACCCTGTTATTTCATTTCTTCTATTACTGAGGGTTGTGGAAAAAAGAATACAGCTCTTTCCAACATTAGTGACAGTGAGAAGCACAAATCATCTTAAAGAAAATTATTTTTTAAAGAATTTTAACCTCTGAACCAGACTGACCTGTATGAGGGGGAAAACAGTGTAAAGAGCAGGTATCTCCATGAGTTTCAACTCAGTTTCCTTAAAATCATTCCGTCCCGGGAAGGATTTGTCCCAGTTATAATACAGGCAGGCTTGGCTCCTTGCACCAGCAGATGTCCATGTTCTGCATGGCTCTTGGGACAATTGTGAAGCATTTGCAAGGCTGCCCGGGCCAATACCTCTCTAATGAGAATGTTTCCAATAATAGCCATTTAATCTATCCTTTGCAGCTTTCCCTGTGGCTGTTCAGCAGTGGTAGTTCTGAGACAGAGTTAATAATGCTGGGACAGTATCCACTCCTAATCAGATAGGCCATGGCTAGTGTCTGCTCTGTGCCTGCCCCACTTCTGGCCCTCAAATACCTGTTCCATGCACCCCAAGTTTCCACAAGTTGCAGGGAAAGGGACATCTGTCACTGAGTCAGTGTTCCCCTCTTTCCATATGTGTTCCCCATCATTATCACCTGACAGATACATTCGTGGAGATGGCTATATGGCCCTAAAAAGAAGACGGATACTTTTTTTTAATTGTAACCACCATTAAAGCTTAAACATGCAATTCTTTCCCCGTTTCACCTACTTCTGTTTGACAAATATCTTTCTTCTGTTGCTCATGAAGCTGAAATTAATCTGAGTGTTTTTGTTTCTTTCCTTGGTTACACCATCTGCATCATGATGATCTGATCCAGAAATCTCATATCTAGTGAGGCAGCAGCCAGAAGCCTGACAAAGAGCCATTGGGGTTGACAAACGCTGATAGGTTAAGCCATGATAACAATGTCAATGGGTAGGCAAACTCAGCTAACAGACGCTTGCCCTTCATAACCTGCACTAGCTCCATAGTAAGGATCTGCCCAAACCCTTCAACTTCATGGCCTCCAATGAACCCCAACAGATTATCCGAGATGACTGTGTCACTTTGGGAATAAGATTAGTTAGGCCCTGATTCAAGAAAGCATCCCTATTCAAGAAAGTACCAATCTATGTGCTTAATTTGGACTTTGGTTAGCTGCTGCCTGCAGAGCAAGCAGGAAGAGCTCACCCATAGCGTGCATTATTTTTAAATGGTACCGGGGGGTGTGGTTGTGGGTTGTTGTTGTTGGGATTTTTTTGGAGGGGAGCGTGGGGGACTAATAATATTATTTCTTGTCACCAAAATGGTGAATATTTGAACCTGGAAAAGATTTTTCTCTAGAAAATCATTTTTAAGTAGGTCATATTTCATCCTGGGTCATATTTGACCCTACTGATAATATCCCTTTAACTAAATGCATTCTTAAAAGTAATTGGTTCATTCAGATGCTGAGTGAGCAGAAATAATACTCCCAGTGTATTTAGGATAGCAATAAAAACAAATGATCGTAACGTAAAGAATATTCCTTCAGAATTGATGTAGTTCAGCCTACCTTGCTGCAGTGGGACATTTCCAATTATTAATTACATTCACCTTTGCCTAAGGGTGTCTCAGGATGAATCTCTAACAATTTATACTTCAGTGCACAATCGTAAGAGGTAAACTGGACAGGCTGTGCTACTTCAATAGTACAGATACCATACAGGACAGGCTGTGTGCATTCCTCCAAACAATTCTACTCTCCCATCTAGCACTTGTGAGTTTCTTTCTGAAGACATTGGGGGAAAATGAAGAACTTACTTAAATATATTTTACAAAGTATATCTCAAAACAAAGTGTTATGAATATTTCTAAGCTATTTTCTCTCTTCAAACTATACTACTGTAATTTTCATACTATACCTCACATAAGGAATGAGAAGACGGGAGGAGTTACACCTCCACTAAAGGTGTTGATTCTTTAATATATTATTGTACTTAATCTTTCATGTTTCATACCTATTTGAACATAAAAATATTTAAAATTTTGCAAAAAAAAAACCAAAAAAAACCTTAATAGGGATTGCAATTACATGACCCTCTCTTGATTGGAAGCTTGTTACACTAGAATTCCATACTCACTAAGTACCGACTTAAAGCTTGATCTTTCTAGAAGCTGAGCACTCTCAACTCCTATTGACTTCAAATTGCCTATATTGCACGATGGAGCATGAAAGCGGTGGGGTCCTGGGATCCAAAAAGAAACAAGTTTCAAAGCCAATAATGTGCTGAATGCTAGAGCTGGTTGAAAATTTTCTGTCAAAACTGTTTTTGATGGAAAAATAGGGATTTTGACTAAATGAATTTTTGTAGAAACTCTGCTTTTTGTGGAATGTTTGACTTTTTTGTCAAAATATGATTTTTTTATTTTAGATTAAAAACATCTTGATTTTTGAGTTTTCAATGAGCAATCAAAATTTCCCATGGACAAAAATAACATTTTTTCCAACTAGCTGTACTGAATGCTGCTTTTAATCAGACTATTGGTGGCATTCAGTTAAAGTTGAGGGAAATTTAATAATTCCTTGTGCTGTTCAGCTTTAATTAGACATTATATTTTTTCTGGGAAGCTTAGTTTTGTCACTATGGGCCCAGACCAATACGTATTAAAGTCAACGGAAGGACTCTTAATGACTTTAATAGGAATTAAATCAGACCTTATGAACATAGCACATTTTGGGGCACTGTAAAGCTAAATGAATAATAATATTGCATCCAACTCCTACAATTAATGAAGGAGTAGAGAAACAACTGCAGCCAGAAATGCTGGCTTTAAATTCAGATGGCTTTGCAACGTGTACATCTTTGGTAATATGACAAACTATGCACTATACTTTTGGTACTTTGGGTACCTCCTCATATACTCACAGAGTACTGTGCTGTTATGCACTAGACAGGATAACTTACCCTTTTCTTCTCCCTTTCCCATTGGAAAACCCACAAGATATTTTCAACTCAGTAACAAAGTAGGTTTAGAGAATTTAAGTAAAATAATGAATTAAAGTAAGTCAGAGGGCCACATCTTGCCCTTAGTTACACTTCTGCAACTGCATTAACATCAGTGTGGCTTCATGCATGATAAAGAGAGAAGGATTTGGCATAAAGTGTTCAGTAATAAATTAGGCTGAGCATCTTCCATTGCCTAATTGTCACTATTCCATTTATGACTGCACAGTAAGTGTAAAGAGCTCTTTAAAAATATCTGTGATGGTTTCTCACCACCAAGGATGAGTGCCCAAAGATGAGCATGCACACCTAATGATATACAATGACTGATCATATGGAGGGCCTTCTATAATGCAGTGGTACTTTGTGCTTCAAGTTCAGTTCTGAAGAAACTGCTGCTGTGTCCCTAGGTGTATAATATGTTCTTCTTTACGTACTCGTTTTATGTTTAGAAAAACGAAAGTTTCAAATTCTGATCCTTGCTTTTCCTTTTTCTTTGCAGATTTGCTGCAGTTTTCTATGTTTTTAAATGCTAAACGGGCACCTCAGTTTAGGAGTTGGTGTCCTGATGAATGAACTCATGTGAACACTAGTGCATATGGCAGTGGTGGGCAACCTGTGGCCCGCATGCGGTCCATCAGGGTAATCCGCTGGCGGGCTGACAGATTGTTTGTTTACATTTGCAGGGCTGCCTGCAGCTCCCAGTGGCCATGGTTCGCCGTTCCTGTGGGCTTACCCCTGGAGCTTCCTCCACTCCCTCTGGCTACTTCACCCCTCTTAGGCTCTTGTCAAATTCCCTAGTCTGGGGCAGGATTCCAGAGCTTACTCTCCCCATGGATCTCCTCCTTGTCCCTGGTCAATTCCCTTTCCCTCTAGGACAAGGGTCTCAAACTCAATTTACTTTAGGGCCAATGCCAGTCCTCAAATCCTCCCAACGGGCCAATAATATCAATCATGCTGCTCAGAACCCACCCCCCAAAACTCCACCCCACACCTGCCTAAGGGTCTGGGAGGGAGTTTGGGGTAGGGGATTGGGGTGCAGGGTCTGGGAGAGAGTTTGGACGCAGAAGGGGTGAGAGGGTGGGCTCTGGGAGGGAGTTTGGGTGGGGGAGGGGGTCACGAGTTTGAGACCCCTGCTCTAGGTCACTGCAGACCTCCTCCCTGCAGCGCTTTCCTACTCTCACTTCCTGATGTTATAATCTTATCCCAGCCTGGCTTCATCTACCATTAGGCCATATCAATCCTTGATTCCCCTCCAGGTGCAACATCTAAGGTTAACTAGCCCATCCTGACCTACGTTACTCTGCTCATGGCTTATGTGGGGTGGACACCCCATCACACAGCCAATCCCGTACCCTGACTTCACATCCTAATCGACTTCTAATTTCTTCATTTGTCTTAAAATCATTCCACTTTACACCTGCCATCTTCTGAAAAACTCTCATTGCTACTGCCTCCAGCCTTCTGATGTCTGTTTCGTTTAATGCAGCTGCTTCCAGACCATATAGTAATATTCTTAGTACAGTGGTATGATAAATTTTCTCTTTGGCACCAAACATAATGTTTTCCTCAGTCCATAATCTCATCAACTTCTGTACAACTCTTATCGCTAAAGCACATCTCCTTTTAGCCTCATCTTTAATGCAACTATTGTAATTTATCAAGCTTCCAAGAAACACATAAGATTTTATTTGTTCTACAACTTCACTGCTGCTGTAATTAAATGCTTTATTCATTATCCCTTTTCCAGGATGCAACCACTTTGTCTTCTTGGCAATTATTTGTAAGTCCAAGTTGACTACACCAAACATTGACTTGAACTAGTTGCTTAATTTTCCACCAACTCTTACAGGAGTCTTCCTACATAACTGTTATAATTGCAATTATCTTATCTGCAACTCCTTAAGATTTTACTACTTTCCATAATGTTTCCCTCCAAACCAAATCAAATGCCTTCGTGAAGTCGATGACAGCTGCAAACATCTTTAATTCCCATTCTCGCTTTTTTCCCATCAACTGTTGGAGTATGAATATGTGATCAGTGCAACTTTGGTCTGGTCTGAAGCTGGACTGTTCCTTGCCTACTACTTCCTCTAAAACTGCCCTTAATCTGTTGGCAATTACTTTCATCATGATTTTTCCCAGGACTGATAATAAGCTTATTCCCCTACAATTATATATATTGGTAGGCTTTCCTTTCTTCAGGAGTGGTACAAGTATTGCCTTTATCCAATCATCTGGTACCTCCTGTTGCTCCCATGCCTTCTTATATATTCTTCCTAATGCTTTGATAGCACTTGTTCTTCCGGGTTTTAGAAAATCAGCTGTTAAATTGTCTATTCCTGCAGCTTTCCCAATCTTTAATTCCTTTGCTGTTCTTTCTATTTCTTCTTCTCCTAGTGGTTCAGTGCTGGTACCCATTCTGCCTTGCAAGACGACCTGTTCATCTAGCATTTCTCCAATCCTTATATCTGGATGAACTGCAGGTTCAGCACTTTGTTAAAATGCTCTCTCCATACTTCCAGCACCTCTTCTGAACTTGTTGTCAGTTCACAGGTAGCCTTTCTTATTGCTTGCATTGTTGGCCTGATTGTGTTTCCATACAACTTAACTTTTTTGCATATCATTTTCATATCTTGTTCTCTTGACATCTCCTCTACTTGTTGAGCTTTTTCTTTCCAGAACTTATGCTTGTCCAATCTTTGTGATTTCATCACCGCTTTGCACAGTGCTTTTTACTTCTTTCACTTTCCCAGCAGCCTTAGCCTGTTTACACTTTTCCATAATGTTTTTGTTTCATTGCTTGTCCAGCTTTTCCTTGTTTGCTTATGCCTTCCAGTAACTTCTCCACTGCATTTTTTTATCCCTTCCTTGAATATTTCCCATTCAGTCTGGAGTGAGATTTCTTTATCATTGCATTTTAATGGCCTGAAATGCCCTCAAAGTGTCATCTTGTAAGCTTCCCTCACAGAGCTATCCTTTAACTTATCGAGACCAAATTTGGCTCCAGTTGCACGCATCTTTTTTGTTGGACTTTAACTTAATCATAATCTTTCCCATTAGAAGTTCATGCCACACTTGGCACTTCTATAGACTCTAACATCCAACAGTGACCATCTATGCCTTTTACTGATAATAATGTGGTCAATCTGGTTTATGGTTTGACCATCTGGTGAGTTCCATATAACCTTTCGCATATTTTTGTGAGGAAACAAAATATCACTTTGTGCATCTCACAGCAAGTTCATCATCTTTCCACATTATTGTTTTCTGTCCCAATGCTGTGTGGTCCAACACTATTCATTAACTTACCATGTCCACTACCAACCTTGCATCTGTATCTCCCATTGTCAAAATCATATCATGATCAGGAATCTTGTCTACAGTGCTGTCCAGCTGCTGATAAAAACTGTCCTCTTCCTCTTCTGCTTCTTCTGTTGGTGCAGAACAGCCAACCACAGTTGTGCATAGTTTACTGTAGGCAGTAGTAAACCTTGCTATGACAATCTGCTCAGACACCAGTTTCCAGCTCTTCGTTGAAGTACCTGTTCTCTTGTTCACTGCTAAAGCAATGGGATCCTTATGCTTCGCTTGTCCACTTGAATTTCCAGAATAAAGGAAAGAATAATTTTAAACTCTGAACTCTCTTGTGCCCAGCTAGTGTGTGTCTTGTGTGGCAGAAACAGAAATATGTAACCTCTTTACCCCTCCTGCTACTAGCTCAGTCTGGCCTGGAGTGAATAGGGTTCTAACATTCCAGCTCACAATATATGTAATATGTTTGGCTGTTATCCAAAATATTCTAATCTCTAACCTAAAACTCCCTTGCTGAAGATTAAACTGATTACTTTTTGTCTTACTTACAGTGGACATGTAGAACAACTGATCACCATCCTCTTTATAACAGTCCTTACATATTTGAAGACTGTTATCAGCTCCCCCCTCAGTCTTCTTTTCTCAAGACTAAACAAGACCAGTTTTTTAACCTTTCCTCCTAGGGTCAGTTTTTCTATACCTTTGATCATTTTTGTTGCTCTCCTATGGACTCTTTCCAGTTTCTGCACATTATTCTTAAAGTCCAAAACTGACACAGTACTCCAGCTGAGGCCTCATCAGAAGCATGGAGTAGCATGGAACAATTACCTCCTGTGTTTTACATACAACATTCCTGTTAATACACCCAGAATAATATTAGTCTCTTTTGAAACTGCATCACATTGTTGACTCATATTCAATTTGTGATCCACTATAACCCTCCAGATCCTTTTCTGCAATACTACAATCTAGCCAGTTATTCCCTATTTTGTAGTTGTGCTTTTGATTTCTTTTCCCTTCATAAGTGTAGTAATTTGCACTTGTCTTTATTGAATTTAATCTTGTGGATTTCAGACCAATTCTCCAATTTGTCAAGGTTGCACTTGATACCTCCCTATCTCATAGGCAAGTTACGAGGATAAACTCACTGATGTATCTGAGGAACTCAAATACTACCACAGATTCACAGAATCATAGAATATTAGGGTTGGAAGAGACCTCAGGACATCATCTAGTCCAATCCCCTGCTCAAAGCAGGACCAACACCAACTAAATCATACCAGCCAGGGCTTTGTCGAGCTGGGCCTTAAAAACCTCTATGGATGGAAATTGCACCACCTCCTTAAGTAACCCATTTCAGTGCTTCACCACCCTCCTAGTGAAATAGTGTTTCCTAATATCCAGCCTAGACCTCCCCCACTGCAATTTGAGACCATTGCTTCTTGTTCTGTCATCTGCCACCACTGAAAACAGCCTAGCTCCATCCTCTCTGGAACCCCCCTTCAGGTAGTTGAAAGCTGCTATCAAATCCCCCCTTACTCTTCTCTTCTGCAGACTAAATAACCTCAGTTCCCCCAGCCTCTCCTCATAAATCATGTGCCCCAGCCCTAATCATTTTCTTTGCCCTCCGCTGGACTCTCTCCAATTTGTCCACATCCTTTCTGTAGTGGGGGGAAACAAAACTGGACACAATAGTCCAGGTGTGGCCTCACCAGTGCCGAACAGAGGGGAATAATCACTTCCCTCGATCTGGTGGCAGTGCTCCTACTAATACAGCCCAATATGCCATTGGTCTTCTTGGCAACAAGAGCACACTGCTGACTCATATCCATCTTCTCATCCACTCTAATCCCCAGGTCCTTTTCTGCAAAACTGTTGCTTCACCAGTTTTGCAGAAAACCATGATGAGTACCATACAAAAGCACATACATAAATATCACATGTTATTTTCAGGTCTATTAAATGAGGCTTGCAGAGGTGATAAGACTCTTTTTTAGGGGAGGAAGTATGGGGAGAACACAGTTATTGTCACTAGCATGTGAGATGACAAAGTAGGAATAAATCTGCCAGTTTTTCATGGATTTTTAAAAATAAGAACCTGTGATCTTAAATATCAGTTTTGTTAAGAATTTATTGGCTGCTCCCTTTTTTAACTGTTGTACCTGGACTCTTGGTTATGTGTCTCTTTAGCTTTGTTTTATTTGTATTTCCTCCTTGATAACAGTATGTTAACTGTTGAGAAAGGAATAAAAATCCATCAAGAGTAACAAGTAGTACCAATCCCCCAAAGACTGTATACACTTCTTATCCTCACTTGGGATTTGCTATTATTGCCCTCCTCCACACCTCCATTTGCCAATTTAGATTTTGCTTTCTGCAAAGTTTCCATGAACATTCTTACCAGTGGGGAATAAGCACACTTAAAATAAATTCACTAAAAAATTCAAACTAATGCTCACTGGAGAACAATTTTGTGCAGTTTTCCCCCAGTTCTAGTTATAGTCTGTTCAGTTCCCAAAACCAAGACTACTATATAACTATAAATTATCTGTTGAGATGTTTGAGCAGTTATAGACTTTTTTCCTTTTGCTGTATTGTTTGTTTTTGCAACGTTAATGCCATAAGCAAAATCAAATCAAACTAACATAGCTAATTAGCCATGTTCCTGCTCAGCAAGTTAGAGACTTGTACATCAGAGGGGTGGAAGCTTCTCTAACTTGCTGAACAGAAACATAATTAATTGACAATGTTAATTAGCCATAGCATTACATGGTTATTTACACTCATTATAACATCCATATGAAAACTGGAACAAAGTCATACTCTGAAGTGTTGGACACCTGAGTTGTGTGTGCCATGTGGTCATTAGCACAGAATAGCCTCCTGGAACAAGTCATCTGATGGAAGATATGGCTGGAAGGCTGTTTCAAGAATATGAGTGGTGTCACAGACATTGAAATCCCATGCATTATCTTTGTTGACCATATTCTATCAAGTTTATGTATCATTTTGGGCCAGGGATTGCATGGAACTCTGGGTGGGGCGGGGGAGGGAAGGTGATAACAGTTCCTCCAGGAACCAAAAACTGTGTGTGTATGTATAGGGGGTGGGAGGATTAAGGCAAATCACTTTGGTTGTAAACACCTCCTGAGATGTATCATCCATTGGGGAGGCTTGCACATACTGGGTCAATCTTGGTTTTCCAGAGATCAACAGACAAAAAATGGTTTTGATATGAAAAGATTGGGTTTATACTGACTCAGGGCCTTCTCTCTGATCCAGGAAACGGACAGGGCCTTTGCAGAAGGAATTAGAGCTAGTGTGGGTCTATCTCCTCACGTGGGAATTACATCCCCAGATCCAAGTGTAGACATACCCTAAATTGCCAGGCAAACAAGCTGAAACAGTAACTCAGAGGTGTGAACTGCCCTCATTCATCTCGATGGGGCATTAACTCTGATACCTAATTATAACAATTTGAATGTCAACACTTAATTATTTCACTGTTGATCATTTTAGCGGGAAAAGGCAGCTAATGTGCTTACTCAGTGTGATGGGATATTACAGATGATAGATATTGACTGATTATTATATAAGACTAATGTGGTCATACAATCCATCCCCTGTCAATACAGGACTGTTCTGTAGCATACTACATTATTTTCTATAATAGTTCTAGTGCTTTATCCAGCCTAGTTTTAAATGAGTCAAGCAGTGGGGCTACCATAACTTCAGTACATTATTCCATAGTCTTCTGGATCTCACTGGAAGGAATTTTTTCTTACATTTTATTTTTTCTTAATTTCATCCCATTTCATCTAGTCACCCATGCACAAAGTGAACTTCCAGGGAAAGGGAAAGGAGGAAAAAAGACAACAGCAGTTATGAAAGAGCAGAAGGCACAGAGAGGGAACCACCAGGTAATGGGGCATGATTAATTCCATCACTAGTTTTTTCCTACTTCAAACCCTTACTTATAGTATTATGTGTTGCCTTTACAAAGACAAGAAAACCGGGGGGGGGGGGGGGGGGGGGGGGAAATGTACAGAAGAGATCACCTATCCTCAATGTTTAATTTATGTTTATATGGGACATGAGTGCTTAAAACCAAAAGACATAAAATGCTAGATCCTATGTGGGCAGAACTTCACTAATGGTCCATCTGTGAAGCAATGTATTAAAGACATGGTGTTGACAGCTTCATAAGGGAATCTCATTTCTTGGGAACAGGCTAGATGATTATGAAAAAAACCACAAGTGTGATTTCTAAGATTTTTATAGAAAAAAACAAACTTCTTCCCCTATTTGGGTCTTAACCTGTGCCCATGGTAGAACACGAGCTAAAGGGCACATCATTGTGCAGTGCAATTTCAGAGAGAAAACAAAGGAAAGATAATAGGGCCTTATCCTACAAACAGCCCTGCCTAGAAGTATAGCCTAGGAGTTATCCAGCACTTCCTGACCATGGAGATTGGCTGCTGCTATAAAAATCATAGATGGAGAGAATGACTCCCCTGGTGGAATGCCAACAATGGGACTCTGTGCAGAAGTAACTTGATTTTTGAGCGTCACTCTGCACGATCCTGTCCTTAGATCGTATGATCTTACCTTGATTGTAAGATCTTGGGGTCAGGGCCCTTATTGTCTCACTGTAAAGGGCTTAAGCGTAGGCTTGGTGCTACAGATCAGTAATAAAGTAGGAAGGGAAATACGGCCACTCTGTGTGGAAGGGTGGCAAGCTGTTCATTTGGGGGTGTTTCTCCTATAATGAAAATGTATCAATCCCCTGCCACGATATTCCATTGGCGGGAGGGGGGTGGGGAGCTAGGTGCATATTTTCCTGGCTTTCTCGAGCTGCCACGGCTGAGAAGTTTCCATTTAGCTGCCCTAACATAGAGGCCTTGTAGCACAACCTGAGCAACCCAAGGCCAGCGTTACGGAGCAAAAGAAAACATCAGGCTTCCCGGGCTCCCCCACCGCCGAGAACGTGCACGGAGATAAGGCGGGGGGGCGGGGGGGCGGCTGCACTCAGCTGTGACAAAGCCATTCCTCCGCCGCTCGCCGGCACGCACCCGCCTCCTCCCCACTTCCTCTCCAGGCCCCCGCGCTCCGCTCTCCTCCCATCCCCGGAGCGATCCAGAGCCCAGCGGCAGCCAGGGGCTTGCCCGGTTGGTTCACGTGGCTCTCGGGGTGGAGCGGCTGGCGAAGCGCAGGGGGTGGTGGGTGGAGACAACAAAGCCCAGCTGTCAGCGGCCAGGGAGAGGGAAAGCGGCGGCGGCGGCGGCCCAGGAGGAGACAGGTGAGTCAAGTGCATTTCAAGCGGTACGGGCGCCGGGGCGGGGTGTGAGGGGCGCATGGCCAGGCGTCCGGAGGAGGCTGAAGGGGGCAAGAAGTTGCATTTGCCCAGAGCCGCTGTTCCTCGCCTCCGCGGGTGCCGCTGTGCCGCCTCCCGCCCAGATTTAACCCCTTGCCGTCCGGGAGCAAGGGACCACCTCGCAGTCCCCTCGGCACCAGGGTGCAAGCTGCTGCGGGCTGTGCAGGGAAGAGGCGCTGCCACGCTGGCAGAGCGCGAGGTGGAGGGGGTCACAGGACCGCTCCCCAGCGCTCGCCCCCCCGGGAAGGTGGGGTGGGGACGTGGGGAGGGGGGCGACTGGCCGAACGATCCGTTCTGCAGAAAGCGCCTGGCCCTGCAGGGTGTATGCGGCTGGCCGGGCGGGGCGGGCTCTGCCCTGCAGCACTGGTGGGGACCGGACTGCGAGGCACGTGAGTCGCCCTGGGCTGAGCTGTCAAAAGGCGGCTAAGGTACAAAGCGCGCTTGGCAGGAAGTACCGCCGCTGGGGTCACTGCCGGCGCGCGGGGTGGCTTCTTCCCTCCCCCCGGCCTTTGCAGCCTGCATCGCTTTGCTTTCTGTACAGTCGTTCAGGGAGCGGGGCTCCCTGAGGGAGGCGAAGTGTTTGGCGTCTTCGCCTCCCCTCTCTCTCTCATATACACACACACACGCTCCTCTTCCTCTGCCAGGCAGCTGCCTCACCTGCCCTGAGCGCTATACAGTTTCACTGGGCACACGGATTTCTTGGTCCTAGTTATCTATTTTAAGCTGAGCCTCAGAGCAAGTACATTCATCGCCCCTGTGTGGAAGTTTCCGCTTGATTTGGAGAAGGGTATGGGAGGGAGGTCTGCCGCTAATTTCAAGCTTGCAGGAAAAGATCACTTCTTCAAACCGGTCTGTTCTTGGGGAAGTCCCCTTAGCAGCTAAAGCCCGGTAGGAAGTAGACCCCGTGTGTCAGCTAAATGAGCGTAGGCGGCCGCCGCATTGAAATAGTTTCCTGCTGTATATTCCAGTACTTAAGCTACTAGAGCCATGGTTTGTGCATCAAGGGTCTCTGCTGGAGAGGGAAACAAATCTTTTGCTGTATTGAGCTGAGGTGCATCCCAGGAGTAGCTGGGGTTATTTAAGTTTGAAGTCAGTTTTCTGCAAAGGCTTTTTATTTGTGGCCAGAGTTTCCAATTCGAAGAGAGAGAGTGTAATAAAAGATTCAGTGGATAAAGTGCACAGCTGTTTGAACATTAACTGGTGTGACCTCACCAGCTAGTTAACATCCATAATTCCCTTGTGTGCTGAAACAGCTGATGTGTCTTCTCCCCTGCTGGTTTCAGGGCCTGTGTCTAGCTACACTAGACTTCTTCAGGAAATATTCCACTGTTCACTGTTTAAACGAAGCAGATTTAAAACAAACCATTAACATTCTTCTGTTTAGAGTGCAGCATCATATGTGCAGCTAAAATCACACCCATATTTACTTTTTGCTATCTTTTAAAAAAATAACTTTGTTAAAAATAAGGCTTGTTCAAAACATCTAGGTAAACTCTAATACGTAGCAGGGGAAAGTGTCAATAGTTTAATGAGTGGGGCATATAGGGAAGTTATTGAAGGAGTATCCATTCAGAGTTCTTGTCCGGTCTTTGTCAGTTTGTGGCAGAGGATGTCTAGCCTTAGACAACAAAACATTTCAGTATTTTACATATATTTGTTTTTCATTAGTTTTGGAAACATTCCATCCTTTTCTATACACACAATTCCAGAAGTTCATTTATGAATGAGACCACGCGGGTGAAGTAATATCTTTCATTGGACCAACTTCTGTTGGTGAGAGAGACAAGCTTTCAAGCTCACATCGAGCTCTCCTTCATGTATGAATGGCAGATTCATTTACCTCTGTAACCAAACTGTCACTGCAGCATGCCTAAGTCATGAGTTTAAATACTTGTTTTAAAACAAAAACAAACAAACAAAAAACCTGGTTATTCCGGCTTTCAACTTTGCCTTTGTGTGTACGCAGATGTATAAGGGTAGCTTAGGGTGGACCTTTATTAATGTTCCCTCTAATTTTTGACAGGCCGTGTGTGCAAAAAATTTCTTCTGTGCAAATTTTTGTGCGCACTGTGTTTTGCTGTGTGCGCAGGGTTTAGGATCACTGTGCAGGCGCACACGCACACAGCTTAGAGAGAATAGTGACCTTTACATATGGAATGGGAGGGAAGGCAAATGGAGACTTCACACTTTGTGCCTCTCACAATGGAGCAGACAACAATCATTCCTGGGTTCAAGGACCGTTCCCTGGTAGTGCCCATGCAGCACCAGCTGCCCCAATGATTGTGGGGTGGAGGCAGGATCATGACCCACTCATCTGCAGAGCACTGGAAAGGGTATAGCAAGAGGTGAATTTCATGCGGTATTGTACATTCATGAAGTATGCCATGGTTTTTAGTGATTGATTGGGGCAGGGAAGTTTCACTTCATCCCTAATACAAAAATCTGACTGAGGGGGTGCAGGCTCTGGGAGGGAGTTTGGGGGCAGGAGGGGATGTGTGGGAAAGGGGTGGGAGGTGCGGCGCTTACCTGGGGCTCTTAGGCAGGGCAGGGTTGGGGGCCTCCGCATGCTCCTACCCCCAGGCACTGCCCCCGCAGCGTCCAATTGGCCGCAGTGGCACTTGGGGCAGGAGCTGAGCGCGTAGACACAGACCCACCCCACCCAGGGGCCACTGGAAGGGGCCAGCAGCCACGTGGAGCAAACAGGCACAAGCCGGTCAGCTCAGCTCTGCTGCCGGTGGTGAGTAGGGGCCCCAGGCCTTTTTAAATCATCCGGGGGATGCGTGGGGGAGAGCGCCCGGTGGTGGAAGGCAGGGCCGAGGGAGAGACCCGGCCTCAAACATTGCTGGAGCCGGGCCCTGGGCCAGGAATATTTCTGGTGTCCAGGCACTACAGGCCCATATAACTTGCCACCTATGCCCTGTAGCACTGGATTCAACATGACCAGGTGCCTGTTTGTCTTACCTACATACCTCTAAATTGAAAGACACCCAAGATGTGCAGGTATTTTTCTATGACCTCACTTTATGGGGTGTGCCATGACTTAATCTGACATAGTTTGGCAAACAGCTCTAACTGGCTGGACTGGAACTTTCTGATGCTGAATATGGATAAAGCTGCAGTTGTTTTTTTTTTTAAGATTTTGGCAATTGACCATGTGTCTGGTGATTTGTTCTTTCAAGGTTAATTCTTCCTGCATTATGTCTATTTCAGTGATAAGGAACAGGAGTCTTCTGTAATGCCTTTGCGTCTCATTAGTGCTCTTGCCAGATGGTGTTTAGTTGCCAGATTTGTTTAATATTTCAAACTTTAAATCAGACTCTACCTGGAGCTAAAGCTTTGGAGCTAAATGCTTTCATTTCTCATCTTGACTGTTACACTTCCAAATAATCTCCACTGCTCATCTCTGTCTCTTCTGGTCAATGCTTCCAGTCTGAGTTCTACTGCAACTTTAATTGACCACTTCCCCAATCGCTAGTTAAGTTTCTGGGCAGGAAGCTGAATTCACTACCCCTGAAACATATTCCAATTTTAACCTTGATCAGTCACTTTTAAAGAGTCCTCAAATTCAGTGTAATTTTAGCTACAAAATGTCATTCATATTTGTCTTTAAAGTAACCAGTGTCCCAGACTTCCCCCTCTTTCTTAAATGGAGGCAATTACATGTTTGAAACTTCCTCCCTTGCAACTCCTATACAGTCAAATCTCTCAAAATTGTTTCTAATTCTTTTAAAGAATTTCAACTAACTTGTTCAAGTTTTTCAGTGGTAATTAGAAAATGATGCTATATCATATTAAGCTTCCAGTTGTCTCATAAGAGTTGGGCTAGGTCAGTTTTTGTATGAGACAGCTGAGAAAAATGCAGATGTTGCTGAAAGTAGTGTTGATGACTCTGTAGGTAGCACTGTTCCCTCTGAGTCATTAATGAACCAGTGCCCCACTATGGCATGGTGGCGCATGTTTTGTCTCTGGGTGAGGCTTACCTGAGATCTTGACTACTAGCTTATTAAAAGTTTCATGATACTTTCCATGAGGACAGCCATACACATCTGTGTCCTGGCCCAATTATTCTGACTGCATGGATTCATATGACTTCAGTGGGAGTTGATTTTTTTTTCCTTAAGCAATGGGAATAGTGTGCATTTGTCCATTTTCACTTGGGGTGGGGGCATAAGTGGCTTCTGATTTAGGATTCTGCAAATTTAGAAGCAGATTCTATCAGATTCAGTATTTCATGGGAAGTCAGCTTCTTCAGCTACTGCTAATGTGAGGGGCAGACCATCTCAAGTTTCTGCAGCTTGCGCAGAAGCTAATTTTTTTTTTAAATAACTAG
This sequence comes from Chelonia mydas, assembly GCF_015237465.2. Classification (NCBI taxonomy): domain Eukaryota; kingdom Metazoa; phylum Chordata; order Testudines; family Cheloniidae; genus Chelonia; species Chelonia mydas. The sequence goes on along the minus strand of NC_057850.1, from coordinate 72,712,589 downwards.
TTTCTGGGTAAGTGTTATAAATTTTGGGGGGTCCAAAAGCCTGTAATAATCAATATTCCATTCACACTGTAGGGGATAAAAATGTAGGCATGAAAAATGTTTTAGTCCTCAATAGCACACACCATATAGAAATCACAAGCATTCAGCTTGTACCAGTCATCACCTTACCATGGAAAACACCACATAACACCGGTAAACTGCTGTGAAATAGGATTCCCTGCACAGATCTGAGGGGTGAGAGGAATCTGTTACACTTAAGGTGATCAGAGATGAGCCTTAGACATCTGGACTGTTCTAGCTAAGTAAATCCATTTATGTATTTAGCCATGAAACCTTAACACAAACAAAAAAAACCCAAACAAACAAAAACCACCTGCCTTTGACCTCAGCACATATTCCTACAGTTGTGCAACACTTGGAAGGGACAATATGAAATGGCAGCGTGTACCATAATGAATCGTAGGCCTACTCTTTCTTCCACTGGAATCTTACAGAACATGCCTTCATGTAGTAGCCATCTTTCACTTAAATTGCACTCCAATTTATTTGAGAAGGAGAGTGGTTTTATAGATAACACTGACTGGAAGTCAGAAAATGTGGGATCTGTTCCTGGTTGTGCCAGAGACACACTGACGTTTGGAAAGCAGTGTCACATTTCACTGTACCTCAACTTCGCCATCTGAGAGGAAGGGATAACTCTCCCCTTCCTCAGCCTTCAAGTCCAGGCAAACACCATGTTCCTACTTATACCTCTGCACCTATTTCCTTCTATTCCCCCATCTTGCTTTATTTACGCTGCTACTGTTGAGGGCATTCTGTGCCAAAAAATTAGAAATTCAGCATACAATATTTTAGAATTCTGCAAATTTTGTCAAATGTGGAGGCTCCAGCACAGCAGTGGGGGGCACAGATGTCTGGCTGCACAGAGGTGGGAGATCATTGTGCAGCTCCCATCTCCCACCCCCAGGACATAGACTGCGGTGAGGCTACACCCAAACCTGACAGAGCACAAGGACTGGGCCTGCCCCAGAAACACCCCAGAGCCCTGCCCCTCTGGGCCAGGTGTGGGCAGGCAGGCTCAGCAAGACTGGATCCAAGTGTGGAGGGGCTTTGTCAGGGTTCCCTCCCCACTCTGAACTCTAGGGTACCCACATGAAAGACCCCCTAAGCTTATTTTTACCTGCTTAATTTAAAAACTTCCCCAAGGCACAAATTCTTCCTTGTCCTTGGACGGTATCGCTGCCACCACCAAGTGAGTTAGACAAAGATGTAGGAAAAGGACCAGTTGGAGTTCTTGTTTCCCCAAAATATCCCCCCAAGCCCTTTCACGCCCTTTCCTGGGGAGGCTTGAGAGTAACCAAGGTGAGCACAGACCAGACCCTTGGGTTTTTAGGACACTTAAAAACCCAATTAGATTCTTAAAAACAGAACTTTATTATAAAGTAAAAGAAGCACCTCTGTAAAATCAGGATGGAAGGTAATTTTACAGGGTAATAAGATTTAAAATACAGAGGATTCCCCTCTAGGCAAAACTTTAAAGTTACAAAAAACAGGAATAAACCTCTCTCTTAGCATAGGGAAAATTCACAAGCGAAAACAAAAGATAACTTAATGCATTTCCTTCCTATTACTTACAATTTGTAATCTTAGATGCTTATTTCAGATATGGCTTTAGGAGATGTATTTTTCCTGCTCTGGTCCCTCTCTGTCCTGGAGAGAACATAAAGAGAGCACAAACAAAAACTTTCAGATCTGTGGGGGAAGGTATCTTCTTCCCCTATTGGTCCTTTTGGTCAGGTGCCAACCAAGTTATTTGAGTTTCTTAACCTTTTACAGGTAAAGGAGGGATTTTATGCTACCCTTAGCAGTATGTTTATGACAGGCTTAGTGTGGGGGGATCCAGGTGTGGGTTGAGAGGGTTCTGTGTGGGGCAATCTGGGTGTGGGTGGCTCAGTGGGGGAGCTGGATGCAGGAGGGACCTGGCTGCACAGGGTCTTGTGGGGGAGGGGGACTGGGTGCAACAGTAATGGGACTCTGCGGGGGGGGTCCAGGGGAAGGTGGTTGGGACTCATCAGGGAGATGAAGGGGGGTATGGGGAGCTTGGGTGGGGGTCCAGATGCTGGGGCGGGACTCGGTGGGGTGGGGATCCAGGAGCAGCTGGTCAGAGGTCAGTAGGGTGGGTATCCAGGTGCGGGTGGCTTGTTGGGGTGGTCCAGATGCAGGGGAGTGGGGCTCTTTGAGAGGGTTCTGGGTGCAGAGGGGGCATGAGGCTCGGTGGGAGGGTCTGGGTATGAGGGAGACTGGGTAGGTCAGATGGGGGAGCAGCTCCCTGTACAGTGATTCCTCCCCCTGCAGCTGAGGAGCGATGGATGCAGGAAGCATGGCAGGAGGGAGTTTGCAGAGCTTCCTACAGCCAGTGGAGAAATCTGGAGGTGGGTCTGACATGGCCCCAGATGCCATGCAGAGGAAGAGGAAGTCCCATCCTCCCCAGCCCAGCCAGGCCTAGCAGCTGAGCCCGGCACAGAGTAGGAGCCACGAGCCAGGTCTTCCCCTGTCCCACAATGACTCACCTCTCTGCCAGCTGCCCTCAGCACCCAAAACATACTGTGGGGGAAGGTTGCATGACCGCTCTTGTTGCTTCCCTGGCAGAAAGTCATTCTTCTGCAGAGAAGCAAAGAAATCTGCAGGAGACAAATTCTGCGCATGCACAGTGGCACAGAATTCCCCCAGAGTACTCTGCACAAGGCTTCATTCTAACTATTTTCTGTGTATGTTTTCATATTATAGTCTCCTTGCCTTCCTTCTTAACACTCCTTAGGTGAGAAACACTCTCAGTCTGGCTTATTACTACCCTTGGATTCAAATCCCAGTTCAAAACATACACCTGCAAAGCCTTTTATCTACCAGTTAAATATATACCATTAAAAGAAGGAGTTCTGTCATTGTGGAGAGTAGTGACTGGTTCATTAAGACTGACTTGCTTGCTCCTTAGCCTTTTGCGGTCTGTAGATTACGGTGTTCAATACTGATACTAAAAAAATACTCAGGACAATTTTAAATCAGACTGAGAAGGAAAACAGCATCTGTTTTGCTCAGCTCAGTAGCTTAAAAGTTAAGAATAAGTACTAATACAGTGATTCAATGAATCTAGCTTCATTGTGGTAGAGATTGTGAAGTTTAGTCTTGGAAATCATGCAGAGAAATAATATTTATTACAGCAGGGCAACACCCGTAGAAGAGATTTTAATCTGATTCCCAATGTGCTTCAACAACATTGACAATACTAGTAATAAATTATTCACATTTTAGGGATGAAACAGGTATTAAGTATTTAAAACTGCTCTAATTTCCCATTGGATTCCTGAACTGTCAGTGTCAGAGATAACATCGGTTAACAAGATGGCTACTTTCAGCAATATGCTCAAATACAAAAATTGTTTATGGTGGCAAAAGTTTGATGTGGTGTACTTTTGGAAGGGGGGGGGGGCAAATAAATGCATTTCCCCACTGTCATCACCACCATATGCATATAGGCTTTTTTTCTTTCTAAATAAATTGGAGACATTGTGGGCATGCCTACAGACACCATTAATGTTAATGGGAGCTAAATTAACCCATCAAGGAGATACCAAACCAGAGGCTCTGTAAATAGACTAGGCATATAGGGGATATTTTTAATTCAGAGCTCCTACCTTATCAGGCTTACTGCTGAAACAGGAACTCAAGTTACCAGACTGATCCAACAAAACAAGATAACTTCTCCTGGCACTCAGTACTCTGAATAGCATCATAAGCATCGGAATCTTTCTAGCTGGCTTAATGACCAAGGCAAAATGTCCAACTATTAATAGCTGCATTACTGATCAATAGATTAAAGTGGTAGGACTATATTAAAGTTAATTGATAACATTTTTAAAGATAGATACAAGGTACTGATGAGCATAGGATTTGTTGAATGACCGGCTTTAGTTAAGGGTTTCACTTGTTTGAGATGTATAATTTGAGCTTTTAACCCAGATATTGATTATGGTGAGTCAGATCTTGACCAGTATGAATTTTGGTAATTTTTTAAAGTCATCATAAGAAAGAGAATCAGATGCTTCCCCTGTGCAACTCAGCATTCTCCAGTTCCAAGGATCCCTTCACCCATATTCACACCCCACACTGCCATCACCAACCATAATCCTTCAGGGTTGCACTCATTGTAGAAAGCAGTAAGTTTGGAAGTACAGGAGCACTAGTCACAGTGTTTGAATAAGTGATCGTAATTAGGGCTGTACCTTCCTTCTGTGGTTTCCTGCTCGTAATTCTGCCTTTGCCTGGACACTTTGAAAGAGACTCTTCCAGCATGGTCCGTTTCATCCTCAATTTCTTCTAGTCAGCACATGGTCCCATGCATGCCATTGGTGCTCAACTTGGTAATCAGCACTTGCTGCTTTGCTTGAACATGTTGCCAGGTGAGGAAGCCGACACACAAACAAAGGAGCACTCATGTTACAGCATGGGTTTTCAACCTGGCCCCACTCTACCTCTGTGTATGGAACCAGTCAGTACTACTCCTTGGCCAAGGAGGTTACTGATGTGGATGCTCCACTTTACCCAATTCAGGAGTTAAGCACATTGCTGTCATATCACTCCAGGTCCCACTGGCCCATGGAGCTGGAGGTTGGAAGTGGAAATTTAATCTAGATCTTCCACATGGCACTGGAGACTCTTGGTACTAGGTTGGTTCTACAATTTAATTATTAAACATTGCCATTTCAGTCTCTAATGGGCCAGGGTTCTGATGATATTTAAATCCTCTTACAAGGTTAGTCTGCTCCTGGAAGTTTTGTACTTAATCCTATAGTCTCTGCATGGGATAGCTAGCAAAAATCAAAGTGATTTCAATAGAATTCCATGCTAGATTTTACTGTTGTGAATTCTCAGACTTAGTCAACACTAAAAAAAGGTTTGTGCCTATAGCTGTACCAGCAAATCCTTCTAATACAGATGCAACTTCTACTGACAAAAAATGCTTCTGCTGGTATGGATTATACCAAATCTTCAAAGGAAATAAGCCATACTGACAACATGACTTTTTTGCTCATATAACTGCATCTGAACTAAGGGGTTTGCCAGTATAAAAGTGACATTAAAATAATTCTAATAAACATTTATAAAAGATCCTAGTGCAGACTTGGCCTTAGCATCAAAATCAAGGTTGTAAAAGGCTCCAAAGATGACTCTAAAAACAAAAAATATGGAAGGTAAGTATGGCTTTTAGCAACAGAAATCATAGAATCATAGAATATCAGGGTTGGAAGGGACCCCAGAAGGTCATCTAGTCCAACCCCCTGCTCGAAGCAGGACCAAGTCCCAGTTAAATCATCCCAGCCAGGGCTTTGTCAAGCCTGACCTTAAAAACCTCTAAGGAAGGAGATTCTACCACCTCCCTAGGTAACGCATTCCAGTGTTTCACCACCCTCTTAGTGAAAAAGTTTTTCCTAATATCCAATCTAAACCTCCCCCATTGCAACTTGAGACCATTACTCCTCGTTCTGTCATCTGCTACCATTGAGAACAGTCTAGAGCCATCCTCTTTGGAACCCCCTTTCAGGTAGTTGAAAGCAGCTATCAAATCCCCCCTCATTCTTCTCTTCTGCAGACTAAACAATCCCAGCTCCCTCAGCCTCTCCTCATAAGTCATGTGCTCTAGACCCCTAATCATTTTTGTTGCCCTTCGCTGGACTCTCTCCAATTTATCCACATCCTTCTTGTAGTGTGGGGCCCAAAACTGGACACAGTACTCCAGATGAGGCCTCACCAGTGTCGAATAGAGGGGCACGATCACGTCCCTCGATCTGCTCGCTATGCCCCTACTTATACATCCCAAAATGCCATTGGCCTTCTTGGCAACAAGGGCACACTGCTGACTCATATCCAGCTTCTCGTCCACTGTCACCCCTAGGTCCTTTTCCGCAGAACTGCTGCCTAGCCATTCGGTCCCTAGTCTGTAGCGGTGCATTGGATTCTTCCATCCTAAGTGCAGGACCCTGCACTTATCCTTATTGAACCTCATCAGATTTCTTTTGGCCCAAACCTCCAATTTGTCTAGGTCCTTCTGTATCCTATCCCTCCCCTCCAGCGTATCTACCACTCCTCCCAGTTTAGTATCATCCGCAAATTTGCTGAGAGTGCAATCCACACCATCCTCCAGATCATTTATGAAGATATTGAACAAAACCGGCCCCAGGACCGACCCCTGGGGCACTCCACTTGACACCGGCTGCCAACTAGACATGGAGCCATTGATCACTACCCGTTGAGCCCGACAATCTAGCCAGCTTTCTACCCACCTTATAGTGCATTCATCCAGCCCATACTTCCTTAACTTGCTGACAAGAATACTGTGGGAGACCGTGTCAAAAGCTTTGCTAAAGTCAAGAAACAATACATCCACTGCTTTCCCTTCATCCACAGAACCAGTAATCTCATCATAAAAGGCGATTAGATTAGTCAGGCATGACCTTCCCTTGGTGAATCCATGCTGACTGTTCCTGATCACTTTCCTCTCATGTAAGTGCTTCAGGATTGATTCTTTGAGGACCTGCTCCATGATTTTTCCAGGGACTGAGGTGAGGCTGACTGGCCTGTAGTTCCCAGGATCCTCCTTCTTCCCTTTTTTAAAGATTGGCACTACATTAGCCTTTTTCCAGTCATCCGGGACTTCCCCCGTTCGCCACGAGTTTTCAAAGATAATGGCCAAGGGCTCTGCAATCACAGCAGCCAATTCCTTCAGCACTCTCGGATGCAACTCGTCCGGCCCCATGGACTTGTGCACGTCCAGCTTTTCTAAATAGTCCCTAACCACCTCTATCTCCACAGAGGGCTGGCCATCTCTTCCCCATTTTGTGATGCCCAGCGCAGCAGTCTGGGAGCTGACCTTGTTAGTGAAAACAGAGGCAAAAAAAGCATTGAGTACATTAGCTTTTTCCACATCCTCTGTCACTAGGTTGCCTCCCTCATTCAGTAAGGGGCCCACACTTTCCTTGGCTTTCTTCTTGTTGCCAACATACCTGAAGAAACCCTTCTTGTTACTCTTGACATCTCTTGCTAGCTGCAGCTCCAGGTGCGATTTGGCCCTCCTGATATCTTTCCTACATGCCCGAGCAATATTTTTATACTCTTCCCTGGTCATATGTCCAACCTTCCACTTCTTGTAAGCTTCTTTTTTATGTTTAAGATCCGCTAGGATTTCACCATTAAGCCAAGCTGGTCGCCTGCCATATTTACTATTCTTTCGACTCATCGGGATGGTTTGTCCCTGTAACCTCAACAGGGATTCCTTGAAATACAGCCAGCTCTCCTGGATCCTGAACTCAACCAACTCATGGTCACTGCCTCCCAGATTCCCATCCACTTTTGCTTCCCCCACTAATTCTACCCGGTTTGTGAGCAGCAGGTCAAGAAAAGCGCCCCCCCTAGTTGGCTCCCCTAGTACTTGCACCAGGAAATTGTCCCCTACGCTTTCCAAAAACTTCCTGGATTGTCTATGCACCGCTGTATTGCTCTCCCAGCAGATATCAGGGAAATTAAAGTTGATCCTTTACAAATTAAGATGTTTGTTCTGGGATCTCCCCAGCCTAATATTTCAAACAGCATGGGTCTCAATTAGATAGTGTAGTAGCAACAGACAGTGACAGTGCACAATTTTATCCTCTAAAACAAAATTGATATTTACAGCACATCTGACTTTTAACTTTGCCTTCCTCCCACAACATGTCTCCCCCCAATCGGTTCCCCCACTACCACTGGGAAAGAACAGCAACTAAAAGTAAATGGGAATTCCATCAATTATACAGCATTTGACCCACATCAGCAGTACCTGGGCAGAATATTATTATTTGTACTATCACAGCACCAATCATGGATCAGGACCCCATTGTGCTAGGCCCTGTACTAACACAGAACAAAAACCTAGTCTCTTCTCCAAAGAGCAATCTAGGGAAGAAGTTTGCCCCAGGACTACAGCTCCATTGTCAGAAAACCTTAAAGCCATGGCAAAGAAAAGAACTTGTATATTTCTCATAATGTATCAGTACTCAGACATGTAAAGTATTTATCTACCTTTGCTTCAATATTTTAATATATTTATCTTCACAACATCCCTGTAAGGTAAGGAAATATTATCATCCCCATTATGATACAGGCTGGGAACTAACCCACAGAGAGGGTAGAGCCCACATAGTTAATGTATTTAGCCACGTATTGACTTCAATGGGAGTTAGGTGCCTAATTACTTGTGACGATCTGGGCTTAAGTGACTTGTCCAAGGTCACACAGAAAGCGTGTGGTGGAGCAGGGAATCAAGCCAGAGTCTCACATTCCAGGCTACTGTCCTAACCACTAGCTTAGCCTTCCTTTTATCAAATTTAACTCAAATGATTAGCACTAAATTAGAGGAAATTACTGAAACAAGGTTTCATAATTGGCAGCATACATAGCTCTGCGGAGCAATCTGGGAAGCTGCCTTTGAATTTATATATACATTTTAATTCCTCCTTACACTATGCTCAGTTTCTGGCAGGAGACCGATCAATAGGATGTGGTCTCCTCCCCCAAATTAGCATTCAGCAACAGGTAATCTCTAAACAGTGAACTGCTTTTATAGCTCAGTTAAACTCTGCTGAATTTCATAATTCAGACACCAAAGAAGGCCAAATTATTAGCATTCAGCCAGAGAGAGAGACATGGGTCATCTATACTGAATGTGTGATAAGAAATTAGGTTTAAATTTAAAAAAGTATTTGACATCACTGTGTCAGCGCTGTAGAAACCCAGCAGTAGAAATAGTGAGTGTTAGTACTATAGCAGAGCTTCCGGTTGTCCATGAAGATTTCTTCTTTTTTCAACTGACATGTCAAGTCAGAGATTTTTCGGGAGGGAGGGCAGGGTACTAAGTTGAATGCTCTGATCCTAAAAATGCATATTGGAGTTTTCATTAACTTGTAAAGGCCAATTTAACATTTACAGCAAAACAATCAGTGTCCCTTTTGCTGAGAAGGGCTATCTATTTTTCTTCCAATGCCGAACTTTGTTTAAAAAAAATTCTAAAGAATTTGGAGAGAGCTGACTGATTTACTAATTCAGAAATAAAACTCATTTCTTCATACAAAGAAGGAAAGATCAGAAATGTTAACTGTTGTAACAGCCATTACTTGTGCAGATCCTGTTAACAAGTGCATAATCACCTAATCACTCTCTTGAAAGCATACCAGATGATAGAAACACTGGAAGCATGGCTGGAATCTTGGCAGGCAGCTCAAGGACTCAGATTTCACACCAGATCTCCTACAGAAGTATCAGGATGACCTCACTTGTTTAATAGAAGCATAAAGCTAATAAAGTCAAAATAAAGGGCTATGAATACAGAAGATAATTTAAGACAACAGTGGTGGTGACTAGATGGCCTGAAAAGATATAAGATGCTATTGTTGATGAAAGATGGGTACATTAGACTAGAAAGCCACTGAAAATAGCCATCTTGGTGAAGTTTCTCCCAAAGTAGCTCAGTGCAATGATTCAACAGCATATACCAGTGATTTTGCTCATATTACGGGCTATAGAGATAAAAGCTTATTAATAAGGATCCCTTTCACACTGTGCTGAGGTTGACCATGGAGCACCACAAAGCAAATAGATGCACTAAGTGAGCCGTGTAGTGTGCTTCTTTAAAAGCACATAAAAAGGTAGTAGACAATACAACCTGATAGAGATAGCCACAACCACACTTTAGCACTAACTTTCTTGATTTTTGCAAAATAGTCAAGCCTCAAAACTATTATTACTTCCCAAATTACCCCCATGAGTATAAGCAGTAAAAGTACGTGTAAACTATACATTCATTCACTCCACCCCAGGTAACTCAACTATCTAACAAGCTCATAGAATTGTAAGTGGCTGCTTAAAAATCTTTTTGTAGCAGCTCCCAAATTCTGGGTGGGATTAGGGGGCGGAGCTAGCTCTTTAGTTCTGCCCCATAGCCAGGTTCATAAAAGGGGTGCCTTTCTGGGGGAAATCTACAAGTTAATAGTAACTTGAGTGTTTGGTACTGAGATTTTTGCTACCCTACTTCCTCACTTCTACTCTCATGCCGAAACACTGTAAATCATCCTCCAGTGGGGATGATTCTTTAAATAGCTCTCTAAATACATCTTATAGTCAGCAATGCAAGGTAAGTCATGGAGCTTGCTTTACTACTTCTCATCCCCTTTTTATATAAAATAATTGCCCTGCTCTTAGGTCTTAGAGATGTAAATACAACTTGGCTTTCCTTCTACAGTATATTAAAGGTTCTCTATTTTCTCTGCTCCCTGAATTTGAGTTTTGTTCTCCATAGCCCTTGCTCTCTATAAAGCTAACTCAGGGCAAAATTCAAGCTGTTTTTTAAAAAAAAACAACCACCCCAAAACAAAAAACCCTTAACATAATAAACTTACAAGTAGGTTCTACTTTCCACAAGCCCTGCCTGAATGTTTGGGACTCATGAGGGGTAATGCATAACACCCTCCCCATGTGATCAAGATAGATTAATGTGGCTTTGATGATTGTTACACCTAAGCTACACCAATCATAATTTCTCCATGTGTCTTGTGTTTAATTACATAATTGTAGCTTGGTGGGTGCTCTTTAATCCACCTGGCTTCCCTGGAACTGTCTGATAACTTTTGCCTTGGAGTGTACCACAGTATTTTTGTGTACTTCTACATACAATAGTTTGTGACTTGGCCCCTTTAATAAACAATTTATTTCTCTGACTGAGATCAAGCGCTGTAAGGGGCTGCTAATGGAAATGGGAGTCTTTGTGGGTGGAAAAGGGAGTGCTTGTGAGCTCTTTGGTACTTTGCTCTACCTATCTTACAGTAATTTGGTGACTCAGCTGCTTCTGAATTGAGCTGTGGTACTATTCTACCTTCTCCTGATACAGCCATATGTAAAACAAAACTATTGCTGTGTATTGTGGACTGGTCTTTTTGCCTTGTTTAGAATGCCCCATAATACAAAGTACAACTTTTGTTGTACGTAAAACTTGACTAGGATGTTACATGGTAGTTAATGAGTAGCCGAGCCTTCTAAGTATTGTATCAGGCAGGGGTGCTGGAACAGTGAGGTCCTGGGGGCCATGGCTTCCCCACATTTTACTGGCTGTAAGGGCGAGCAATGGGGGTTGCGGGTGAAGAGGAGTGAGCAGGGGGGCAGTCTTGGGGGGGGAAGGGGCAGGGCCACGGTTTGGGCACCTGTGGACCCCCACTTTTAGGGTGCTTTCGCCACTCCTGGCATAGGGTAAAATGCCTGTGGTTGCTTGGAAGGGTAGGATGAATGGACAGGCACCTCCCCGCCCCGTCCCGTCCCGTCCTGTGACCACTGTTTCCCAGCTATATACACTTAGTTGTCAGGGCCTCCCATGTAACCCTCATGCTCACACACCACTTCTTCCTACATACAGATCTTGGCAAACAACCCTGACTTCAGCTTCTTGCAGCTGCTAAAACTTTTCACATATTGTAAGAGTTACGTGCTCTACTCCTGCCCTTCTCCCAGTCCCTGACTTCACTTGTACCTACCAGTGAAAAATACCCCTACCCTGCTCTGACCACAAAACTTTCCTGCAATCTCCACATAAGTACCCTCAACTTGACCTGCTCTAGCTGATAAATCCTTCTACCTCCCCCCATCAGTGACCAGCACTACTAAACATTCCCAGACACCCCACTGACTAGTACCCCAACCATCGCCCCAGCTTCTAAACCTTCCTGCAACCTCCAGTGATCAGCAACGTTTCCTCCTAAGATGACAGAACCTGGCCAAAAAGCATCTTCTCTTATCCTAGCTGGAAAACATTTTCACCCACGCCCAGAACAAGTCTCTGGGCTTCAGTTGCAGAACCCCTTGTGCTGCTCAGCTACCAGAACCAACCCTCTCCTAGATACCAAAGCCTTCTTCTGTGCACCACAACAAAGTGTAGTTTAACAAAGAGAAGGGGAGGGGGTGACTTGATTAGTCTGTAAGTACCACTATGATAAGGGGCTATTCAATCGAGCAGACAAAGGTCTAATGAGCAAGTGGCTGAAAGCTGAAGCGAACCAAATTCAGGCTGGAAGTAGGATGCAGCTTTTTAACAATGAGTATAATTAACCAGTGGAACAACTTACCAAGGGTTGTGGTGGTTTCTTTATTACTGGTAATTTTTAAATCAAGACTGGTTGCTTTTCCAAAATATATGCACTAGTTCAAACAGGAATTATTTTGGAGAAGTCCTGTGCTTTACAGAAGGTCATCAGAACAGATGATCACATTAGTCCCTTCTGGCTTTATAATCCAGGGGTGTCTCCACTCTTCAGGCTGGGGCTATAATTCCCAGCTCAAGGGAGACATACCTGCATTCATCAAGCTAGTGTGCTAAAACCAGAGTGGTGGCACCAGCAGTGGGAGGGGCTAGCTGCCTGAGTATGTACCTTGAGTCTCAGACAGGCACACGCTTGGGACAGCTAACCCCTCCCACTGTAACTACACTCTGTTTTTAGCAAACTAGAATGGGTATGTCTCCTGAAGATGGGAATTACGTTTCCCAGCCTGAAGTGTGAATCTATGAATGTTTAGATGTATTGGCTTTTTGCTAGAAAAATTTGGTCACCCCACTGGTATTCCATTGACCACCATTACATAGAATATTTATACCACGGGAACTTTTGGAAGAAAGGTTAACAAGCATATCTGAACATTTGCCTCACTAACATTTGCAGTGGGTTTGCTTGTAGTGTGCTCTTTTTTTAAATAGGTGACAGACTCGAAGAGTAATCAATTATTTATTTTTGTTTTCCTTTGTGAGTTGCCGCTTTGGAAGAAGTAGAAGTAGGGTTTGTATTTTTGTCAGTCATTACGCTGGTTTGTAGAATTCAGGGCTTTGGAGTGGAGCCCGGAGCTGGAGCACGGAGCAGCGGAGCTGCAGGTTTTTGCCTGGAGTGGAGCCGGAGCACAGCTCCAAAGCCCTGGTAAAATTATGAAATCTATATTGTAAGCATTTTAGCAAATAGACCTGTCTTTTACTTGTCCTGCTAAGTTCCTAGCATATTATTGGGCATTAGAAAAATAAACAGAAGGGTTTTTTAAATGGTTGGTGGTTATCCACAAAGATAGGATAGCCATTTTCAAAGTGTAGATAGACCTGTGAATTGGTTTACTTAATTCTAAAGGTCATAAGTCCTCTTTACAAACTCAGATGCTGTGGTTTGGTGACATTGACTGACAGGTTTTTAGTTGGTGTAGATTTGAGAAAACAAGCGGCTTTGAGAAAATAAGCACATTTCTTGACTGTAGTAATTGAACTAACACATTTGTCTGGCTATGCCAGAAGGACAGGAGACACTGGATGTGGTTTGACGAGGCCACAACTTTGTTCCTAAATGCTTGGGAGTATCTGATGGATAGAATATTGTGCAGTGAAGATAATGTCATAATCGTTTACATATACCCAGGGGTTGCGGGGGTACTGGCGTCAGACCTCCCTCTTTACCCATCCTAGTCCTGCTGCTGGGACCTTGACGCCCCTCTCCCCTAATGAGGGTTAAGGGGGAGCTATAAAGGAGCAGGGGGTTGACTCCCTATTATACCAGTCATAGGAGCCCTGAATCACCCGTTTCTGTGCCTTTAAAAAATACCTCCTTTAAATCCTCTACCAATCCATTTTATCTGATCACCCTGTCCCTTTCCTTTGGAGCATGTGCACTGGATAGCCACCCCGTGCTTATGTAATGAGTGGCAACATCATAGCCTACCCCCATTTCATGTCTGCCCCCACTAAGCCCTCAACTTTCTGTGGAGAAGGCAGGAAAAAAACCCTCCTCACCTTGGCCAATCTGTCAGTGACGGGAAAAATTCCTTCCTAGCCCCTCCCTTAAAGGAGCAACTATTGTAATGCCTTCAGCAAATCATGACAAACCTGGGAGGGAGGATGCTGCTCTGCATGGGCCAGGTAAAAGGACTTTTCCTTCACCAGCATGGACCTAAATAGTGTGCCCACTTTTCTGGTCACCCCTGGGGGAGATGGGTATGAAGCTGCTGCAGCATGTCACACTCTGGCTCTCTAGCCCTTAAAGGGGAACACACCTTTACCAACGAGCCACACAACAGCCCCCACCATGCAATGAAATCATTATCCACCTTACTGATGATGCATTTTTTTTCAGTTATGCCATCATTAAACTTGTAGTGTGTTTAACTTAAATTATGTGGCCAGTATTGTCCCCTACCATCAATATTAATATATATTCTGAAGGCTGATGAACAATGTTGTAATAATAAAATGTCAATAGCTGGGAAGGTAGCATATCAGTCTAATAGCATAACAATCCCATGCAGATGAGCTCTGTTGGCTTTGTTCTTATACCAGCTGTCTTGATATTCTTGGACAATGCAGCTAGGTTGTTTGTGGGCATTTCTAATTGCATTGTATTTGATTTTAGTCAGTGCTTAGATGCCTTCCAATACATGCTCTGTAAATTGATATAGGACTAAATTTTCAACAGTGACAAGTTAATTTTGGGTGCCTCTGTTTTTGGATGCTCAGCTTGATCTTCAAGGAGAGTTCTCCGGGGTCGGACCTGGGGCCGGTTTTGTTCAACATCTTCATTAATGATCTGGATGATAGGATGGATTGCACCCTCAATACATTCGCAGATGACACTAAGCTGGGGGGAAAGATAGATATGCTGATGGGTAGGTATAGGGTCCAGAGTGACCTAGACAAATTGGAGGATTGATCCAAAAGAAATCTGAGGTTCAGCAAGGACAAGTGCAGAGTCCTGCACTTAGGACAGAAGAATCCCATGCACCGTTACAGGCTGGGGACCAACTTGCTAAGGAACAGTTCTGCAGAAAACGACCTGAGGATTACAGTGGACGAGAAGCTGGATATAAGTCAACAGTGTGCCTTTGTTGCCAAGAAGGCCAACGGCATATTGGGCTGCATTAGTAGGAGTATTGCCAGCAGATCAAGGGAAGTGATTGTTCCCCTCTATTCGGCATTGATGAGGCCACATCTGGAGTACTGCGTCCAGTTTTGGGCCCCCCCACTACAGAAAGGATGTGCACAAATTGGAGAGAGTCCAGTGGAAGGCAACAAAAATGATTAGGGGGCTGGGTGACATGACTTATGAGGAGAGGCTGAGGGAACCGGGCTCATTTAGTCTGCAGAAGAGAAGAGTGAGGGGTGATCTGATAGCAGCCTTCAACTACCTGAAGGGGGGTTCCAAAGAGGATGGAGCTTGGCTGTTCTCAGTGGTGGCAGATGACAGAACAAGGAGCAATGGTCTCAAGTTGCAGTGTGGCAGGTCTAGGTTGGATATTAGGAAAAACTATTTTACTAGGAGGGTGGTGAAGCATTGGAATGGGTTACCTAGGGAGCTGGTGGAATTTCCATCCATAGAGGTTTTTAAGGCCTGGCTTGACAAAAGCTTGGCTGGGATGATTTAGTTGGTGTTGGTCCTGCTTTGAGCAGGGGGGTTGGACTATATGACCTCCTGAGGTCTCTTCCAATCCTAATATTCTGTGATTCATAGGATGGTTTCTCAGCATTTTCTGAAAACCAGGCCCCTTTAAAGCTTTCTGAAATTGGGTACTTGAGGATCACTTACCACTTTAGAAAATTTAGGCCTAAATAGTACACTTACTTGTAATATTGGCAGTTGTAAGAACTGATGTAGAAATTGAAATAAGTTAAACTAGTCTTTTCCATTTTAACATCTGAGGAATGTTCATGTAAGTAAAAATACCAAATTGCTGTTCATCTAGGAGCGAAACTGGATTATGACCCTTGACTTTAGACTGCCTTGCTACGAGTTCAACATGCTAGCAACATGGTCATTGCTAAGAGCAGACTTAAAAGCCAATTTCAAATTAAAATATTTAAAATTATATTTAAGTTTATAATTCTATTTGATAAATTATCCATGTGAACTCTTGAGAATAATATATTTGTGACTGAAGTCTAACAATAAAACGTTGTCTATCTTTTTCAAAACCTTGAATGCCTTCTCGCTTTTAGGGTACATGTTTTGTGAAATTTTATATATATATTTTTTTCTTTAAATATTTGTAATATGTACACAACTTTAATGTTTGAATGATTCCTTCTCATGCAGGATGCTAAAAAGTCTCCAAGGTAATTATAGGAAAGCCCAAGAGAACTGTTCTGTTGCTTTGCTATGTAATAAATGTGAAAAAAATAGCCAGGACAACTTAGATTACAGTAATTTATTGCATGTGCACTATCAAATGGCAACAATGACATTTGAATCCGCAATAAATCACATTGCATGCTAATATTTACCCTGTCCTTCACATTAAAATAAATACTTTGCTATCAGAAGACCCAAGGAAGGAGAGCTGGCTTTAGTGTTTTTGGATGGACCCTCAAGCCAGTTTTTCTCCCCACTCCCCTTTCTCCTTTGATTGAAGGAAACTTCTATCCATCATGATCACACTGCTCTGTTCAGGGCCAATCTGTAGATTTTAGAAAAGGTTATTGAGAATTTCTGGGGATGGACCCCAAACTTATTTGATTCATGTTTATGAAGTGTGTGTTAATACTCCTCCGATACCAAAGCCCCCAGGTGCAGAAGTGGAGTCTAGCTGCTTTTGCTGGAGTCGATGCATGGTTGACAATCGTTAAAACAATTCTGAGGGACAATTGCCCAAATGAACTGGAGGTCTGGAGTATGCCAGGCCCTTAGCCACAGGAGGGCTTTGTGTGCATTCTGGTGAACTTCATCTCTGAAGTGTCTGACATTGTCACAGCCACCCTGGAGGTAGGCATTAGCCCCATTTTTGAATTAAGGAAATTGAGACACTCATTAAATGGCTTGACTAAGCTCACAGTGGAAGCCAGTGTTAGAACTGAGATTAGAACACGGGAATACCATGCTCTCATTTCTGTACGTGGCGTGAGAGGCAGTGTGATCTAGTGGACTATTTAGGAACCTCTCCCTGTGGACAAAGTCACTAACATTAATATGTAGCATAGGAGCTGGCTCAGCTGCATGAAGCTTGCGGGGGATGGGGGGGGGGGAGCTTGCATCAGCCCTAGTGCCTTCTGTGGAAACCTGGGTGGTTTTTCCATCTCTTCCATTGACTGAGCTGATCTGAATTCCTCAAAGCAATCAAGAGACCTGTTCACATCTGCACAAGGGACTCGTAATATGCCGTGATCTTCTGGGGTGGGGGAGGTGCGGAAGTAGTGGTGAAATTCTAACCCTTGTGAATGTTTTACATGTGTTTTTACATTTTCAACACTGTCTTCCTAAGGAAGAGGACTAGAAATTTAGCTCAATATTTTCCACCTAGAGCCCAGTCTAAATCCACATTTCCACACCTAAATACAGTAGCCTCATATTCAGAAGTGCTGAGCTGACTTCAAGGGGAGCTGCAAGTGTGCAGCACCTCTGAAAAATTGTCTGCTTAAATGTAGGCACCCAAACTGAAACATAATGATTCTCCTTTTTAGTAAAATCTAAAGTCTTTCAAATTTCTAGGTCCTGAAATCAGAGGAACTTCACAGATCCTAAAACCAGTTCTGGATTCAAGCTTGAGCAAGCTTCACTGAACTCTCCTAAAATAATAGCTTTTCCCATGTGCTTCAAACTAGCGATGTATGAAACATATAAGGGTCCTATCACTATGCTACTATTATACCCACAACACTTGCATGAGAAGGGGGCTGTTGCATTTCCCTGATCACATCATTGGACCAGTCATTTTATTGGAGAGGCTTTTATTTTATGATGTGCTCTCACCTCAGGGTCCTGTTTATCTAACCAAAGATACCAAGGAGTATCCCTCAACAGGAAAAACTAAGGAGACATTTTTATTCTCCCTGAAGAAGTGATTGAGACAGTCATAGAAATTTATGGAGATTGATGCCAGCTTAACATGTCAGCCAACCTCCCCCCTCTCTTGTGGTGTTGCAGACTGGCACTAGAATTGGGGTTGTTTAAAAAAAAAAACTTTAATTCTGATGGCAGTATCTTTTTTTCCCCCCATCTCCTAGCCATGCAAATAAGCCAATATTCCTATCACAAAGCAGAGGCCTGAAGTTCAGCCTTGTAGCATCTTGTGGGAAGCGGGCATCAACACTGCTAAACAAGTCTGTAAGAATATTTAGTACCACTCTGAATATCACTGGATAAAAATTGCTAAAAATGGATATGCCAGCCTGTCACCCAGGTCTTGGGTGAAATGTCGCTTAACCAGAGACACCTATGAAGAGTATTTGTCAAAAATGTGAAGGCCACATTAGCGAAAGGTTGCGTTTTGACTAGTATCGCATGCACAACCTGCATATTTTGAATGATGTATCAGCTCTGTTGCAGTAAAACTCTTCATTGTGGTTCAGGGGCTACAAGTGACACATGAACATGGTCAGACAGAGAAATACTGTAATGTGGTTCTCCAGTGACAGGGAACTTATTATGTGGTTTATGGAATTGATGATTTGCTGGACAACAAGAAATGTTTGTCTGACTGATGGTAGCTTTATCATTTGTCTTTATTTGAAAGGAACTAGTAGCTACTGGTACTGCTTTTTTTTTTTTTTTTTTTTTTTTTTTGGTCGAAACAATAAGTCACACAGAAGGGCTGGAAGGAGTGCTGATCTCTTCAGTATTCCCTATGAATGAGTTAGAAGAACTCTAACCACCTTCTTGTGGGTTTGCTTCTTGAATTGCAGATCATATTATGTTCCACTCAATTCAATGGAGGAAATAAAAATGCAAAGATTAGTTCTTGACCTTATCGTATATCCTTGAGAAATATCTCTTCTCACATTAACGTCTCCTTCCCCTACCCTGTCTAGGGATTGAGAGCTCAGATAAGGCATTTTTTATTATAAGTAGTTTCCAACCTAAGATGTTAATGTCTATTTGCAATCTGTCACTTGTAGACTTGGTATGACTTGTTACACAAGCTGGTTTACATGAGAAGCAGACTGACCAGAATATTTCATAAATGTAATGGTCATTTGAAACTATGTTGCCTGGTGGAGTCTGAGTTTAATTACCCCATACTCCAGCAGTCCTTTAAGGGACTCTCTCAGGATATTTTAAATAATTTTAAACTCCTTTTAGCTTGGGCCTAGATTGCTCACAGTGCTTAGGACCTTATTGCTTAGTTAGTATCATCGGAGCCTGTTACTCTTTCTGACAGTGAGCATCAGAAACTGTTCCTTAACGTTTGATATCCCATTGAAGCTGGAATCTGTTATGAACATTTCTTTTTCACCATGGCTCTCATGTTGACTGGTTTATTGTTGGGTGGCTCCTGATCTTGACTGATGGGCCTTTGTTTCAGAGAAGCAATTTTCTTGTACTGGGAGTGGGATAGACTAGATCTCCTAATAGTTCTAACTTTCAATTTAAAGGCTTATTTGCGGATTTTGGAAGAGCAGGGTGGAAGAAATTACATGGACTGTACAAACAGCTAAGAGAGTGTCAAGTAATACACCTAGAAACCTTAATACCTTCAAGTATCTCAGCAGTCCCTTCTTTTTCATAGATATAGTTGTACTCGTCTAATTCCCTATAATTAATCAGTCATATTTTTGTTCTGTGCATTCACCTTCATATTCTAGCATATAACGTGGTTCAGTTATTGTGCTGTTTCTCACTGAAGAATGACATAATCACATTTTAACTATATCGGCTGTATGGTGGCAAGTCCTTGGAAGCATGAATGCAATAGGGTCTTCCAATATTTCAGTACTTCTGAGGAAAACACAAGAGTTTCTGAAAGTTCTTTGCCAACCTTTAGATTCTTTTATTAACGGGTGAATAAGAGGATAATTTGCCATAATTAAGTGCTTTGGAACTATGGTGATGAGCACCATATAAAAACTCACAGAAATAAGCTAGCATTGTATATTATGCAAGAAAACTTTATTTAAAGCAACACTTTAATTTTTAGGCCTCACTTTTTTTAATAAAGCAAACCTTATAATATCCTTTCAGACCTAGTTGCTACTGTCACTGTTTGCCTCACTGTTTCACCCCAATAGTGGATGGATAACCCCATGAGGCTTAAACATATATTCATTTACAAAATAATACCTGTGAGGAGGAATATGTTATGCAGTGATTGTCTTTGTTATCAGAGGTTTTACACAAATTAAAGAAAAATGCTTCATGATAGTTTTGCAACCAAACTGGTAGAATTAAAAAAAGGGTATCGTACCAGATGCACATAGACAATGAGATGGAGACCCCAATCCACTTGCTATATACACAGTAGATTTGATATCTACAAATCTTTTAGTCACGTTGGCATGCAAATAGTTAATAACCACATTATAAAAATTGAAGTCCTAGGAAAGTTGGACAACCTGTGCTCAAAGCAGGAGCCTGAAAGAGGGACTCAATCCTAATTTCAGCTCTAAAGCTAACTTGCACATGGTGCTGAGCAAATCATATAGGGACTCATCCTGCAAGATGTTGAGAACCCAATGAAATTAATGGGAGATGAGAGCTCAGCCAAGCTGAGTGCTGGTGAAGTGTTCTGAAGACAAGAAACATGGAGACAACATATCATGGCCTGGAGAGCTATTAAAGACCAGTTGACAGAGTTTTTATAGCATTTTATAATGCGCATATTCCTGAGCTCTGAAAAGTAACAACCAAATGGGTGAAAATATATAAATATAAGTGTGGTTTCCAGAGATGGATCCTCTCACTGTGGCGTCACTTGATATCTGTGCTTCATGCATGTTACCAGATAGATGTTCATATTCTGGAACGGACTCTCCACTCAGATGACGAAAATCTGTGGCTTGCATTTCCAAACGTACAGAATCAGTTTTAAAAAGGAGAAGCATCAACTTAAGTTCCTAAATTTATTGGACTTTTTCTACTACTAACAGAGAACTACTTTGATATCAATGTGTATTTCATACGTGCCATGTGGGCAGCAAGGAAGAGGATCTAACTCTGCAAATAGTGACACTGTTGGAATCGTCATATTAAAACATGGGTCTCTATTTTACTGATGTAAGAGAAGGAATATATGAATGAAAACAGTATGCTTTTTCTGAAGGTAAGTTACTGTTTATTAGAAGTAAGTCTTATGGGGCTTCATGTATCCTTTCCTATTCTGAGATACATGAAGTATCTTATCATTCAAAATCTTAGCGTAGTGGGTTTTTTGTATTCTGGAAATTCAAGTTCACATGTTTTTTGTCATGTGAACTGGAGAGGTGAATGCTGACAACCCATAAATGTTTTAGTAGTGGAGTGTTGGAACTGACAGTTTCTATTGAGGAGGAATAGACTGACATGTTGAGGCAAAATGATGGCACTGGTACGTATAAGGCATTTGCAGCTTGTTTGAGCATTCCCAATCAAGAAGAAAAAAAATAAGGCTGCATTTTCTGGAGCATGTTCCCAAACTGTGCTATGCGTATGTGATGGGGTTCCCAGGATGCAACCTGGACTGCGGGACCACTGAACCTTCCAAACCCACCAGCCTGGGCTGCCTCTCACATTGTGGTGATGATGTCAAGCTACAAGCCTCTGACAGAAAGAAAAGGAGTACTTGTGGCACCTTAGAGACTAACAAATTTATTTGAGCATAAGCTTTTGTGAGCTACAGCTCACTTCATCGGATGCATTCAGTGAAAAATACAGTGGGGAGATGTATATACAGAGAGAACATGAAACAATGGGTGTTACCATACACACTGTAACCAGAGTGATCACTTAAGGTGAGCTATTACCAGCAGGAGAGCGGGGGGGAAAAAAACCTTTTTGTTTCATGTTCTCAATGTGTATATAAATCTCCTCACTGTATTTTCCACTGAATGCGTCCGATGAAGTGAGCTGTAGCTCATGAAAGCTTATGCTCAAATAAGCGTGTTAGTCTCTAAGGTGCCACAAGTACTCCTGTTCTGTTCTTTTTGCGAATACAGACTAACATGGCTGCTACTCTGAAGCCTCTGACAGGCACTGCACTTACACAGACATCCACAGGCAGGAGTACATCCAACTGAGTTACGTGATTGATCTCCCAGCCACTCATGAACCATCAATAGAGAGGCTTCAGCCAATTCCCCCCCAACTCCAGCTCTACACCCCAGAGCTGTACTATCTTTGCACTGGCCAGTGTAAGCTCACTATCTAGTTGGCCTCTTCATAGGAAAGTAGACATGCACCAGCCATTGTAATTGGAGCTGAGATTCCCATAGCAATTTAACCAAAGCATAAAACTTATTTATTAACTACAGAAAGATGTATAGATTTTAAGTGACTATAAGTAGCAGGCATAGAGATCAAAATTGGTTACCTAAGAAATAAAATATAAACACCAGTCTAAATTCTAACTTTAACAGACTAAGCAAAACTTGAATCAAGCAATCATAAAATTGAAGAACTGGAAGGGATCTTGAGAGGTCCTCTAGTCCAGTCCCCTGCACTCATGGCAGGACTAAGTATTATCTAGACCACCCTTGACAGATTGGAGATTTTTAAGAGCAGATTAGACAATGATGGAGATTCCACAGCATCCCTGGGCAATTTATTCCAGTATTTAACTACCCTGACAGGAATTTTTTTGTAATGTCCAACCTAAACCACCCTTGCTGCAATTTAAGCCTATTGCTTCTTGTCCAAGTCTCAGAGGTTAAGGAGAACAATTTTTCTCCCTTCTTCTTGCAACAACCTTTTATGTACTCGAAAATTTGTCATGTCCCCCCTCAGTCTTCTCTTTTCC
The DNA here is from genome assembly GCF_015237465.2 of Chelonia mydas. Lineage (NCBI taxonomy): Eukaryota > Metazoa > Chordata > Testudines > Cheloniidae > Chelonia > Chelonia mydas. Next base: position 72,689,801 of record NC_057850.1, on the reverse strand, counting down.
AAACTAAAACAAACTCAGTGTTTCACCCTAACAGGTGGTATAAGCAGGTTACAGTTCCTCAATATACAGACTAGACACCCTTCCAGCCTCAGACCACTCTTCCCCAGTTCAAAGACTTTTTCTTTCAGATGTTGAGATTGGGGTTGGGGGGGAAGGGAGGGAGGCCTAGTCGTGATGTCACATCTCTTTTTATACCGTCTTTCAGATGCTAGAAAGGTCATCATTGTGACATAGAGGTCAATCAGCCCGGGGGCAGGTCTTTAGGCACCCAACTCATTGGAGTGGCAAACAGACAGATTTTTGAGCAAGGAAACTGCCTGCTACTGTTTGTTCTACTATGTTCATGGAAACAGGACTTTGTAAATAAACAAGATTACAGCAAAAATATACCTGATTTATATAATCAATTCTTTTTCCTAACAGTAACAACCTTGCAAGGCCCTGAGTTTTGGTTAATCACTTGGGCTAAAGGGGCAGTGCTATTTTCTGGTTGTAAAAAAACTGGCAAGTCTAGAAATTCAGTGAACTCTGAAGAGAAACATAGATGTGCAGTGGAAGGGTTGCATTAGAAAGGCACAATGATGAAAGCTGCAGGAAGTGGCACGGGCCGAGGGATGTACTGGCTGCCACTTCCTGCAGCCCCCATTGGCCGGCACAGTGAACCACGGCCAGTGGGAGCCGCGATCAGCCAAACCCGTGGATGCGGCAGGTAAACAAATCGGCTGGGCCTGCCAGGGGCTTTCCCTGAACAAGCAGCGTCCCAAGTTTGGGAAACAGTGATATATGGTAATTGTAAAGGAGTGGAATAAAGCTACACGTTTAACCTTAAAGTATGATTCTAATCTGAAAAGTGACTCTGTAAATGGCATTGTGGCGTTCCATGTTTGTCTATTAATAGTCTCAAGTAAATATATATTTTCTAGCTCCCAGGTCTCCAAACTTGGTCTGAGATCTGGAGAGTTGAGCTGAGTTTTCTTCTAGTATAGCAGGTTCTGCCGGCCAAAGTATGACTCTGTTCCGTACAATAATAGGGGGCCACATAATGTAAGTGGCCAAGTTTGTGAAGACCTGACACTCAGTTTGCCAGCACATGTGTCTGTCATGCAAGCATTTTTGAATGCCAGACCTAATCCATTCCAAAACTTCAGAGAATGTTCTCTGCATCAATGCAGGAATGGCGGGCGACCCCTAAAAGTGTGTGGGGGGGGCCACCTGTGCCTGATCTGTGGCCCTGCCCCCATGCCTCCCCTTCTCCCTGAGGCTCTGCCCCCCACTGCCTCTTCCACCCAAAACCCCACCTCCTGCTCGCTCCTCTCTGCCCCTCCCCCCATTGCTCACCCTTACCACTGTTAAAAATTGGGATGGCATAGCCCTCATTTTTAAAAGTGATGGGGCCATGGCCCCTGGTACCCCTGCATCAATGGCCAGAACCCTATTGTTTTTAGGAAAAATTGGAAAACCAAAAAGGGAGAAAATGGTGGACACATGAAATTCATGCCAGCTCTTTCACCCAGCCGCTGGCTTGAGCACCTTTGCAATCTATTGGTTGATGGCATACTTTGTCTTCCAGCAGAACACCCAATCTCATCTCTGCTTATCCTACCAATACAGTTTACTGTGTTGACTCCCTGAATGACTTATCTCCCATAATAATGGGGGGAAATGGGGAATTTCAGAGGGCATGGATGGAAAGGGAGAATGGGGACATGCACATAGCCCATGGCATGGAGGAAAGAATGGGGACCCTGGTATGGGGGGAGGGGGAAATTGTGGGGCACCCAGAACACCTGGTGTGGGAGATTGGGGGACCCTGATATAGGAGTGAGGGAATGCCTGCCATGGGAGGGAGGGGTGAATGGGGGAGGGGGAGTGAGAATGAATACTCAGAACAGCTGACATGGCGGGAGAATGGGGGACACACAGAGCCCTCAGTGGGGGAAGATTGGGGGGGAGCTGCTGAAAGTATCTGAAAGAGAGGGGCATGTGAGGGTGGCACAAAGGGAGTTGGGGCTGGGGGGCCGGGGAAGAATGGAGGGATGCAAGATGCCCCTGCAGTAAGCTCAGCCAACAGACGCTACTAAGTGTGTAACCTCCTAGTGTTTAAGCACATGTCAATCTTCAGTGTAGTTATACTCACAAAATGCCTGTAAGGTAGGGAAGTGCTGTTATTCCCATTTTACAGATGGGGAACTGAGGCACAGAGAGACTAAAGGTCTTTCCCAAGGTCACGCAGGAAGTTTGTGGCAAAAGCAGGTCACAGAGTCTCAGGTGAGCACTCTAACTACTGGACCATCCTATGACCTCAGTCACACCTGTGCAAACTTACTGTCTTCAAATTAAGTCCTCTGACATCTGTGGTGTCTGTCTTTAGTGGCTTTGTACATGTGTAATTGTTTGCAAGTAAGTAACCAATACTTCTTATACACAAGAAGGAATAGTATCCTGCTCATACTCTTTGCTGTTATCTCAGCAGTGCTACCAAGAGGAATGCAAGTTTATTTTCTATAGCTCTTACCTGGTATCTCAGCATCCCCCAAACATTAATTAATTATCTTCACAATATCCATGTGAGGTAGGGAAGTAATCCCATTATTGGATGGGAAAACTGAGGCACAGAGTTTGCACAGGAAGACTGAGGCAGAGGTGGCAATAGAATCCAGATGTCCTGAGTATCAGTCTAGTGCCTTAACCAGAAGACCATCTACTGGGTTGATAAGATGATTCCAGATGCAGATAGTGGGCAGCTCTCTGGAGTACAATGGTGGCATTTTTACATAGTCACTCTTTAGGACCACACTTGCCTATTTGATTTTTTTCAAGTGCTTAACTATGCAACCCTAATGTCGCATTAACTAATTTTAAAACATTCTTCAAAATAAGTCCCCAGTTCCATAACATACCAGACAGCCAAAGCCAGTTAGTGCTTTTTATTGTTACCAGTAAACTACATACTTGTAATCTTAATATGCAGTCATTGGTGGAAAAATTGGCCTAGTATCTTAAAATTGCAAACTAAACTTATGCATGTTCCTAGCCTGTGCATGTTATGATATATATGGACGTGTACGAGTTTAGGTGACTGAAGGAATTGCTTACAAATACTTAAAGAACTGCTTTTAAGTCTACCAAACTGATTGGCTTCAATAAGGCCAGTAATTCTAAAGACAGGAACATTTAAAATGTATCTATCAAAATGATTTTGAAAGTTGCACACTATTTGCTGTGAATTAATTTACAATGCATCTCCAAGAATACAGCACATCTTTTAACAAAATTTTCCATCATTCAATATTCAGTAACCGATTTCTGAAGGATTATAACTTTGGTAACGTCAAAGCCATGAACTGCTAATTCTCATTAGGCTCTCCTCATGTTAAGTTTCTAACTGTAGTAGTTTTTGCTATAGTCGTGACTTAAAGAAGTGTCTGTAGAATTTCTTAAATGGGAAAAACTGAGTATTTTTTTACCTTGCCAAACTAAAAACCTACAGAATTTTGCCTAAACTGTTTTTATATATTAAAAAAAAAAAGCTACTTATGGCAGAGAGAGAGCTTGAGAAGTTTCAGCAGCAAAACTGTGCTGTAAAGCTGAGTATGTGCAAAGGGGCATATAATGGAAATGGTATCCTTAGATATAGCAGTTACTGCCAGCCATCCTCTAATAAAAGAAGTGCAGGTTATTTCCTAGTTATTGATGTGCCTCATGCCATTAACCCCACCTTGTCAGTAATCTCCAAGTCCTGTCCTGTGCAATGGTCATGGTTACTTTTCAAAATTTTAACCCCTCTAACAGTTTAATAGGAAATGATTAAGTCTAGTCACTTTTGGTTTTGAGTTTACAATATAGCTTCAGTTCAGCCTCAAAGTAGTAGCTCAGTGCACTCCTCAGTGGAATATGTGGGTTCGGATCCCACGCTTCTTGCTTCGTTGTTCCATGCATGGAGCACCAGCGTGGTGCGATGACATGGGCTTGGGTTCTGAAGTAATACGTAAAGTTGGTGAGCAGCACTAATGCATGACCCAGAAATCTGATCAACTTCATTCATACTCAATTACTACACCTAACTCTAAAAACAGACAGCCTACTGGTAAAAACAGATCAAAACATGCAGGAGCACCAGACTAGCCGACTATTACAGACAGATGCTTAACATACTCCTTCAGTGATTGCACACAAGATGTAGAAGCCAGCAGATATCAGACACATTGAAAATGCCAGTAGGAAAGACTTTAATCAGTGTGACAGGAGCAACTGAAACGCAGACATTTTCTACTTCTCTCTACCAAACAAAAAGAGAGGAGAGACTTGTTCTCATGATCAAAAAGTAGCATTGCCTACTAAAGTGGCAAAGGGAAGAAACCGCTGGAAGAAATAACAGTTCCACAAAGTATGGCAGCCTGTGCTATCAAATTATATATTAACAATAATGCAAAATGGACACACTTTGTAAATCTCATCTACTCAATTACTACTGTTAGACCTACTATTTACATAGATACTTAGTGTACTGGCTGGCAGTACTTCTCATACTAATAGTAACAGAAATTATATTAACTGACTCTGAAGCCAGATCTATGGCACCCTCCCAGCTGGTGTCATAAAGCCTTTACAGAAAGAGGTAGGAAGCTTATAAAGCATTGGAAGGGAATTAGGCCTTCATGAGAGCGCAGAAGTGATCTTCATTCATAGTTGCCAAGGTCTTTGATCCATGTATTATCTCTATATGCATCTCCATCTTGGAGGAGCTCAGCAAAAGAGAATTATATTCCAAGGGGTAGAGCTGGCTGGCTGCTCTGTGGGGATGAAATCTGATGCCTCTTAGAGGTAAGGGCTGTGAGCGTATCCTAGCCACTTGTGAGGAACAGTGCATGTTTGTCCTCCTTCTGTGCCTATTAAGTCATTCAGCGGGACAAGACTGTTTTAATAGTGTAACACTTTTCTTTTTGATCACTCAGAAGATTTATTGGTGGCTTTGTGAACAAGGGAAGGAAAACTTTTAGCAGCCTATAGCCTTTGTTCATGTCAATGTGCAACGTGAAATTAAGGCACGGGAAGAGAATCAAAAGATTTGGATCAAAAATGTGTTTTAAATTACTAAGGCATAAAGAGGCATGAAAAATCTGCCACATGCTTGTTGGAATTTTCAGATGTGTACTCTGTCAGTGTCTCTTCTGTGAATTGATCTGAGTCAAGAAGGATACCTTTGGGTTTTTTGGAATTGAAGGGAACACTGAATTCAGCTCCATCTTACAATTGCTGGTGCTATTCTATCTGTGCAGAACTCTGCTCCCATAATATATGTAGTTTTGAGATAAACTGGTGAAGATTAATTGGACTATCTTGTAGCCAGCAAAATGATCCCATACAGCAGTATGTTTGTTTGCTAGTTCACACTTTATGGCTATGACTGAGGGTATGTCCACACTGCTGTCAAAAGTCTGATTGCAGCACATATAGACCTACTCAGGCTAGCTTTCATCAAAGCCACCTTCAGTAACAATAGCAATGAAACCACGTCAGGACAGGGGATGGCTGCTCAAGGATGTAACCAGGGTACCTTGGCAAGCCGGTGTAGCCAATGCAGCTGCACATGCTGCTGCAGCTTCACTGCTATTGTTACTTGAGCTAGCTAATTACAGTAGAACCTCAGAGTTACGATCACCTCGCGAATGGAGGTCATTCAGAACTCTGAAATGTTTGTAACTCTGAACAAAACGTTATGGCTGTTCTTTCAAAAGTTTACAGTTGAACAGTAACTTAATACAGCTTTGAAACTTTACGATGCAGAACAAAAATGCTGCTTTTAACCATCTTAATTTAAATGAAACAAGCACAGAAACAGTTTCCTGACCTTGTCAAATCTTTTTTTTTTAATTTCCCTTTATTTTTTTAGTAGTTTCCATTTAACACAGTACTGTATTTGTATTTTTGGTTCTGCTGTTGCTGATTGTATACTTCTGTTTCCAAATGACGTGCGTAGCTGACCGGTCAGTTCGTAACTCTGGTGTTTGTGACTCTGAGGTTCTACTGTAGATCACAACTAGTTTAGGTATGTCTACACATGCCGCAATCACATCTTTTTGTTGCAGTGAGACATACCCTGAATTTATCCATTTATGCAACCTGTTGTGGCTGGGGTAGTCATTCATTCATTGTGCAAACAGTGACTGTCAGACACTTTTGGCCCCTTTAAAATTCCCTTCCAATTGCTCAAAATTGTTTTTATATCCTGTTTTCTTTTTGGAAAAAGTGGTGAAGACATTCAAAGCCAGGAGAGGAAAGTTTCTAGCATGCATAGCTCCTGTCTTTCGCGTTATAATTTGTTGTAAGGATTGCATCATGTAGCATTAAATTCCCAGTGCTTGAAGAAAAAAAAAAATCTGCTTAATAGGATGGGAAGCGTCCAGTCCACTGAGGCACAGAAGCAGAACACACGGATCGAAACTCAAAAGAAAATACCTATCCCTGAGTCATTAAATTCTTAAATACATGCCCAAGTGTAAAAGGTGCCACCTGATTCAGATTGCATCAACAGTAGAGCTAGGGGATTTTTTTTTTTTTTTTTTTTTTTTTTTTTGAAAAATAGCTTATTTTCTGAAAAATGCAGTTTTGGTTGACTTGAAATTATTCAGGAATTCATTGCCATTCGTAGTCATTCATGATGACAATGAATAGTCATTGGGCCAGGAAAGAGTGAGAAGTGACTCTGTAGCCTAGTGGTAGGGCACTCCTCTGGGAGACCCAAGTTTAAGACCCTGCTCCAGTGACTAACTATTGATGCAACATGGAATTGCTTCAACAGAAGAGAGAGGCACCTTCCCTTCTCTGTCTTTTCTGTTTTATGAACACAGGTCTTGTCTATATGAATGGTTAGTGCATGGCAAGCAGGGGTGTAAACTTACCTCACATTAGCCTGATGCATACAAACAGTCCACACTAAAAGTTCCCTAGTGCATTTTGATCTACCCTGCTTTGAAATGGGAATAGATCAAAGCACACTAGTGCATGGTCATATGGACAGTTAGTGCGCAGCAGGCTAGTGTGAGGTAAACTTATACCCCAGCTTCCATGCACTAACTGGTCATATAGACAAGCCCTTGTGGTCCTTTACTTTTGTTAAAATGCCCAAAATTGAAACATGATTTTGAGTTTGGTCGAACAAAGTATTCTGTTTGGCTCCTCTGTGTTTTCCGACTCTTCAGTTGGCTGAAAAAAATTGGAAAACGTTGGTTTTGGTTCAACACAAAGTTAAACATTTTTTTCATTTTTGTTTTTTTGGAATGCTACTGAACCAAAAAGTCCATTATTCACCCAGCTTTGGTTAACAGCATTCTGCATAACCTCTCCTCTCAGCCCCCTAATGGACAGCTGTGGAACACAGCAATGTAGTGAAATGTAGGGAATATAGACCCACGAGGTACTGTATATAGTTTTGTTTTGTTTTTTTTTAAGTGGGTCATAGCCAGGAAGATCAGTTTGGTGGAATGCTCATAAATTTACTGTGATTATGTTCTTGCTTAGAAAAGCCTGGCAAAATTAAGGGGCAGAAATATGACCTGCGATTATGAATAAACTCTGAATGTGGTGGTGCAAGAGACCTAACAGATTTCCTACCATCTAGGAGGCACATATGACTGTTGTGCAGTTATACCAGACACTGTGCTATTGTGTGAACTCAGCTGAATTAGGGTATTGTGAGGAAGGGTTTCTCCTCTTGTTTCATTTTTAGAACAGACATGGTTGTTGCATCGCTGCATATCCCATATAGACAAAGACCATTCATTATTTTTTCCTATTTCCTTGCTGAGCTAATTGTTGTCATGTTTTCCTTCTAGTACCAAATTTCTGTAAGGAATACTTCATTCCGGCAACCAGGGAAAGTGCTTGGATGCTCAAAGTAAGTGTTTTATTTCTCTCCGTAGCGTGATAAAATGTACAGTATGTTCTGACTGACATTAAAAGTAATGAGGTATTGCTTTGATTTTGTTTATATTTTTAAAGAGCAAGTCAACAGTTGGGTGACATTCAGTATACAGTAGTTACTGAGTTTCCTTTGCAGCAAGACCTAGCATACAAAAATAAATAGGTACAAGTCAGAACAAGTTGCCTTTGTAAATGGTAGTATCCATGCAATACAAATTAATTGTAATAAATTCACAGCTAGCAGCACCAATGACAACTGCTTCCAGAAGAAATATTGCAAATGTGAATAAAGGGCGGGGGGGCATCAATAAAGAGGGAAGCCAAAGGTGGGAGAGGAATCTCTTTCTCTCCCTATCTTTCCTTTTCTCTCTCTCTCTCTCTCTCTCTCTCTCCCCCCCCCCCCCCCCCCCCTCTTTCTTGTCTCTTGTCCTTCTCTCCTGCTTCAGGAACTCTGGTGGAAAACTGTCTTATGCTCTCTCTTCAATGCTCCATTTTACTTCATTGAGTTAGCAGCTCTACCAGTGAAATAATACAGCTTTTCCAATTTTAACTGGGGGAAAAAAGAGCTAGACCAAATGCTACTGTACATGATTAATACATATCTGATAAGGAACATCTCTTTGTAAATTTTCAGTTAGTTGTGTATTGGACACTAGGTTAATCTATCCAGCCTCCAATTTGTCATATTGCAATTTGCACAGTCATAATTTGGCTCACCTGTAGGAACAGCAGAGAACAATGATACAATTAGAGGTAGGTCCACAAGATGGCAATGTTTTGAAAGTCTTTAAAATGATCACTTGAACTGTGGTTGATAAAAGAAACATTGTCACATATTAACTGTCTTTTTGTATCATGGTTGCCAAGTGTCTGTCTTGTTACACAGCCTGAATTCTAAACTTTCCCCAAAAGGAAGACTAGAATACAATATTATAGTCTTTTTTTTAAATAAAAACACCTTCTAGCATGTGGTGTGGAGCTGTCAAAAGTATATGCACACATGCAGTCTCTCTTGGTAAGGTACAGAGTACAGTTCACTGTATGGCATATCTTATAACACATTATATTTTATGTAGTTGTGCACTTAACATATAAATAAAATGACATATCCCTGCTCAGAAACTTTTAGTTTAGAACCCTCCTGCCAATGCTTGAAAGTCTGTCAATGTTACCATTTATAAAGTCTGACTTTGATGGGGGCATAAGGCATGTCTCATTTGCTAGAATATTTTATTTATGTTGTATATTTTAGCAAAGATGAGCCATATTTTTCCTGTACTCTCTAATCAATGTTAAGGCTTTTTTCACAAGGGAACTAGGGAGATCGGTCAACTGTTGATTAAGGGTTTTGAATATCTTGAAACTGCTCAGACATATTTGTAAAAAGGTGCTACAAATGCACAGTTGGTGGGTTTTTAGCTCAAATCAACAGGAGGGGAGACCTGAATATTTGCAGAGAATTGGGATCTGTTGAGAGGTTTAGGTTAGAACAGTTCCTAGGAGATGAAGAATTGGAACTGAACCTTGTTTGACGGGGGTCTGGGGAGAGGGAGCAGTTAAAAGAGAAGACTGAAACCGTGATGGGGAGAGCTGTAAGGGGATAACTGCAGACTTTAGAAGCTATGAGAATGAAGTGATGAGAGCTGAAAGAATTTGAGGAACCAGAAGATATATGCAGTATATTTAAGCTGGGAGTTTTCATATTAAGGACAGTGGATAATTGCTATAGCACAAGAGAAGCTGAAAGAGGCCTGGAATGAGTCAAAGATGAAACAAAGGATCTGGGCCCCATGAAGAAGCTGAGAAACTCAAAGCTGTAGGAATTCTAATGGATTTCCTCCACTTGCACCTTGTTTTTAACAGTGGTCGGACTGCACCAGTGGAAGTGCCTAACGTAGAGTGGCCATGTCCTTTTAATCATGTATTTTCTAACCCTGCTCAAAATATGTCTGGATGATACTGTTAAAACACTCTCAGCTGCAATCAATCTGATTATACTAGTATTCCCATAGATGGTTGTGAAACAGTAGGCAATCTGAAGAAAACTACTAGTGTAGAGGCAACAGAGATATATAGTCTACTTTACAAAAGTCTCCTTGTGACTACACATTGCCTAATAAAACTTATCTTGGACATACAGATTTCCTGGAGTGAATAGTCCCACCCTCAGACCAACAGGCGGCTTTCCAGAGTATTCCCTCTGGTCTGCTGCCTACTCTGTAGTCTTTCCTCCCAAAATCCGTGGAACTTTGTAGAACGCTGAATATCAAAATAAAGTCCCAGCTGCCAGCTTTTTAATACCAGAGGTTTATCATACTGCTATAAAGATAGCTGCACTATAGCCGAACATTGACCGAATCCAGGTTTCACATATCAATATGCAATGGAATTTTGATGCACTTTCATGCTTTCTTTGACAACTCAGTGGTGGTTTGTGGGTTTTTGTTTAATTGTTAAAGTTGTAGGGATAGCCATATAGGGAAGGAAGTTCAACTATCCAGGCAGTTTTACAACTTTCATTTAGAATACTCCCCCAGGATATGTAGCAAGTTTTCATTGGCAGTTAAACATACAATGCATTAAGCAAGGAATTTTAAAAGAACAGATTTAGAATGCATCCTAACAACAAAAAACATTGCTGTTTCTATGGTGCTTTGGAGTCCATGTTTACTTGCAGTTATTCAGTATTTTCTGGCTAGCAGTACAAGCAGCCAAAAGCATCTAATCCAGTGTGGATTAGAAAACAGAATTTGTTCAGGAAAGGAACACAATAAAACAACTTCAATATCCTGGCAGGTTTTCTTTGCTTCACTAAAGCTAAAACTTTCTAAATCTACTTGATAAGAGGCTTTCATTATTTGCTCTGCTTCTTGCATGTAGAAAAGATATGCTTAGTTACTTGAAAGCAGGAAGAGTAAAGGAACACTGTCTTTCCTTCCAGGCGGGGGAAAAAGTTCCTCTGCTTCTTTTGCATCTTCATTATTAGCCAGAGGGGGTCACTAAAACAAGTCACTTTAATCCTTTGGCTGAATGCATTGCTTTCACAGCATTTCCATCCTGTGGAAAGTGAATGGGTCTTCCAAAAGTCAGTGTAGGGTAACATCCTATGACAGTCACAACTGCATGAAGACACAATTGTTTTATGGTCAATTTTGATTTAACATGAGAAGAGAGCTGTAGTTTGGATCTAAATTTTGAACCTGAAAGACAAAGTTAACTTGAATGGAATGTTTGTTTATGGCTTCATGCTAACCAGTGTTCTTTCCTTGCCTTACTTAGTAATTGAACAAACTAAATATCCTTTTATGGTCTTGTCTGAAAATGTTCTGAACCATAGGGTGACTTTTTTTTCCCCCCACTGTCCTACTACCAGGAATTATCCCACAGGAGTTCATCAATGCAACTGACTCATTTAAAAAAAACACCACAGTATTTTTTAAAAAAATGCAACATATGTAAGGTTTTGTTCAAAGTTAATGACAGTCCATTCCAATGGCCAAGCTATCAATGTTAACTATAACTCATAACTATTAAATATATGGGTTTTTGTTACTTTGCATTAAATAAAATCAGCACATAATTTTCTAACGTCATGAGCAAAATATATTATTGTAATATCTTTGCTATATTTTTGTTTAAAATACTTAAAAGGCAGGCTTTTTACAATAGAGCAACTTAACTTCATAGTAATAAGACCCATTTCAGCTTACTGAATTTTGTTACTTAGTTGCTATTCAAAAATATGCATAAAATAAATGGAAAATAAAGTTAGGATTATATCATTTTATGGGCTTTTGGTAAATGGATGCCAGATTCTAGTTCGTGTATAGTGTATTGCATTTTGTCCATTTCAACAATTTATTAGTGTATTAAAGATACTTCAAGCAATGACTAAGCGCTCTTGCAGTCTGAGCAGAGAAATCCTAGATTGCTCTGCTTCTGTGATTCAGCAGTTTAAGAAACCCAACCTGCTTTCCAGAGCCGGCTCACTGGAAATATTTGTGACTCAATATGACACACTCAGATTTTGCAGAAACAAATTTTCATTTTAGAAAAAGTTTCTACCTGTTAGGGCTGTAAAGAGAACCTTCCAAATGTGAGCAGAGTATAATCCAATGCAATGTTGTCTTCCTCGGTCTGCAGGCAGCCTGAAACAAGACAGGGGTATTATTTTCCCCAAACTAACCCCATTAATCTTACTAGACCAGTGGTGGGCAACCTGCGGCCTGCAAGCTACACATGGCCTGCCAGGGTAATCCACTGGCGGGCCCGCAAGACAGTTTTACACTGACTGTCTGCAAGCACGGTCGCCAGCAGCTCCCAGTGGCTGCAGTTCACCATTCCCAGCCAATGAGAGCCACGGGAAGCAGCAGCCAGCACGTCCCTGTGGCCCGCGCTACTTCCATTGGCCAAGAACGGCGAATCATGGCCACCGGGAGCTGCAGGCAGCCATGCCTGTTGATGGTCAGTGTAATCAAACTGTCTCACGACCTGCCAGCGGATTACCCTGATGGGCTGCAGGTTGCCCAATACTGTACTAAAGTGTAAAAACCATATTGGTGATACTTAAAATATCATCAACTATTTAATTGTTGATCATTTTAGCAGATGGAAAGGGGTGGGAGTAAAGTGATGGGTAATTACTGGGAGCTGCTGCAGGGAAGGATATGCAGAGGGAAGAAAGAAAGGACACAGGGAATAGGAAGAGAAATGAAAGAAACATGGGGAAGGAAGAGAAACAAAGGGCTGAAATAGCAGTGGTCCTAAACGTCAGCATATTTTCCCCCTAAGTGATGTTGATGAGTGTGACAAAGACCTGGACATGTAACTAAGAATTTAGCTGCTGTATAAGGGCTATCTTCTGTTCCTCCCTTTGAGCAAATTTCTCATTGACATCTGTGGGAGATCAGGTGTGGAATGAAGGAAGCACATAGTCCTATATGTGTGTCCCTGCCATAGGACCATAATTAGAAATGGAGTTCAATCCTCTCCACAGAATGTTTGACAGCCTGCTTTAGTCATAATCTTTCTTACATGAATTCTTTAAGAAATGTAGTGGGAGCATCAGATAGAGGGTCTTCTAAAGTACAGTAAAAAGAACGAGGAGTACTTGTGGCACCTTAGACTAACAAATTTATTTGAGCATAAGCTTTCGTGGGCTAAAACCCACTTCATCGGATGCATGCAGTGGAAAATACAGTAGGAAGATAGATAATCTATCTATACACACAGAGAACATGCCCTTCACATTTCCAGTTTTGCCTTGCAAGTAGATAACATTACCACACTGTAACTGAAGCCTATACTAAGAATGGAGAATGCCTAGGGAATAGCATGAACACTGAGGGAACAGTATTTAATTGCATCAGGCAACTGAATATTAAGCACATCCGTGTTGCCAGTCCCACACATTCAGAAATCATGATTCAGGCCCCCCATACCATGAGAGTGACTGACTTAAAAATTGAAATAATATAAGGACTAGATGATCTCCTGAGGTCCCTTCCAACCCTGATATTCTGTGATTCTGTGAAATGCCTTTTGGGATCTTTTTATTTGACTTTCGGAATCGCTTGTGTCCACACTGTTCTCTGCAAGCAGGAGGGCTAGCAGCTTGTTTTTATTAAATGAAAGGTAGATTCTCATGTAATTACATCATTCCAGGAGCTGGGGGCTTGAGGAAAATCACCAATTTTATGAGACTCACAATAAAATCTCAAGTGTTGGGATCACAGGGGTCAGGTGGATGTGAAAAATTTCTCACCTAATGTTAACTCTAAATGTTGTTGTCTTGTATAAAAAGTTAGATGCTGTGTATAATAATGACCTGCTCAGCCTACATAGAGTTGTTCTGTCATAACTAATAGTGTGACTAAGCCACTATCATGTGGGCTACAATTTTTATTACAATAGAAGATGGTATAAAGCAAAGTGCCTTTTGTGTTTCAATAGTAACAGTGTACCTAAGTACTCTTTGACTTTGAAAATCCCCCTTCAAAAGATTATATAAGTTGCATGGCTATAATTTGATTTCTAAACCACCCAGAAAACATAATTTTGCCCCCTATAAACTTATTACAGCAGGACCCTGATAATGCCTACTAGTTAAGATCACAAATTGGCTTCCATTGGAGTCCCACCCATTTATATAAGGCTCAAATTTGGCTCAATCTCTTTAATTGTCTAATCAGACACTGTGCGGATACACATGTGCAAGGCTCTAGACAACATCACTGCATTATATTGTATGTAAAATAAGATTATCACTTAATTGATGGCTATCATTATGCCATACGTACAAAGGATAAGGTTGCCAACTTTCTAATTGCACAAAACGGAACACCGCTACCCCACCCCTTCCCTGAGATCCCACCCCCCGCTCACTCCATCCCTGCTCCCTCCATCACTCACTCTCCCCCACCCACACTCACTTTCACCAGACTGGGGCAGGGAGTGTGGGATGTGGGAGAGGATGCGGGGTTCTGACAGTAGGAAGATAGATGTATGATGAGATTACTGGTTCTGTGGATGAAGGGAAAGCAGTGGATGTATTGTTTCTTGACTTTAGCAAAGCTTTTGACACGGTCTCCCACAGTATTCTTGTCAGCAAGTTAAAGAAGTATGGGCTGGATGAATGCACTATAAGGTGGGTAGAAAGTTGGCTAGATTGTCGGGCTCAATGGGTAGTGATCAATGGCTCCATGTCTAGTTGGCAGCCGGTGTCAAGTGGAGTGCTCCAGGGGTCGGTCCTGGGGCCGGTTTTGTTCAATATCTTCATAAATGATCTGGAGGATGGTGTGGATTGCACCCTCAGCAAATTTGCGGATGATACTAAACTAGGAGGAGTGGTAGATACGCTGGAGGGCAGGGATAGGATACAGAGGGACCTAGACAAATTGGAAGATTGGGCCAAAAGAAATCTGAGGTTCAATAAGGATAAGTGCAGGGTCCTGCACTTAGGACAGAAGAACCCAATGCACCGCTACAGACTAGGGATCGAATGGCTAGGCAGCAATTCTGCAGAAAAGGACCTAGGGGTGACAGTGGACGAGAAGCTGGATATGAGTCAGCAGCGTGCCCTTGTTGTCAAGAAGCCCAATGGCATTTTGGGATGTATAAGTAGGGGCATAGTGAGCAGATCGAGGGATGTGATCGTTCCCCTCTATTCGACATTGGTGAGGCCTCATCTGGAGTACTGTGTCCAGTTTTGAGCCCCACACTACAAGAAGGATGTGGATAAACTGGAGAGAGTCCAGCGAAGGGCAACAAAAATGATTAGGGGTCTGGAACACATGACTTATGAGGAGAGGCTGAGGGAACTGGGATTGTTTAGTCTGCAGAAGAGAAGAATGAGGGGGGATTTGATAGCTACTTTCAACTACCTGAGAGGTGGTTCCAGAGAGGATGGTTCTAGACTATTCTCAGTGGTAGAAGAGGACAGGACAAGGAGTAATGGTCTCAAGTTGCAGTGGGGGAGGTTTAGGTTGGATATTAGGAAAAACTTTTTCACCAAGAGGGTGGTGAAACACTGGAATGTGTTACCTAGGGAGGTGGTAGAATCTCCTTCCTTAGAAGTTTTTAAGGTCAGGCTTGACAAAGCCCTGGCTGGGATGATTTAATTGGGGATTGGTCCTGCTCTGGGCAGGGGTTTGGACTAGATGACCTCCTGAGGTCCCTTCCAACCCTGATATTCTATGATTCTATGACCTGGGGCAGAGAATTGGGGTGTGGGAGGGATTTTGGGGTGCGGGCTCTGGCTGGGCAGCACTTACCTCCGGCAACTCCCGGAAGCGGCTGGCATGTCCGGCTTCTGGGTGGAGGGGCCAAAAGGCTCTGTGCGCTGCCTGTGCCCACAGATGCTGCCTCCGCAGCTCCCATTGGCCGTGGCTCCCAGGCAATGGGAGCTGTGGAGCTGGTGCTCAGGGTGAGGGCAGCACACAGAGCCCCCATGGCCACCCCTGCACCCAGGAGCTGGACATGTCGGCTGCTTCCAGGAGCTGTGCGGAGACAGGGCAGGCAGGGAGCTTGCCTTAGCCCCGCTATGCCACCGACCGGACTTTTAGCAGCCCGGTCAGCACTGCTGACCAGAGCCACCAGGGTCCCTTTTTGACTGGACGTTCCAGTCGAAAACCAGACGCCTGGCAACCCTAACAAAGGAGCAGAGTTAAGATTGTGCATTCAACCTTTACTTTCACATTTCCTGACTTGATTTCTTAACTAAGACCTTAGAGTGTGTGTGTGCATGTGTGTGTGTATTTTGTATTTAACATAAGAACAAGTTACATGTAATCCTTCTTTCTTAAGTCTAAACCATGTATTTGACAGGTGGGTCATTGGTTAATGAAAGGAAATCCAGCTCTCCATCTTCCCAATAAGATGTATGTATTTTCGGTATGCTCCTGTCTACTCAAAATGGAGGCACTTAAATTTTTAATGGAGCTCTATCTTTACGAGGAGAGAGATGAGCTTTATATTGGATTTCTTCTGCTCTATATAAATTTGTTTTTAACTATAGTTCTTCAGCAGACATCACACTTGACCTATATATGCTTGTTCCTGGATGTGTGGCAGTGTTAATTGCATTCTGCTGTAACCTTTTGCAATTTTTAATTTAGTCAAATTTTAATTACATTTAATTCTATGTTCATTTATATTTATTTGTGTATTGCTAAAAAAATCCTTCTTTCTTCTTTATGCATCCTCCCCTCAATTCTTGAGCATGACTTTTTTTTCTTTTCTACCGGCTTTTGAGAGTCACTTATCCCTTTCAGGACATCAGCCTCCACCCGGACCCATTTTTTCCTCTAGGTGCCCTGTTAAGGGCACCTTCTGCTAAATCTGAATCTCAGGGCTGCAGAAAACCATACAGCAGCAGCTCTGCTAAGTAAAGTTACATGTAGCAGGTTAGTGTACAAACACATGTAAGCAAGAACACAGAGCAGAATGTACAGTTTTAGTAAATAGACTAGACTACTTCCAATAAGCTGTATTAAGGTTTTCATGAAATCATGTGTGCTTAATATGACTCATAACCTCAAATGTCTTTAAGGAAATATCCTTCAGTTTGGATGCAAATTTCTTGACATCCTCTGAAAACTTTTCATTATCTTAGCACACTGTGGTAACAAAACCAACATGTCTCCCTACAGTGCTGAATTTCTTCATGCATAATGTTGTTTTCTGCTCATTTGAAACTTTCTCATTAATAACACTTAGCATTTATTCAGCATCTTAGTGTTGTTCAAACATTAATCCTCATCAATCATGTGAAAAGGGAAAGTACTACTTTCATCTTATATAGATGTTCGGGAAACTAAGACACTGGTTGCATGACTTAACTGGTCAGTGGTAGAATTGTGGGTAGAACTCTAATTCCTGGCTCTCAGACCATTCTTCAGTGTGCTAAGCTATGTAGCCTTGTTTCTGTGCTATTTTTGCAGCCTTCTCTAACCTTTCAAAGGGCGAACCCTATAGATCTTTTTAGAAACCAAAGGGTATTTTTGAGGCTTAATTCACTAGCTTTGAGGTTCTCTCGTGGAAGGCTTTGTATAATGGAAGTGCTTGTGTACTCTAGGATGTGAAAATATTAATCAGCTAGCATTAGGAGCCATAACAGATTGGTAAACACTATAAGCAGCAAGGTAGGAAATAAGACTTTAAAATTAACTGATATCAAAGAACTAGACATGCAGTTCAGATTAGATGTAAGCAATAAGTAGCCTGAAATGCATTTTTAAAAAGTACCCAACAGTAAAAGAATCCATGATAAAATCTGCCCTCTAGATACAGCATGGTGAAGTAATTCAACCAAATAGATTAACAGTGTTTCATGGTTCCCAATAGTCTAGTACTGTATTCTTCTTAAGTGCTTGCATATGATCATTCCAATGTACGTGTGTGCACGGCGCACGCACAGTTGCTGGAATTCTTTCCCTTAGTGCAGTGGTTCCCAAACTGGGGTTTGTGAACCCCTGGGGGTTCACGAAATGTGCAGGGGTTCTCAGGGAAAAATTCCCTAATGGTGGACAGAGCTATCCCTAGGGATCCCAGGCAGCACGGGGCCAGCAGCCTGGAGCCCCTGGGCTTCCAAGAGCTAAGCAAATTAAAACAAGCATATCTATCACACTGAGGAGATTTAAACTTCAAGACTCCTTGTAATAAATGGAAAGAGAGGTGGATATTTTTTGCTGTTTTTAAAAGTTAATAGGCAGCTAGTATTGTTTTTAAAATTATTATGAAGAACAAGTTTAAGTTTTGTTGTAACATGCATTGTTTGCCCAGACTGCTTAAGACCTGAATGCTTGTGTAGGAGGATCTTTTTGAGTTGGCTTCTTAAATACCTTCATGCTGTTTCACATCTGATACTCCTTGATGAAACGTAGCCTTGGCTTATAACAGGCTTATTCAAAGTGATATAAGCTACAAAAGTGAGATCTTGGAAGAGTGTTGCTGTTTTCATAATGTAATAAAAATACTGTAATGATAAATAATTAATAAATAGTGTGTAATGAGCATGTCATAAAAACAAATTTTAAATTTCCAAGATCACTGCTTTTATAATTTATACTCAGGTAAACGAGAAAATGCCTAGAAATATTCATTTTTAGGAGGGGGTTTGTGAGACTTGACATTTTAATGAAAGGGGTTCACAGGTTGTTAAAGTTTGGGAACCACTGCCTTAGTGGTATCCATCAGGTGAGCTCCAGTGCCCTCTGGTGCCATGCCCTTATAGCACTGGTATAAAGGGCCCTGCCATCCCTGCATCCCCTGTTCCTTCTTACCACCTGTAGCAGTTGCTGGAACTACTCTTTGCTTCAGGAAAACTTCCCAGTAGAAGTTTTGTCGTCTTTTCCAGTGTATATACACTGTTATAGTTGTGGTTTCAGAGTAGCAGCCGTGTTAGTCTGTATTCGCAAAAAGAAAAGGAGTACTTGTGGCACCTTAGAGACTAACAAATTTATTTGAGCATAAGCTCTCGTGAGCTACAGCTCACTTCATCGGATGCATTCAGTGGAAAATACAGTGGGGAGATTTATATACACAGAGAACATGAAACAATGGGTGTTACCATACACACTGTAAGGAGAGCGATCACTTAAGATGAGCTATTACCAGCAGGAGAGCGGGGGGATGGAGGAACCTTTTGTAGTGATAATCAAGGTGGGCCATTTCCAGCAGTTGACAAGAACGTCTGAGGAACAGTGGGGGGAGGGGAGGAATAAACATGGGGAAATCGTTTTATTTTGTGTAATGACCCATCCACTCCCAGTCTCTATTCAAGCCTAAGTTAATTGTATCCAGTTTGCAAATTAATTCCAATTCAGCAGTCTCTTCTTGGAGTCTGTTTCTGAAGTTTTTTTGTCGAAGAATTGCAACTTTTAGGTCTGTAATCGAGTGACCAAAGAGATTGATATGTTCTGCAACTGGTTTTTGAATGTTATAATTCTTGACGTCTGATTTGCATCCATTTATTCTTTTACGTAGAGACTGTCCAGTTTGGCCAATGTACATGGCAGAGGGGCATTGCTGGCACATGATGGTATATCACATTGGTAGATGTGCAGGTGATCGAGCCTCTGATAGTGTGGCTGATGTGATTAGGCCCTATGATGGTGTCCCCTGAATAGATATATGGACACAGTTGGCAACGGGCTTTGTTGCAAGGAGTGTTTCCCACGCTGGTCATGAGTCTTGGCACTGGTCCCCATCCCTGGTGCCCAAGAAGCATAAGAAACAGTTGGGAGAAGAGTTGATCCAGTGCCCAAGTCAAACAGGCCTGGGGACCAGGATAAAGTGATGTCCACATGGGGCCGCATTTTCGCCCTGGCACTGCAACAGCTGGTACTGATGGCTCCAGTATCTATGCAGGGAAGCAGGGGTCTGCCATAGTCCTGAGTCCCGTATGACTCTGGCATCCGAGACACTGTCCTCAGGCAGACAGTGTGCCAGTCAGTTCATGGTGCCATCTACTCCGGAGGTGTTGCAGCAGCCAAGGACCTACTTTCATTTAGGGTGACCAGATCGCAAGAGTGAAATATCAGGACACTTTGGGCGAGCGGAGGGGAAGAGACAGACACAGGTGCACAGCCCCGACCGGAGCCAGAGGCACACTGGTCCGCCTGGCCCTGTGCTACCAGCATGCCCCTTCCTGTTGGGGGTGGGCCCATCATGCGCCACACAGCTCCCCTGCCCAGCACCCGCTGGATCTACTATGCCCAGAGCTCTCCTACAACCCTTCCACCACAAATGCACAGTGCTGTACACACACACACCCTGCCCAGCGCCCCCACTTGCTAGTTTCCCAATACACACAGATTTCCCCTCCCTTCTTTCTTCCCTCCCAGTGCCCTTCCCCACAACACTCCCACCACAACTATACAATGCCCCATACAGACACCCAGTGCCCTGACACACACAATCTCCCCCACTTCCCAGCACCCCTAACAGGGCCCCACTGTCTAGCACCCCAAAACACACAAACCTCCCCCACTGCCCAGCGCCCTCCACACCCTCAAAGCCCAGCACCCCCACACACCTCCCAGACACTCACCATCACACCCTGCCCCCTTCCCTGGCCGCACTCACCAGCCCTGCTGGAAGGTCTCTGGCTCCTAGGGTGAGAGCAGCGAAGGGAGTCTCCAGACTCTCCACGTGCTGCACCTGCCACAAGCGCGAGCTCCATGGCTCCCATTGGCTGGGAAAAGCGCCAATGGGAGCTGCCGGAGACGCAGAGCGGGGCTTGCAGGCACCGGCAGCATGCAGAGCCCTGCCACCCTAAGAGCCTGAGGGACCTGCCAGGGGATGAGGTGGCGAGTCCCAGTGGTGCTTACCTGGGGCAGCTCCCATCCCAGGAAACATCCGGCAGGCAGGTCCCTCTGGCTCCTAGGGTCGTGGGGTTGGGTGGGGGGGGGGGCAGAGGGCTCTCTGCCTGCTCCTGACACCTGCAAGCCCCGCCCCTGCAGCACGCAGCGCTCCTGCCGGCGGATGGGCGCCGGGAGCTGCCCCAGGAATCGGTGAACAGCGGCGCTGCGGTCCGGACTGTCCCGATATCGGGACAAAGGGCATCCTGACTGATATAAGGTTGGGACGTGGGATAAGTCCCCTAAAATCAGGAATGTCCCCCTAAAATCGGGATGTCTGGTCACCCTACAGTTCATGTGTCCCTGGCGGCACAGGACTCGGCACTACTGTACCATTGAGTGGCAAAGAACACTCCCCCAGCCATCCTCCAGTACCACCTCCAGGAAAACCCCCTGTGGTAGCCTCATCGCAGGCGTCTCTGCAGCACGGATCACCGGCACCAAGGGGGTCTGCACAACCCTGGACACCATGCTGGGACTCTTCGTCTTCATCAGAGTCAGAAGTGGGATCTGACTCTCCCCGTCATCACAGCTGCCTGTACTACTCCCTGGCCACTCCTACTCCATCATGCCCCCAAGCACAGGGGTACCACCGAGTGCTTGGCCACTGGTTCCATGGCGGCCGGCACTTATGCAGTGGCCCTTCTGGTTCCCGCAAGGTCAAGGCACTCTCCTGAGGTGCTCCTACTTGGTGACCTCAGAGCAAAGCACCTCCGGTACCTCACTGTGTGACCCATCCCCCCCCGATCCAGACTCCGGTACCAAGCCCAGCACTAGCCTCAAGAAGAGGCCCTGCGGATCCTGGTCAATATGGAGGGAGGAGTGGAGGCCCCTCAGCCAGTCCTAGACTCCTCTTCCTCTTACCCACTGCCACCACAGCCTCATCTGGGGATGTCCTCCTCTGGGGATGACCACAAGGCTTACCAAGACTTATTAAAGCAGGTGGCCTCGAATCTAGGCATCCAGGCAGAGGTGGTCAATGAGGCGACTCACAATCTACCGGACATTCTGCTGGTGGCGGGCCTCTCAAGCGTGGCTCTACCACTCAATGAGGCTATCGTGGACCCAGTTAAGGGACTACAGCAGACCCCTGCTTCCCTCCCTCCCATGGCAAAGCATACAGAATGGAAGTGTTTCGTACCATCCAAAGGCTTCGAGTTTATATTCTTTCATCCTCCCCTGAGATCCCTGGTGATAGTGGCCACCAATGAGAGAGATCGCCAGGGACAATTGGGCATAACACCTAAGGCAAAGGAATCAAAAAAGTTAGACCTGTTTGGCCAGAAGGCCTATTTCCACAGGAGAACTACAGCTTCTCATACCAAACCAGCAGGCTCTGCTGGGCCGCTATGACTTTAATACGTGGGAGGCTATGCAAAAGATGAAAGACTTGCTCCCTCAGGATGCCAGACAGGAGTTCTCCTTGCTGATTGAGGAGGGGAAAATGGTGGTGAAGGCCTCCTTACAGGCAGCTTTGGATGTAGCTTACTCTGGAGCCAGATCTATGGCCAGGGCAATGACCATGTGCAGAAGCTCATGGTTGCAGTCGTTGGGGTTTTCCCCAGGAAGTACCACAAAACCTCCAAGATCTTGCCTTTTGAAGGGTCCTCATGCTTTTCAGAGCAAACTGATGGTTGGCTCCATGGGCTTAAGGACTCTAAGGTGACCCTGAAATCCCTGGGGCTATATACTCCAGCGGCATCCAGAAAGCATTACAGACCCCAACAGATTGGCTGTTGTTTTGTCCAGCCAGCCAGGACCAGCGGAGGAGGAAGAGCAGTGGATTCAGGCTTAGACCTCCTCCACTGGCCGCCTCAGCAGGGCCAATACAGGCCGCTCCCAAACACTCAGGGAGCTTGAAGCACTCATTTGGGTGAGTTTTAGAGTAGCAGCCGTGTTAGTCTGTATTCACAAAAAGAAAAGGAGTACTTGTGGCACCTTAGAGACCAACAAATTTATTTGAGCATAAGCTTTCGTGAGCTACAGCTCACTTCATCGGATGCATTCAGTGGAAAGACATTCAAGGTTGACGTTTCAATCCACACAATATCTGACACAATTGTCCCTCTGTTTTTGAACCACCTGTCCCACATCAATGCCTGGACGCACATTAATTCAGACTGTTGGGTATTCAGCACAGTAGAGTGGGATACACTCTCCAGTTTGTGGTTACCTCGCCCCTATCCCTCTTCAGGGACTCTTCTCAGGAGCAACTGTTGGAAGAAGAAGTCCCAATCCCTCCTTCGGGTGGGAGCCATAGGAGAGGTTCCATATCACCTAAGAGGAAAGGGGCTCTATTCATGTTATTTCCTAACCCCGAAAGCCTAGGGTGGTCTTAGACCTATCCTAGATCTGCGTTGTCTCAACCACTATCTCAAGAGCTTAAAGGTCTCCCTGGCTTCCATCATTTCCTCTCTGCATCTGGGGGATTGAAATGCCACCCTTGATTTAAAGGACACATACTTCCACATATCGTGTCCCCCCCACCCCTCCCCGAGGCCACAGAAGGTTCCTAAGATTTGTCGTGAACCAAGTACATTACCAATTTGCGGTGCTTCCATTTGGCCTGTTAGTCTCTCCAGAGGTTTTCAGCAAATGTATGGCAGTGGTGGGGGCTTTTCTCAAGAAACAGAGTGCACATCTTCCCATCTCTCAAGGACTGGCTAGTCAGTGGCCAGTCCACAGCTCAAGTGGAATCCAACATCCATCTCATCCAATCAAACTTCCAGGCCCTAGGTCTACTGATAAAACCCAGAAATCCACCCTTGTCCTGATGAAGAGGATGGAGTACATCAGTGCAGTTCTTGACTTCATTCAGAAAGAGCCTTGCTTCCAGAAGACCGTTTTTGAGCAGTCACGGTCTTGATAAATCCCATCCAGTCATGACTGCTTGAAAATGTCTTCGTTTTCAGGACCACATGGCATCATGCACTTGGGTAGTGTAACATGAAAGGCTGTGTCTCAGACCTCTCCAAACATGGCTGGCCACGGTGTATTCACGTTCATGGCATCATCTGGGTTCAGTGCTCATTGTGCTCGCTCAAGTCCTCTATTTACTGACTTGGTGGGTGAACTACCAAGTGGTCTGTGTGGGAGTGCCCTTTTCACGGTCCAAACCATCGATGTCTCCAGTCTCTCACATCAGCACTGGGCTGGGGAGCCCACTTAGGGTCCCTCAAGACTATTGTCCCCAGAAGAACTTTCTCTTCATCTCCATGTCAGAGAGCTCAGGGTGGTCCGCCTTGCCTGCCAACTATTCCTGCCCCATATTACATCAAAGTCGTTTTGGTTCTCAGACAATGCAACTGCCATGTTCTAGATCAACAGGCAGGGAGGAGCTCACTCCTCCCATCCCCATGCCAGAAAGCAATCCAGCTGTGGGATTCTGCCTAACCCATTCAATCCATCTCGTGGTGTTGGACCTCCTGGGAGCACAGAACCAGCTGGCGTATCACCTCAGCAGGTCTTACTCCTCTCACCATGAATGGTCCCTTTGGCCAGACATCTCAAGGGACATTTTCCAACGGTGGGGGACTCCCCTTATAGACTTGTTTGCTACCTGTGACAACAGGAAATGCCACCACTTCTGTTCCCTGTGAGGCCACAGCCCAGGATCTTACATACACCTTCCTGCTATCATGAGTAGATCACCTGTATTATGCTTTTCCTCCTATCCTGACGATACACAAGGTTCTGATGAAGATCAAGTGGGACTGGGCACTGGTCATTTTCATAGCCCCAGAATGGCCCAGGCAGCATTGGTTCACCACCCTGTTAGACCTCTCAATGGAAACCCTGCTTCTGCTACATACAGACATGATCTCCCGAGACCATGGTCAGGTGCTCCACCCAAATCTCAGCTCTCTTCATCTGATGGCCTGGAAGCTCCATGGCTGAATCCTGAAGAGCAAGCTTGGAGCAAATCCGTAGAGTTCTGCTAGGTAGTAGAAAACCCTCTACCAGGACCACTTACCTTGCAAAATGGAAGTGATTCTCCATCTGGTCCTCCCAATGCAGAGTTCCACCCATGCAATCCTCATTGCAACTCATATTGGAGTACCTTTTGCATCAGAAACAACAGCGTTTGGCTATTTCTTCAGTCAAGCTCCACCTAGCAGCAATATCTGCCTTTCTTCCCCTGGGTCAACAACTGGTCTCTTTTCCCCCGTTCAAGCCGCTGGCAACGTGCTTGTTGGTGCACCTCTCCTGGAAAGTGGCCTTCTTAGTGGCCATCCCCTGAGTCAGAAGGGTTTTGGAGATCTGTGCCCTCATATCAGAGCCCCCATATATGATAGTCTTTAAAGATAAGTTTCAGAGTAGCAGCCGTGTTAGTCTGTATCCGCAAAAAGAAAAGGAATACTTTTGGCACCTTAAAGACTAACAAATTTATTTGAGCATAAGCTTTCGTGAGCTACAGCTCACTGCATTTGATGAAGCGAGCTGTAGCTCATGAAAGCTTATGCTCAGATAAACTTGTTAGTCTCTAAGGTGCCACAAGTCCTCCTTTTCTTTTTTTAAAGATAAGGTGCTGCATCCATACCCGGCATTCCTCCTGAAAGTGGTTTCACAATTCCACTGCAGTCAAGCGATCTTTCTACCAGGTTTCTTCCTGAAGCCACATGCAAACAGGGAGGAGCAATGTCTACACTCCTTGGATGTTAGAATGCCAGGGCACATCCATTTACAAAGAACCAAGCCGGTTTGCTGATCAACCCAGCTGTTCATAGCAATAGCCAACAGGATGAAAGGCCTTCCCACCTCCACCCTGAAGATCTCGTCCTGGATTACAATGTACACATTGCAAGATGGTCAGCATTCCACCTCCAGCTAACCTGACCACTTATTCCACAAGATCGCAGGCAGCCTCCACTGCATTCCTAACACAAGTTCCTATTCAGGACATCTGCAGGGCAGCAACCTGGTCCTTTGGTGCACACATTCTCAAAGCCCTATGCCATCACTCAGCAGACCAGAGACGATGCTGACTTTGGCCATGCAGTCAGCTTGTTCTTGAACTCCAAGCCCACCTCCTGTGCGGCTGCTTGAGTCACCTAAATTGGAATGGACATGTGCCAGCATTAACCTTTCTGTAACTGTTGTTCTTTGAGATGTGTTGCACGTCAATTCCAAAACCCGTGCTCCTTCCACTATTATCAGTCAGCTGTTAAGAAGAAACTGAGAGGGCACAGGGTCGGCAGGGCCCTTTATCTGGGTTCTATGAGTGTGCGGCACCAGAGGATGTTGGAGCTCACCCAAAGGATACCACTAAGGGAAAAACCTCCAGCAACTGTGCTCAGTGTAGGTGTGTGTGCACCCTGGAATGGATATGTACAACGCCTCTGGAAGAGTTACAGAAAGGTTAGTAACCTTGAGGTTTTTTTGTTATATTAGCAGATTGACAGGGGACAGTAACAGCCACCCGCAGGACTCTGTTCTCTCGGAGAGACAAGGATTGCTGGTGCCGAAGGCCCAATCTGAGTCTTGGAGGCTATGGGTTTGGGCCTGTGGAACTGTGTGGGTCCTTGGGGCCCAGCACATTAAAGGAGTCAATCCCAGGAGACTGATTACAGGCTGGGGCATAGACCAGACCTTGTGACTCTGACAAATACTCATTGTATTAACACCGTAAGAAAACTGTTCATGAAATTCTTTAACAGTAAGGAAGTAATCACTTCTTAAAATGCCAGCCTTCTATCTTCATTTTTCTTAAGCAGTGATGGTTTTTTTGTTTTTGTTTTTTTTGACGGGGGTTGGCAAATGTAATACTCATTGTATTAGGTTACAATTCCTGTGCAACTCTAACTCACAAGAGTCCTACCACTGATTCCAGACATGTTAGTATTGTATGCTGGGCCAGCTTCTAATGATCGAATTTTACTCAGTGTGATGCATTTAAGTTTTATTGAACAATTCCAAAGTGTTTACATTTCCTCTGCTCCTTATGTAGACTTTGTACGCATGCAACAGGTATTTGTGTGGGGGATTAAATTTCTTTTACTGTGTGCATAAATGAAATGGCCATTAACTGCAAAACATTTCACAGTCAGAATCTTGCAGTGTGCTAGGGACCGAGAATTACCAGTCCCAAGAGCCAGCATTCACTTTTTTGGAATCCATTGTGTAACATAAGGGCCAACTCATATTATTTCAATTCAGAAAGTGAGTTATAGCATTAAAATGATTGCTTGGTGTATGTTATCTTGTTGGCAGGCAAGTGAGATGTAGGGATGCCAGACTCACATTTTGGAAAAGTGCTCCCTTCTTTGTCACACAAAGCTACTGACAATTCTATACTTGTGGCACCTTAGAGACTAACCAATTTATTTGAGCATAAGCTTTCGTGAGCTACAGCTCACTTCATCGGATACATACTGTGGAAAATACAGAAGATGTTTTTATACACACAAATCATGAAAAAATGGGTGTTAATCACTACAATGTAAGGAGAGTGATCACTTTACATAAGCTATTACCAGCAGAAGAGTGGGGTGGGGGGAGAGAAAACCTTTTGTAGTGATTAACACCCATTTTTTCATGATTTGTGTGTATAAAAACATCTTCTGTATTTTCCACAGTATGCATCCGATGAAGTGAGCTGTAGCTCACGAAAGCTTATGCTCAAATAAATTGGTTAGTCTCTAAGGTGCCACAAGTACTCCTTTTCTTTTTGCGAATACAGACTACCATGGCTGTTACTCTGAAGCCTGACAATTCTATGTCACACAATGCTACTAACTAACCTTTTTTTAAACAATTGCCTGGGTGAAAGTGCCAGTTGGCTTAAAAGGCTCTCGGAGAATGTATTTATCTCCCAATGAAGAACACAAGACTTGACTTAATGCAGCTTCTTAAATCAGAAGACCAATGCCACTTATCTGTTTTCTTTTGCGCTTTTCCAGCTCAACTTGGGCCACTTAGGGACAAAATTGAGTGTTTGGGAAGTGGAGAGCAGCTCTAAAATTCCTTAACAGTTTGAAATCCATCAGGAGTCCTTTCATACTTTACCTTCTCCCCCTCTCAGATATTCTCTGCTGTTCCTCCAGGCTTCCAGCCTGATGCCACATTTATTTTATAGATTTGTTTTGTTTTGTCAAATGTAGATTTCTGTAGATCTGCGCACATTAAAATGAATGAAATCTGTACAACCTAAAAAGTGGACCAAAGCTCAAAACAAGAACCCCTCTCTAGAACGTCCCATCTGCCTCCCACCCAATCAAGCTCTTCTCATCCCCAGAAAAAGATTACCTGAGTTACCTGAAGACTACCTTTAGGGGGTGGGAGGGTATATCTACACTGCAGTAAAACACCAGCAGCTGGCCTGGGTCAGATGGCTTGGGCTGTGGGGCTGTAAAATTGCAGCATAGACATTTGGGATCAGGCTGGAGCCAGGGCTCTGAGATCCCATAGGGGGAAAGATCCCAGAGCCTTGGCTCCAGCCTGATCGTTAACGTCTATGCTGCAATTTTACAGAACCATAGTCCAAGCCCTGTGAGCCTGAGCCAGCTGACCCAAGCCAGCCCTGGGTGTTTTGTTGCAGTGTAGATGTACCCTTCATGTTGAGTACCATCCTCAGATTTTGGACACTGGCAAACCAAAGTGAGGAAGCTAGTTCCAGCATTGAGGACTCCTCCCTGCAAACCCACTGGGCTGGACTCCGCTCTTTAAAATGCCAGTATAAATGTGGAGCAACTCTGGATTTTGCACTGGAGTAAAACTGGTGTAAATAAAATGGGAATCAGGGTCCTATCTCTGGCCCTTTTCCATTTACAATGAGGGACAGAGGGAAAGATATTGCCTCAGTTGATCTCAGTCCATTTATGACTTTCGTGGTCAAAATCAGCACTTTTAAAATTGTACCTAGAACTCAATTGAAATCAAATGCGTACCACTGAACACAGGTGTAATATGCCCCTATAAGAATTCCATTAATTGTTGCTATGTCTGGAGGTAATGTAAGTAAGAATCCTTTTAATTTCTCAGACTGAACTTTCGTTCACTGGGTGTGTTCTGCTGTACTGTATAGTGCTTTCAGCTGATGGCTTTATAATATTCTTAAGTAGCTGGCGAAGTGTTTATTCATAAGAACACGCTGGATATTTGGTGCAGACTTCTTGCAATTGGATAAGCAGGAGAGGTTTAGTGTACACTGAAGGCTGTATCTTTCTAGACACAGTATCTGAGGGTGGTTTTAGCTAAAGGACTTTTTGGCTTTATGGCCCAGTGGTGCTCAAGTTGGCTTGGGGAATGTCTAATTAAACATAATCTTTTCCATAACTTGTATTTTTCAACCATGTGAATTGAAGCATAGTATTTTATCTTGTGATCCATTGTATGGTGATGCATTTACGTGCTGCTGCTAATAATCTGAGTAAATAGCTCTGGGATTATCTCCAGAATGTAATCTTAGTTTAAAAACACTTTTAATATTGACCATTTTCTGTAACTGTCTGTGACCAAAATGTTTGGATCTGTGAGTGATCCACTGATTATTGTAGTAACTAAAGGATGGCTGCTGCTAAAAAGCATAGGTTCCCAAAGGCTAGGGGGAAGAGCATTAGCATTTATATGAATTCCCTACTATGGGTCAGATCTTCAGCTGAGCACATTTGAAAAGCCAGGTTTAAGTGGCAAGCAGTTGAGTCTTTCCTGTTACTTTTCCTTGCAGACACAGAACAATTTTTTAAAATATGAAACCTGACCCCTGGAATTTCAATATGCCCCTTTATAAAAATTGATTGATTCCCTCATGGTAATGTGGTCCATGCACATGGTGTCATTGGGCAGCCTGCTTTCTCCAGAGCAAGCAAATAATTAAGGTCTATCCTGAAGTGGCAATAGGGGGCCTCATTTCTTATCTACAAGATACCTGGAGGGATAAGGAACTGTTCAGTAAACCACATGCTGTGTTTCTTTCTCTGCATAATGCCAGAAATAGCATTTACTATTTTGGTATGGTGGTGTTTAAACCTAATGTGACATAAACATTAAGGAATAGAGCAAGTACCCAAGGGGATTTTATCAGGTACTGTGCAAGCCAATAAAGTACATAATAGGTCTAGGATCTGAATTTTCACTCCAACCACCTTAACATCACCACTGGATTGTCCCTTTGAGTTAATCAGAGTGATGCTGGTCACATGTCATGGAAAAATGAGAGCTGAGTAGTTCTGTCTGCATAACCTAGTTTAGCATGAATTTAAGCCACACAGTATATCACATCTGATTTGGTGTGCTCAGTGTGTTGGTAATACTATTGTCAACTGCTATTAATTCCTTTAAAGTAAGCATTTATGTAACTCGTGCATTTATGTGTAATGTATGTCACTAAATCAGTACAGTGTTCTAATGTATAATAATCTGGCACAAATCTATACCCTCTAATATAGATGTACAATCACATTTGTCTATTTCACACTTCTGTTAGGTGACACTTTATTGTGGGCTCCTTAACACAATAACAATTTTCTTCAATTATTTAGTAAACCGAAAACATCAACAGAAATTTTACATTCTCTATGCATATCTAGAAAGACTGAATCAGGATGTATATTTTCTAACTTTAAATATGTATTATAAATAAATAGTTCTACTGAGGTTAGTGGAACTACTCATGCTCAAAATGAGATATATGCCTAAGTAGCTTATTCAGGTCTAGCTGAATAGTTAAGATGTGTGCATGCCTTACTAAGTAACTATGATTTTATTATTTTAATCTTGTCCTAAACCGTCTCTTCCCCATTTATCACTTCTTTTTTACACGTATTTAGTGTGTAAGCTCTTTCAGACAGGGACATCTCTAAAGGCTTGAAAAATACCGAGCACACTTTAGGGTGCTAAAAGATCATTTTAAAAATAATTTTCTGAACTTTCATTTTGCTTTAAAATGTCTCACTTGGTTTTTCTTCAGATAACTGTTCATTCCCATGTAGTGAATTCAAAGAAAACAAGAATGACTGTTGAATGAACTAAGGAAATTGCATTGATCGGAAGTTCAGTGCATTGTTGCTTTACAAGTGACTGAGATGTTACCATCTAACACTTCATATGAAATAAGCTTGATCTTACTCCGCTTCCCGGTGGACAATTGTCCATATCACAATATTGGTCATAAAACCTAGCACTAATTGGAACCTTTGGTAGCTTTAGCAGAGAGGCCAAAGACTGAATGGGTATGTAGCTGGGGTTTCTAATCTCCAGTGGCTAGTGGTGAGTTCTACAGGCTGGAGTTGAGGCGCATTATGAAAATGGTGCAGGAAAGTTTACACTCTGATGTCTCTACCTTTTAAAGACACCATAATAAAGGCTCAACTTAAATTTATACTCCCAAATTAAAAAACATAGCCATGGTGGCAGTTTTTTAGCTCTTTTACTAAACAACAAAGTAAAAGAAACTGTGAGAGGCAAAAAGGCATCCTTTAAAAAGTGGAAGTTAAATCCTAGTGAGGAAAATAGAAAGAAGCATAAACTCTGGCAAGTGAAATATAAAAATATAATTAGGAAGGCCAAAAAAGAATTTGAAGAACAGCTAGCTAAAGACTCAAAAAGTAATAGTAAAATTTAAGAATATCAGAAGCAAGAAGCCTGGTAGACAACCAGTAGGGCCTCTGGACAATTGAGAAGCTAAAGGAGCACTCAAGGCTGAGGATGTGAGGGAGATTCCCAAACCTGAGCCATTCTTTTTAGGTGGCAAATCTGAGGAACTGTCCCAGATGGATGTGTCATTAGAGGAGGTTTTGGAACAAACTGATAAACTAAACAGTGATAAGTCACCAGGACCAGATGGTATTCGCCCAAGAGTTCTGAAGGAACTCAAATGTGAAATTGCAGAACTACTAACTGTGGTAAGTAACCTGTCCTTTTAGATCAGCTTCTGTACCAGATGACTGGAGGATATCTAATATGCTGCCAATTTTTTTAAGAGGCTCTTGAGGCAATTCCAGTAAATACAGGCTGGTAAGCCTAACTTCAGTACCAAGCAAATTGGTTGAAACTAGAGTAAAGAACAGCATTATCAGATACATAGATGAACACAATTTGTTGGAGAACAGTCAATATGGTTTTTGTAAAGGAAAATGTTGCCTCACCAATCTACTAGAATTTTTGATGGAGTTAAGCATGTGGACAAGGTAGATCCAGTGGCTATAGTATACTTAAATTTTCAGAAAGCCTTTGACAAGGACCCTCACCAAAGGCTCTTAAGCAAAGTAAGCTGTCATGGGATAAGAGGAAAGATTCTCTCTTGGATCGGTAACAGGTTAAGATAGGAAACAAAGGGTAGGAATAAATGGTCAGTTTTCACAGTGGAGAAAGGTAAATAGTGGTATCCCTCAGGGGTCTGTACTGGGACCAGTCCTATTCAACATATTCATAAATGATCTAGAAAAAGGGGTAAACAGTGAGGTGGCAAAATTTGCAGACGATACAAAACGGAAAAGGACCTAGGGGTGACAATGGACGAGAAGCTGGATATGAGTCAGCAGTGTGCCCTTGTTGCCAAGAAGGCCAATGGCATTTTGGGATGTATAAGTAGGGGCATAGCGAGCAGATCGAGGGACGTGATCGTTCCCCTCTATTCGACATTGGTGAGGCCTCATCTGGAGTACTGTGTCCAGTTTTGGGCCCCACACTACAAGAAGGATGTGGATAAATTGGAGAGAGTCCAGCGAAGGGCAACAAAAATGATTAGGGGTCTGGAACACATGACTTATGAGGAGAGGCTGAGGGAACTGGGATTGTTTAGTTTGCAGAAGAGAAGAATGAGGGGGATTTGATAGCTGCTTTCAACTACCTGAGAGGTGGTTCCAGAGAGGATGGTTCTAGACTATTCTCAGTGGTAGAAGAGGACAGGACAAGGAGTAATGGTCTCAAGTTGCAGTGGGGGAGGTTTAGGTTGGATATTAGGAAAAACTTTTTCACTAGGAGGGTGGTGAAACACTGGAATGCGTTACCTAGGAAGATGGTAGAATCTCCTTCCTTAGAAGTTTTTAAGGTCAGGCTTGACAAAGCCCTGGCTGGGATGATTTAATTGGGGATTGGTCCTGCTTTGAGCAGGGGGTTGGACTAGATGACCTCCTGAGGTCCCTTCCAACCCTGATATTCTATGATTCTATGAAAACTACTCAAGATAGTTAAGTCCCAAGCAGACTGCAAAGAGCTACAAAGGAATCTCACGAAACTGGGTGACTGGGCAACAAAATGGCAGATGAAATTCAGTGTTGATAAATGCAAAGTAGTGCACACTGGAAAACATAATTCCAACTATACATATAAAATGATGGGGTCTAAATTAACTGTTACCACTCAAAAAAGAGATCTTGGAGTCATTGTGGATAGTTCTCTGAAAACATACTCAATGTGGAGCAGCAGTCAAAAAAGTGAACAGAATGTTGGGAATCATTAAGAAAGCAATAAGACAGAAAATATCATATTGCCTCCATAGAAATCCATGGTACGCCCACATCTTGAATACTGTGTGCCGATATGGTTGCCCCATCTCAAAAAAGATATATTGGAATTGGGAAAGGTTCAGAAGTGGGCAACAAAAATGGGGGGGCAGGGAGGGATAGCTCAGTGGTTTGAGCTTTGGCCTGCTAAACCCAGGGTTATGAGTTCAATCCTTGAGGGGGGCCATTTAGGGATACGGGGCAAAAATTGGGGATTGGTCCTGCTTTGAGCAGGGGGTTGGACTAGATGACCTCCTGAGGTCCCTTCCAACCCTGATATTCTATGATTAGGGGTATAGAACAGCTTCCGTATGAGGAGAGATTAATAAGACTGGGATTTTTCAGCTTGGAAAAGAGACAACTAGGGAGGATATGGTAGAGCAGTGATTCTCAAAACTAGGGCCGCTGCTTGTTCAGGGAAAGCCCCTGGCGTGCCGGGCCAGTTTGTTTATCTGCCGCGTCTGCAGGTTCGGCTGATCGTGGCTCCCACTGGCTGCGGTTTGCCACTCCGGGCCAATGGGGGCTGCGGGAAGCGGTGCAGGCTGAGGGATGTGCTAGCAATCTGTAGATAAACAGAGGATGTTAAGCCAGGTCTACTCTAGGAAAGTTTTTTGTTGGTATAGCTATACTGGCAACCTCTCCTAGTACAAATGAAGCGCAAAAGTGCTGCTACCTGCATAGTTCCTCACTTAAGCTATATCGGCAAAAGTACTTTTTTGCCAGTATAACTTCATCTACACCAGGGCTCAGCCAGTATAACATGTTGCCAAAAAATCACGCTGTAGCCAACATTGCTACACTGGCAAGTTTCTTGTGCAGGCCTGGCCTTGGTTTTCTTATAATAAAAGATGGTCTAAAGTCTTGATTAGAGTATGTTTGAGGTATTTCTAAAACCAAAAGTGTTTATTTTTAAAGGGCTTTATATCACTGTGGTTTTTTGTTTTGGGTTTTTTTTTTTTGTTTGGTTGTGTTTACCCATCCACACTGTGGGCTTTTGATAGTAGTAATGAGACACAAGAGCGCTAACTAGAATGGAGCTGAAAGTTCTGAGTAGAAAGAAGCAAATAGTGTTTTGAAAAATATTAAGTCTTGGTTGTGGTGCTCTTTGCTGCTAGGCAGGAGAGCTGAGTTTCAATTACCATTCATGCACTCAGTCCCCATGCTGGCATTGGTAAGAATGTAGAATGCTGACAAGAGACTTGTATTGGCTTTAGTGACTTGCTGGCTGGTTAAAATGTAGTATGATTGGACTCGCATCCCAATCTTTACTTGGAAGTAATGTTGTTGTCCCTTGTGGCAGGAGTTAAGAGGGACATGGAAGGGAATCTCCAAGAATGCAGTACGTAGGGGTGGTGGTAGAAGGAAAAGCTTCAGCATTAATCAGGCTTTCCAGGTTCTTTTTGCTTTGCTTAATTAGTGGAAATGGCACCAGTTTTTCATTTTAATTAAAAGTGTCTTTTGATATTCATTGGTGATCGGGGTGCTAGAACAATTTTTATAGTGGTGGTGCTGAGAGCTATTGAACCAAACTGTAAACCCTGTATATAATGGAATCCACTTCAAGCCAGGGGGTGCAGCAGTACCCCTAGTTCCAGCTGTGTTGGTGATGATAGAAATGTAGGATTTTTGACTTGACCTACATTCTTAAAGCTGCATTTCTGTTTGTGTGTTTACCAAATGTGAAAGCTATAAAATCACCAAGGATATACAGCCATTTCATAACTCCTATGGCTTACTGGCTTTGTTCCCTGTCACTGGTTCTAGATCTAGGGAATTTTTTGCAGAGAACTATGAATGTGGGAAGAAGAAACCTACAGGATGATTTACTGTACTTTTAGTGGTTTGCTTGCTATACCTACAAAATTAGTTATATTTGTAGCACATGCAATGTTTCTAAATGGAGACTCAGCCAGCCAGCCAGAAGGACGGTCATGCATATGGGACCCAAATTGCTCCCCCCATATTTCCCCAATTGCATTAGATAAGATGTAGAAACACTGTTCTGTAAACAAATGAAAAACTCTAGTCCTGTCCAGACCTGGCACAGCCTGCAAAGGGAAATTAGATCTCTCTAGCCAATTGAATTGAACTGGAATCCTAATGTGAACACATTTAAGAGACAGAAATAATGCTGTAATGTTGTCTTCATCTGCTCTTCCCTGTGCTGTAGCTTTGTCAGTGCATGTTTTAAGCTATTTTGGTGACCTCAGTAAAGCAGCCTCTGTTCTTTGCTGTTGGTGAAGAAATAAAAATGTTTTTACAAGTTAGAGGTGGCTGAATGTTTTACTGCTTTCTGGTTTGACGGATCAGATAGGAATGTCTGGCAGCCAAAACCTCCTACAGATTATTTTTATATTGTCTATCACTATATAGCAGCTTTTGCATCTGCATTATCTCATGTACTTCTAAGGCACCTGTGAGCTGTTTAGCAGCATTTATTTGTTTTTAAAAAAAGGCTCAGACAAATGTTACAATGCTAACTATGAATCTGTTGTCTTTCCCTTGTTATTTCAAGTCCATTACCAATTTAACAATGGGGGTATTCTTCAATCAAGTGTGGGGACATAAAGTAACTGGGCATAGCCTTGGATTGGTAATTGAAAAGTCTTCCACCTTTGTTTCCAGTTCAAATCCAGTGTGGATCAGTAGTGAAAGTTCCCATCTGTCAGTTCAGTGGCCTGCAAGGGGTCGGTGGTCTCAGCTGAGTTCCTCAGAGATAGATGCCTACAATACAAAACTCACCACCATGACTTGAGTAGGCTTCCCTGCAGCACAGTAGGTTGTTTTGTTCTGTGGTTGAGCTCCTGCCAAATTAATTATACTTGAACTTCTTTGGATTTTTTTTTTTAAAAAACCTCACTTATACAATAAGTGCAACTCCATAAACTAAGGTAATTTTTTCCTAAGCATCAAATCCACCTGAAAGGTCACAAATGGACCATATTTTAATCAGTGCATGAATTTTACTTTCAGAGAGGGGAGGGGAAATTGCTAACCCTGTCAGAAAATATAAATCTGGTCAGAGTCTGTCTTTATGATAGCTGAGAAAGCTGTGAGGTTTTTATTAAATCTTGTCACTGAGATCTAATCACTTATAAATATCTCATGATTTCCACTTGATCAAACCCTTGATTTTAAAAGGGTGAATTTAAGTGTGTTTTTTTTTTTTTTTAATTTTGAAGCCAAAAATATCATGAGGCATCTGCCCAATTACTCATTACTCTTTTCCAACTCCCAGCCTTGAGTTTCCATAGACCTAATTAAGAGACTGTCCTCCCACACAGTTCAATGCACACTTTTGCTTATGTGGGTTTCAGAGAACAGCCAGAGAAACTCATTTAAATGGTTTGATTTTGGTTAACGTATCTGGGAACCATCTGGGAACCATTGTGGTTCAACCTCTCATAATGGTGGGTGCCCAATTAAGCTTTTAATCCACTTGTATATAAATTAATAATATTACTTGTTAAAAATACACAGTATTTAAAGTCAAAGATAATTTTCCTTGCTACTTTAAATATCTGTGGATATGCAGAGTGGTTTAAGGGGCAAAAAAGCCTGGGGGGATAGGGAACTGTTTCTAAATTGTGGGGTGGAAGAGAAGGGAAGGAAGAGGTACTTAACATGGCCATTAACATAACTGCTAATTCTATTAGCAATGCTAGTTATTCAGTAGTCTCTCACCGTATATTGGCACCATTTCCCCTTTTGCACCCTCCCCCAACAAGATTTTTTTAAAAAGGAAAGCCATCAAATGGTTTTAGTACATACTGAAATTGAAAGAAATTTGGAAACTTAAAAATGAAGATTAAAATGTTCATTTAAGCATAGTCTCAGATGAAGCTAGAGGACACAAAATAGTGGATTAGGGTCTCATACGGAAATCCAGTCCGAGTAGCAGAGAGGAGAAGGAAGGCAATTACAGGTCTGGGTACTGGGAAGGTGTTAAATTTAGACCTTTATAATACTTTACAGGCTGGGGCTCAATTCTGATATACAGTTACATAATAATGTACATTTAAATTCAGCCCCTTTCCAGTAAGGGTCAGATCTACTTTCTATTTAAAAACAAACAAAAACCCCCCCACTCCTCAAAAGCTGCACCATTTTAAATGAGGAGAAGTAAGAGGAAATATTTGCATTACGGGGGATCAAATATTGCATGCACATTAAAATAGAAAAATACCGGGGCAAAATAAGGTGGGCGTGTGAGCGAGTGCGCGCTCGGTTTTCATGTTTGGATTTTATCACGACCAGCCGGGCGTTGTATGCGACCATTGTGAGGCTTCCATGCGAATTCCGGAAGTTTTGAGACGAAAAATATCTGCGTATTACTGGGGAGAGATGACGGTGGATTATGATCTTTCACAAACGCTTGTTTTGCTCCCTCATAAATGCAGGTCGAAACGCTAAAGTGCCTCCCCTAGTCACATGAAGCAGGCTCGAAGGACGTGTTGCAGCTCTGCGTCGTGAAAATGGCTTTTTGCCATGCCACCCTTCTCCACCAATCATCGGAGAAGAATCGGGCTTTCCGCGGGGGCAAAGTTAAAGCTACGGTGGAAAAGACCGGAGGGAACGGGGGGGGGGAGCGGGGTCACCCCAGCTCGCCCCCTTCCTCCCCCCAGTCACGGCGGCTCCCCGCAGTGTGTTCTCCAGGGCTGCGTGCAGCCGCCTGGTAGAAGGTCCATTTAATATGTAAAGCCCCGCCGCTGCATGCGGCTCGGCCGTGCTCCAGCGTTTCCGCCTCACCGTGACTCCGCAAGCCCTGGGGTCGGCCCCGCGTGCAGCCCGCCGGCTCCCGGGCCGGCTCCCTGGCTGGAGCCGACCTGCAAGGGGCCGGTGGGTGGGGACGCGCCGGCCCTGAGGAGGTTGCAGGGCCGCCCCCCGCCCGGACCGGGCGCTTTGTGTACACAGCTGCACGGCGCGCAGGGGACCGAAAGGAAACGGTTAGAGGAAGGGCTGGCTTTGGAGGCGGCGAGGCTGTTGTCAGGGGTGGGGGGCGGGGGGGCGCTGGCGCGCTGCGAGCCAGATGTAGGCCGCCCCCATCCCCGCCTCCCTTGCGCCTCTTGGGCGGCACTGGCGCGGCCACGCCGCAGCCCGGGTGCGAACCGAGGAGATCTGATGAGTTAGCTGGTTGCCATGGTGAGGGGGGCCGTGTCACGTGACCAGGGTGCTGCTCCGGGCGGTTTGACGTCAGCAGGGAGGGAGGTGGGCAGGGGAGCGCGAGCGCGAGCAGCCAGCCGCTGTGGCAAAGCAGCAGAGCAGCCCCGGCGCAGCCTCTCCGCCGACCTTCCGCGCGCGAGCCAGGCAGCCAGCCGTGTGGGGGTGGGAGCGCGCGCCAATGCCGGGACCTACCCAAACGCTGTCCCCAAATGGCGAGAACAACAACGACATCCTGCAGGATAACGGCACCATCATCCCCTTCAGGAAGCACACGGTGCGCGGGGAGCGTTCCTACAGGTAACCCGCGCTGGCTTGCGGGGATCGCCCGGGTGCGGTGCCTGCGTGATTGGGGTGGGGGCTGCTGCGGGCACTGCAGCAAAGGGACAGGCAGGGGGATTGCATAACAAAACGCCGTGCTCTCCGCGGCGTGTTAAAAATAAGCTGGGACCTATTAGCCGGGGTCCTGCCTCGCCTGCATGGAAGCCTGGCTGTTGGAAATAGCGTTTGTATTGTCCAGCTGGAAAACATTTTGTGAGTAGATTTGCTGCCTGTAGGGGCTCTCCCCCGCCCGCCCCACAGACCCCTCCTTCCTTGCGTGTTGATAAAAAATGCAAGCGAGAGAGATCTGTGGGGTCGCCCAAAGGGAGCTGGGCTGCAGCGCCGAATTTCTGGCTGTGCCGGGGTCGCTGGGCATCTGCTCGTGAAAGCTAAGGCGAAGGGATGGAGTCAAAACGGCTTGTGCCTGCCTGCCCTGGTGCGTGCAGGAAAAATGGAATCCTCTAGATTAAACTGCAGTCGATGATGATGTTAAAGCGCCAGATTGATGGAGCTTTGTAAGAATTCTGCTCCCTGATTGGTGGAAGGCTTGACAGCAGAGGTCACGGTGTCACACATTCACTAACATTTCCTCCTCGAAACCGAGGGTTTATTAGCGACCAGGTGGACTGCAGCCGTTTCTAGAAGACACTGCGTATCCCCGTGCCTTTTCTTTGATTCTGGTGTGTGGCAGGGAACACAGCCCTTCTTTCCAATTGGGAGGCAGTTGCGTTACATTTTTGACTGTATGGTTTGAGGATGGTGTGTTCTTTGTTGCAGTTGTAAGCATTTTTGATTAATGGTTTGGCATGTATTGTTGGCACCGTTTTACATTAACATATCTGACAATATGGTCCAGTAGATAAGCTAATTAAAATTGTTTGCCTTTTTGATAAGGATAACAATGTAGCCTTGAATACAACTAGTTTTATGTGCTCTGAGCTGTAGACTTGAAGCGTGATAATATGATCAGTCCTATCTCCTCTAAAGTTAAGATGCAGTTATTTTAAATGCTGCCTTGATGACAGCAAGCTGTGCCTTTTCTGAGCACACACATCTTTCAAAGCTCATATTCTCAAACCAGCCACAGGAAATGATACTGTCCTTAAAACGTTAGCTAAATATTTAGATAATGTATACTATCTGATTGTACATAGAACTGGATCAAAATAAACCTGAGTGTTTTGCTAAGTTAGCCAAAGAAAATCAGAGTATTTTACTTTATTTTTTATTAGGAATAACTGGGCCCTAATAACTCAGTTATGACAATATTAACCTTGTAAGTAAATCTTGGCTGAATCCATACAGTTCCCCCAAAAGCTCATGGCTTAGCACTCAAATTAATGTGGTGAGGTGACATACTTGTGGAATCCAAGTGCTTACTCTACCATGAATGCCACACACAAATTTAGCCTGCACTTTATTAGAATCTTATTGCTTCCCAGAAGCCTTCAGGTCTCTACAGGCATTTCCTTTATGTCGATAGAGTTCATTGGGCTTAGTTTTAAAGCAGCATTATTAAACTTCCAATAGGTTTTTCACCTTTTGTAAAGAATCATTCCTACTGGCAGGAAGACTGAAGCTCTCATTTTGTAGATTTAAATTCCTGCCATGTAGCATAGTTTTGTTTGAGAGGAAAGCTGGACTTTTACCACATGGCTAAATGGAAGCATTCTGCTGCGTCTTTGCAGTTGTGCTGTATTCTGGTAACAAAATCTTTTGATAGAAGTAAGTTTTAATGTTAGGCACTCCAGTTTTGACTTACAAAAGATAGCACTGTCTTCAGTGTTTGCTGAAACCCCTTGGTCAATAAGATCCTCCCATTGCAGTGTTGCACCAGAGAGGAATCACTGTTTACATTTAGTACTTCTGCACCTACCAACAAAATAATCAGTTTCTGGCCTGACAATAATGCATGTTGGAATGATATTCACATCAACAAGACTATGCCCAAAAATAGAATTTTTGAAAAATTGCTGTAGTAAGACTACTGGAAACATTACGGTGGAAATTAATGTATCAATTGAATAATACTTTACATGAAAATTGCTTACATTTAGCCTTTTACCCAGAGACCAGGCCTCAAGATGTTTTAAATCCTCTTTATCAATTCACGCACCTGTGAGAATGGAATGTAGCACATTACCTGTCAACACTATCACTATACATCATTTTAGGATAGTTAAATGAATAATGCAAGCTTGAATGGCAACTTTATTTTGTGAATAAGCA
Source organism: Chelonia mydas (assembly GCF_015237465.2). Classification (NCBI taxonomy): domain Eukaryota; kingdom Metazoa; phylum Chordata; order Testudines; family Cheloniidae; genus Chelonia; species Chelonia mydas. The sequence goes on along the minus strand of NC_057850.1, from coordinate 72,648,865 downwards.
CTGGACTGGGATTCAGGAGATCTGGAATCTGTTCTTGGCTCTGCTAACAACTTGCCTTGTGATGTGGGACAAGTCACCTGTCTGTGTGCCAGTTTTCCTATCTATCAAATAGGGGTAATGATACTTTCATAAAGTGTTCTGAGATCTACAGATGAAAACTGCTATATAAGTCAACACTACTTAACAGGAAATATTTAGTTAAATAGCTAAATTGGGATTTTATCATGACACGAGATCACATTCCTATTTTGCTGAAGCTGCCATGAAATCCTTAAAGACTCAGTTGGTTTAGGGCTCTGAAGTACCCTGAGTTCTAGTAGGATGAAAGTCCTTATACACAAGTAAATTATGTTTCGTCTGAAAGGCAGCATCACACCCACTAAGATCGTGCTGGACTATTAGTTCAATTGAATTTGAGATGGGGGAAATGCACCTTGTATAAACTTCTGTCCAATTTCTTGTGTAGCATTTTGCATTTTCCTTGTAGCTTTCATATTCAAATACCGACCAGAACAAACATCTCATAAAATCACACTCCAAGCTGGCGTGACTCTGATGGTTAGTTGGTTCCATCTATATTTAGAAATATGCATTAATTGTACTCTTTAAAAAATCCTAAAACATGAAGTAGAAGTCAATTGTTGGGCAAATCTTATGTAAAAAAACCAACCAAACAAAAAACATTCTGCTCGCAATCTAGTTTGGCCAAGTTAGACTGTGCCTACTATGTTTTCATGAAAAGCAAATACTGTATCTGTCTCCTACAATGTTCGACACCATCTCAAGTTATCCTCCATAATATATCTTAGATGCTTTTATGTAAACACGTCTTATTTTAAACAAAGGAAATGGTTGTTGGTCATAATAAACAAAAGTATATTTGTTAATCTAGTGAAAAATTAGTGCTTTTATAATATTTAATATTGTTAGGCATTATTTAACTCTTGTACAGTGCTTTTCATGTGTAAATCTCAATGTACTTTTCAAAGGAAGGGAGTATTCTCTCCATTTTGCAGATGCAGAAACTGAGACAAAGTGACTTGGCCGAGGTCGTCCAGCATTCCAGGAGCAGAGCAAATAATAGAACCCGGGTCTCCTGAGTCCCAATACAGTGCTTTATCCACTAACCCATGTAATAGTCTTCAACATCCTTGTGAGGTAGATATCCCCATTTTACAGATATGGGAACACATATACAGAGTGTTAAGTGGCTTGCAGTAGGTTACCTAGAGAGTCAATAGCAAAGCTACTATTCGAACGCTGAAGCAGTTCCTGGCTTCCAACTCTGTGCTCAATCCATAAGATCATGTTGCATCTTACAGTAAATAATTGTAAATATTAAATTTATATTAGTTTATTAAAATGATATTTCTGGGGTGGAAAGGAAGGACAAGAGGTGTTCGTTTGATACATCTCATTAAGGAGGCTTGGCTGTAAATTTGGTTTGGCACTAAGGTGTAATAAATTTTGATGGCCAAGAATGGATCTTGGCTCCCACCAGAGAATAGCCCCATATTTGCTTATAATTATAATTCTCTGCCCTAGGTAAATATAAGTAAATCAGTAAAGCAGCAAATCAGGAATGACAGAGCTGGGTGGGGACATTTTTAAACAGGCACCTGGCCACAGCGCCCTATGCCACAATCTAGGCAATTCAATCAGTTCACCAGCCACACACAAATATTTAAAGTATTCGTCAAGTTTCATATTACAAATCTGAGGTAAAATTTTTAATTCACTGAAATAGTGGAGTCTTACACCCTCTTTCTTTGGATACCACTCCTAATTTTGTTTTATCCACATGCAGTTGGGAAATCAGATTTATTAATTGGCCTTTTGTCCACTAGCCATATCACTTACTTCACTACCCTAAGCTTTTAAGAATGAGTGGTTAAACTTTTTAGGACTCTTTCAGGCTTTTTGCTTTGTACATACAGCTTGAGTACAGATTATATATTTTCTGACACAATATCTTTGTTTAGTTATAAATATTTGCCTACTGTAAGTGTCCTCTTCTCTCTTCTTAAGGAGAAACTGGTATTTACACTGCTGATGTATAGCTTTTCTGTGCATAATAACGAATGTGGAACAGAAGTGATGGTGTCCTCATCCACTGATTACAAAAACTATAATGTTTGACAGGATATGTCCAGAGTTTCAGTTGGTATAGGGATTTTCTGATGGTAATTTCTTTGGCCTATAGAAGATAAAGTTAAATTAACAGTAGAATGTTAACTGTTTTAGGACCCAGAAGTCTAGAATCGTCCTTCACATCTTTTGTTTCCCTTGTATTAAGTCCTGGACAAATTTTCTACTTGAGAATTTTGGACCATGAATCATTCATCCTTAAGAAAACCTGCATTATATGTCTCGAGGGTTTCTCTGTATTGTTAAACTAGTTTCATCCACTGATATTTTACTCTTTGAGTTAATCTATTCCCTCAGTATGTCTAGAGCAGTGGAATTTACTTTTTGGTACAAAATAACTGTGTTCTTTACTTAAGTATTTAAGAAGGATTTATTGCATTACCTTAGTTTGGTTAGACAGAACACAAACTCCTGCCTGCCGCACTCCAGCAAATAGTTCAATTGACTTTAAATAAGACTATTCACATGGATGAAATGAGTAGAATAGGGCTCAGTCTTGTTGCAAGGAATTATGGGAGAAGATACTAAATAGACAAGTACTCTCATTTTATGGGGTTGGATAAGTAAGGCTCACAGACTGCCGTTCAGTCCCACATCCTTCAGTCTCTGAAAATTTCAAATGCTACCCATGACAAGTGCTATTATAAATTAGATATAAAGGTTAGACTTTCAAAAGTGCTCAGTGTTGATCTGTTTGCTCCCATTGCAGTTGATGGGAGTCTTAGCTTTGACTTCAGTGGGAACAGATTTAGATCAGTGCTGAGTGCTTTTGAAAATCATATCCTATATGTTTGGCTCCATTCCAGACGGTATGGACTCTCTTTGATAACCCCTCTTGCCTGTCAAAGCATCTGAAGTAAAATACTACCACCGTGGTAAGGTAATACCCATGATAATGTCCTGTGTGTATTAAATGGTGACTTAAAGGATGCAGTTAGTCTCCAGTGTAACTTGTATGAGTGATGCAAGAATCTTTCCTTACCTCTTGCCTACTACTTGTAGGTTGGACAATAGATGTTCTTTCTCTTCTTCTCATACAGGTTGGATTCCTATCTCATCCCAGTTCCCCTTCACAGAGCCTATTGGGTTTTTTTTAATTTTTAAAAAGCCTATTTTTTGCTTCTTAAAAACTGGAGTGAGCAGATTCTGATTCTGGAATAAATTGGAGACACTGTTTCAATTAGCGTGACCAGATGTCACGATTTAATAGGGACAGTCCTGATTTTGGGGTCTTTTTCTTATATAGGCTCCTATTACCCCCGACCCCCGTCCCGATTTTTTCACATTTGCTGTCTGGTCACCCTAGTTTCAATGGATATAGCCCATTTGAGAGATCCTGCTTTCAAAATGGGCTAGAGTGGCACACCGTGGAGCTCTACCTAAAGAGAACTTGTTTTGGCAAAACAAATGTTCTGAGTGTACTCAAACACTACAGCTGATCTGTAGGGCAAGGGGCTGATCTCATTTGCGCAATAGCATTGCAGTGACATTTCAAAATGTAAATATTCCTCAGCCTGAAATTGTTGAGGATCCTATTCTGATTATAACTTAGATTCTTGTTGAAGAGAACCTCTTTATGACTTGCAAGACAGTCTAGCATTAGGTCATGTAAAGAAGTGAAACTAAAACTTTTTTCAACATACCATCCTCTTTTCAGCCTTCAGGCCGGTTCTCTCTGACTGAAGTGCTTTGGGTAGAATTGAAATGTATGCTGCGTTTGTGGGTCTATGAAGCATCCTGTGGCTAGGTGAGCTTTATTTTAAAGGTACAGCTTGTTGAGCTGCTTATTAATACGGTCACCACCCCAGTGTTGTGTGGGTGCTCGCAAAAAGAGAGTAGACTTAAGATATTAGAAAATTTAACCTAATGTATCCTTTAGGAATAACCTTTTTGGCTTCGCCCCAGCCTTGTCCTCTTGTGGGAAGACCTTGTTGCTAGGTACTTTCCTGCTGGTGAGGTTAGTGTTTCCTGCTGCCACTGCAGCTGACAGTGAAAAATGTCTTAACAGAATTTATATGGAAAGCAGGTTGGGTAGTTTGGGGGACATCGGTGTGGGGAATTGCATGGTTTTTGCCCACAAGAAGAAAGGTATTAAGTAAATTGATAGGAGCAAGGTAGAAACCTTAACTGTTCTTTGCTATGTGGGTGGAGTGAGTGAGGTCTAACTGCCTTGTCACATTTGGACTAGACTATAAGAATAGAACCTTCTGTGCAGGCCTAGGTTCTGTGAAGTGTAATGGACCCATTGAGGCACTGGGGATTGGTAGATGTCAGCCTGGCCATTGCTAAAGCTCCATCCCCCCCGCCCCTTCCCCCGGAGCCACCAAACCCAGGCATCAGCTAAATCTGGGGAACAACAAATGAGAAAACAGGGATGGAAGTGAAGGTCAGAGGGATAAAGTCAGGGATTCAGAGGAGGACACTGAGCAGAGAACCCCAGACAGTGTCCACTGCTCCTCGGAGGTGTCCAGGGAGGCAGTGGACGCTTCCCAGAGGAACTCTGCCTGGATATGTGACTTAAGGAGGGACCGAAAGTAGGTCCCACAGTCATAGAGCACCCACCATTCAGCTTCTTCCTCCTGGTATGATGGATGGCCATTTTGGCCAGTGCCAGGTGCAGGCTGACGAGGAGGTCTTATGACTTTGTGGGGTCGCAGACAGTGTGTGCTTGGGTCAGGAGGTGTGGGGGAAAAGGGCAGCCAGTACCTCAGGAGGAGATTCTGGAGGAACGGGAAGACAGGCTGCAGTATGGTGCACCCTATATAAGTGCACACCATGGTCTCCCTCTCGCTGGAGAACGAGCAGGTGTTGGGGAAGGTTGGGAACCATGCCAGGTACATGCCCGTGCTCATGGTAAGATGTGAGGCAGTGAATGAAGTTATATCAGGCAGTAACCTTTCCTATGTATACAATGGGTTGGAGGGTAGGAAATGAAAACTAACATAGTGTAGTGCTATATTTGTAGCACTTATTCACTCCAAAATGCAAGTGAATTTTTGAAATGTGTAACAATTGTTGGAGAAAAATTTCTGAACTCATCCTCCCACTCTAAGGAAGGCATAGCTCAGGCTTGGTAAGGAAGCAGATTAGCATGTGTCAGCTTTTTACTCCCTGCAGACTTTCCAACCAGCCCTCTTGGCAGTTTCATATTAGAAAATGAGTGGTTTTATCACATATTGTCAATCCCATTAACTGGTGATCTTGTTAATACTAAAATGAATACAGCGTAATTCAAAATGAGGATCTACTATTTGCATGCAATATTCTGGTTGTGAAGCTCTTTATTACTGAAGTCTTGCTGAAGAGTAAGTTTTGTGGACTAACACTTAGTGCACACCAAATCACAGGGAAGGCTAGGACCATCTGGTAAAATCATATATGTATTTTAAAGGTCTGGCTTGACCAATTTGATTTCATTTTCCTTTCATGATAGCTGTAAACAAACTAACTGAATCATAATTCAGTTAAATCTGTTTCTCTGTCACGCTGTCCAAAAAGGATTGGCTCATCAAGAGGAAATGTAAACATTAATCAGTGAAGGGAGGCTTAAGGATGTAGCTTTCATAGGAAAACCTACAACTGTGCCAAACTGAGCTGCTGGGGGAGGAATGTCCCATGCAGGCTGTGGGCCAGATCTGGCTCCTATTTATGCTAGTTTTACACCAGTTAACTCATTTGAAATCAGTGGGGCAATTCTCACCTACTGCCTTGTCAGAAAAGAATCACATGTTATGAATCTGGGACATATGTGAATAGTAAAGGAAGGGAAAGATTATTATAATGATCTTGTGTAAATGAGGGGGTTTTAAGAGTGCTGTAGAATAATATTTTAAAAATCAGTGGAATTGACCAAGAAACTATTTCTCAAGTGAAAAAATGTTAGCCAATGTTTTTGTCTGCATAACCAGGCTCCTGCACTAATGGTACTGCAATGTGCAGCTGAAGAAAGGAATAGCCCATCATTTTGCTTCACGGAGATGCGGAAAATCAATTAAGAATGTGTATGTGCTCTTGTTGTGTGTTTTGTTTTTTTTATATTGTGGTGTGGGCAGGTACTGTGAGTGTAATTTCAGCTGCTCTTTAGATACTCATTTTTCAGTATTGCATTTCTTGGCAAAGCTCTAGGACATGTTCAGTCCAAAGGGCTGTGGACAAGTGACATTTCAGAGAAGATATATTATTAGAAGTATGTAAAATGAGCATTCCTCATACAGCAGGGTTTTTTTTTCATACAGTGCGAGTCTGCAACCTAAAAAAGCTGCATTTAGTCAGAGATGCACTTGAATGCAAATTATTGTTTGTCACTGTGGAATGCAGAGTGTGGATTCTCAGAAGGGCTGTTAGTACAGTACTGTGTTCTAAAAAATAAAAATATGCCTCAGGTAGATTTATACATTATTATGAAGAGGAAAACCTTTTAAAGTTAATCCCTGTCGAACTAGTGCGATAGCTGCCTGATTGAGACGCATTAAAACAATATATATCCCATTAAAATATTTGTTACAGTATTCAGTAGCTTATAAAGGGTAGCTTATCATTAAAACCATTATAGAAATCCTGAGTAATGGCTTGCTGTGTGGAGGTGGAGTATACATCTCCAGTGAGAGAGAAGCCTCTTGAGGAGTTTCATTTACAGAAAGAATATAATTTGTGAGAGTTGGAAACATGGAGGCTGTGAAATTAAAATAGGTTAAATAAAAGGGATGTGTCATACTGAAACTACAGCATTAGCTCAGAAATAACAGAACTCTGTTGGAATCTTGTTGAACACAGAGAGGGTTATGAGATTAACTCACTTAATTGTACTAAATTTGAATGATTTGTGTTGGGCCCTGTTGTAACACTTTTTTGCCCAGTTGTCAATATTAAAAATTGTGAATGTCTTACAAAATATTACACAAGGTGCATGCAGATTCTGAATCAGAATCTGAAAACAGGCTATTCTCAGTTGCCATATTTTTTCATCCCAAAAATCAAAATGGCGCAGCTGTTAGGCATCTTTGTGCATTACAGCCTGGCACGACTCACTGTCTAGCATGGATCTTTAAATAAAGGCCCAAACACTCCTTTGAAAGTAATGTAGCTTCTTTCTGTGCCCTTTCTGTGGTTTCTAGGTCACATGCCATGGATTAGTATCAATTTTAGCTAATACTCCTTTATGTAGGACAGGGTCTGTCTTTCCGATACCACTTCCACCATTTCCTGCCAAAGAATACAATGTTAGAATATGATAGAAATTAAATGGATTCAGAACAAGGCATATAAGGGCTAGTCTACACTACAAAGGACTTGCTGGTATAGCTATAGTCTGTTAGGGATGGTAAGAAAAAAATGACATTAGAAATAACTTTTTGTAAATGTGCCACAAGGTTGTTTTTTTGACAGCTTGTGCTGTGCCAGACTGGTGTTTTTGTTCCTGAAATGTGTTGTTACCTAATTTCATCCAGCAGGATGGTAGTGTGCAAATTATAGGGAAACATTTCTTTTACAATATCACTATACAGAAATGACCACAAGTTCATAGGGCAATGGAAAGGGGAGGAGAGTATAGAGTTTCTGCATAATAATTAAGTAGTGGGTTTTCATGGCAATGGATGATCTGATGACATCAGACTTTATGATGATTTTCTTTAATTGTAATTAGTCACGAGAATAAAAAGGTCATGATTAATTGCAGTTTTAATCTCACTGTTAATAATAAATGCCAATATAAATTTATTCTGAATATTTTGGGATGTTTTTCTACATTTTCAAATATATCAATTGCAATTATAACATGATACCAAGTGTACAGTGCTCACTTTATATTATTGTTTTTGATTACAAATATTTGCACTGTAAAAAAGGTAAAAGAAATTGTATTTTTCAATTCACCTCTTACAAATACTGTTGTGCAATCTCTTTATCATGAAAGTGCAACTTACAAATGCAGAATTACTTTGTTTTCGTTTTGATTGCAGCTATATAAAACTTTAGAGCCTACAAGTTGAAATATGAAGGGGCATATGAATGTTTAGTATATCTCGCATGTAAATACCTTGCATTGCCGGCTACAACAGTGCCATGTGAATGCCTGTTCTCACTTTAAGGTGACATTGTGAATAATAAGAGGGTTTCATTATCTCCCGTAAATGAAAACTTAACTTGTTTGTCTTAGCGATTGGCTGAACAAGAAGTAGGACTGAGTGGATTTGTATGAGGTGAATTGAAAAATACTGTTTCTTTTGTTTATCTTTTTAAATTCTTACCCTTAAGGAAATTCAATAAAGATCACAGCCACATCTGTTAAATCTAAGTGTCATGTGACCCATGTCATCTTCTTGCACATTGGTTAATGTTGGGGGCGGGGGGAAAGCCTACAGAGTGAACCTGTTTTGTCACATGACCCTGTAAGCAGATTGACAGTCCAAGGGTTTAAAAAATACATATTTACAGTGTGCAACTTAATGTACATATCAGAGTGTGCCTATAGGTTACTGCATGTTGAGGTGTTTGTTGCATGATGCATTTGTCTTCAACTAAATTGCTTGTTTGTTGTTTACAGTGTTTATGGTGGGGATTGAACTCTCTAGTGTCACCATGTGTCTGATGGGAGTGTACTTTAGGACTTGACCTTAAAATATTCCATTAAAGGAGGACAAATTCTATTAAACAGTATATCCACCTTTCTCTTAGCTTAAGGTGAACTAGGACACAACTTTGCTAGCCCTTCAAGATAAAAGGGGTGTGTCTGAACGGCCACTGGTAATTCTGTTCTTGGGTATTCAGGCAACTAGCACGATATAAAAGAGGGATCGTCTGACAAACTACAGCTGGTTCTTTTTAGTTTGTGTGTTCTCTTACACGGTCTAATAATTTTTAAACTGCAGGAGCTCCACCAGAGACCAGTGTGGTTGGGGGAAATGAGATTTGGGGGAAAATATCGTAGTATATTGATCAGTGGTGAGCAACCTGCGGCACGCGTGGCTTCCCGCAGCTCCCATTGGCCGGGAACGGCGAACTGCGGCCCCTGGGAGCTGCAGGTGGGCCGAGCCTGCGGATGGTCAACGTAAACAAACTGTCTTGCAGCTCGCCAGTGGCTTGCTTGCTAACTTGACGGGCTGCAGGTTGCCCACCACTGATATTGATAGTTTCAGCCAGGGTGTATTGGTTAAATCAAGGCAATATAAATCATTATTTAAATCATCAAGTGAAAAGTCTTGATTTAAATAACTGATTTTAATCAACTTTCCCATTTCTACTTCAGTTTTCTAAAGAAAGTTGCATTCTCATTGGTTGGTTCAACCATTAAAACATGTTGATTTACAACTAAATAGAGACTTTTTATACTAGATTTGGTACATCTTTTTGATATCTAGGATGGTACGCTATAATTATATACATTTATTTAAGCAATTTATATAGCTTAGTGTTTTCAGATTCTTAAATTATACATTTTTAATATGTTAGAAAATGATGAACAACATTGCTTGTTTACTAGATAATTTTTGATCATGGTTTGTGTCAAGCTGTGCTAGGATGTTAACTGGAATTTAAACACACAAAACAGCATATAAAATTTATTTTTATTAAACAAAATCTTAGACATTTTGGATATATAAACATTTCATATCAAAACATGTTTCATATTTATCAACTAAATTTGATGTATTAAATAAACAGAGGGATTATCTGTATATTTAAAGTCAGACTGGAAAATGTTCAAATATGCTTAAGTGAAAGTGACTGTAACTTAAGCTCCCGCTTGCCTAAGTCTCTTGAAAATAAGACAGTCTCCTAAATTACTTAGATTGTCCTTCAAACTTTTAAAACTAGTTGATCTCATCCCCTCCCATCTCATTTTTATTCATAGACTGGAAGAGATAGAAAGGTTTTCTGCTTTTTCAACTCCCAGTTGATTTCTCAGATTTGAATGAATTTGTCCAAATGAAGAAAATATTCTTTCTGTGTCTGTGAAAGAGGTTACAGCTACTGAAAGGTGATTTATCATTTCAACAAACTCTAGTTCCAGGTGCTTATTTAGTGACTTCCACCAGTTCAGTGGTGCAACATCATCAGCAAACACGTACTGCTTGAATGGCTCACTTCCACTCCTGAAATTTATTATGGTTGGCATGACTGGTGCGTTGAGGATATTGGCAAGAAAATTTGGTGTAGTAAGAGCATGATCCAGCCGCTCTTTACTGCCTGGAATTCAGTTTTGTTGAGTATTTCTTCAGTGTCTCTTCAATTCTTTCCAAATTTCAACAGCACCAGCAATACAGCAGCAATCTTTCTGCAGTTTTTTCAATGCTATGGAAATAGGTTTCAATATATTCAGCATATATTCCACATTTCTCTTTAGTCCAATGCTGACTACTTTGGCTACATTGATAGTTCCATCTGTTTTGTCGTGTTTTTCTTTGCAAATTGTTATCAGGATAGGCCAGTTCTTAATAAATAGCTCAAAACAGTCAACCAATGAATTCCATTGTACATCTTGGGAAAGAATTAGTTTCCTGCTCTCTTCAGTGAAGCTGAAGCAAAGCAGTTGTAACAGAAGTATTTTGCAATTTAAACACCATTTTCCTTTATTTCTGGAGTTGTACTTAAATCTTTGGCTAAAAAATGCATCAAGTGAGCACTAGACCCATATGTTGCAAGTTTCAGGTTCTCTTGATTATCTTCTTCTAGATTTCTTCTCATCTTTGCTACATTTTTAGCATTGTCTGTAACAAAGCTATGCACTTGATACTTAAGTATTTATTTGCCGTTTGTCATAGCTTTTACTGCTACTTCTCTTCAGCAGTCTGCTGTATGGGCATTTCCTGATGTATCAGTTGTTTCTGTAAGACAGAAACCCCACCTTTTGTTGTGACACAAGAACATATTACTGGATCAGAGTGTACGTGCTCCACCCATCAACACTCAGATTGATGGAAAATTCATTAATTTTTTCTCGGTGTTCAAATTTCCTTCTCATACGTTGTACCCCGCAGCCTTCCAGCAATGTCTGCTCTGCCTGGAGGAGTGTATGCTGGTTGTAATGATTGAATCGTATAAATGAAATGTTTGTTCTGAACTAGATGAAAGAAAGACTTGGTTGCATAAATGAACCAAGCAATCTTTTCGTCTGTGGAGTCTTGATGGAATTTGCTGGTCCTGATTACAAATTCATTCATTTTACTGGATTATGAAGAAAGTCTTTTTTAATATAGGTAATTTTATTGTCTGATATATGTTTAATTGCAGCACTGTTGGTGGTACTAGCAGAAGTCTCTGAAGTTGTAGACATTTCAGATGATGGATCATCATAACCCCTTATGTCTCAGGTGGACCCTGAAAGAAAATGGTGAAAAAAGTCACTCTCTCTCACTGAGTATTACTAAGTGCACTGCTTTAAAAAATAAGATTGTAAATGAAAGAGTCCTTCTACTGCAGCTGCTTGTACCATTGTTTCAATGATATAACTTATTTTCTAAACTTAGTTTTATAGGGGAAATAATTAATAAAGCATAAGGATTATCTAAATCTAGTTAAACTTTTATTTCTAGCAACATACCAAACAGTTTGAAAAAAGAACATTTTTAAATGTTGAAATTAATAAATCCCTAGTAAAACTTTACTTTTAAACAGAAAATCTTCACCTAGGAGATTTGATTATATTGAGCAATTAAGAAATCACTTCAGAAGTCCTGCAGTATCAGTAAAACATTGACATACTTCGACAACAAACTAACATACCAATTATATTTTGAACACAAACATTTTGAAATTCATAAGTAATCCACTCAAAACATAAATTTACTATAATAATCAAAGTTAAAGTTTGTTAGCATAGTAGGACATGGTAGGCAGTCCATATGAATAGTGCAAAAATAAGTTTACTAATTAGTTGATCTAGATTGTCAGACTTGTCCACATCATCGTCAAAGTCATTGCCTTCTGAGGAGCATTTTTCATAATGTTGTTTCATTTTGACAACCAGCCCTTGCATCTCTTTTTTGCAGTGTTTATATTTGGCATGCGTTCCTCTTTTATTCAGAGGTACAGGAACTTCTTGAAAATACTTCCAAATAGGGTTTATTTTACCACTTACAGCAATAGCAGTTTTTTTTCTGCTGTTCCCTGATGTTGAAATCAACACTAGAGACTGCATTCTGAAGAATGTTGTGCATTCTTCCCACAGTGTCCTGCTTTAACACCAGTGTTACTCCTTGTTGCATATTCTGTTCTTTCTCCCTTGTCACTTAACTCTCCCGCTCTACCTTACCCTTACCACTATAAAAACAAGCTAACAACAATCCAAGGCTTCAACTCATGTAACCATCTGCCTTTTGCACTGCAGCATTTTATTTTTGTAGGGACCGGGGGGCGGTTGAGAAACTAATTCTGTTTGTATCTGGCTGTGTGTATGTGCAAGGACACCGAGCAAGGCCATTTAGTTGAAGTGCCCAGATTCAAAATCAAGGGCTGGTTGTTACTGGGCAGATCAGTGTTTTGCCATGAACCGGGAACTACGTTTCCATGGTGGGTGGAATCATAAATATTCATAATTTTAAGAACAGCCAGTCAGAGCCCAGGTAGGAAGAAGCTTTAAAATAGGAGTATGAGACCATCCAGGTGGGCTCAATGGATGACCCTGATGAGATACATGATGATGTCTCCTGGAGTCACAGGCCAGGTCCCAATGCCTGTGATGACTTTGCTGGTCTCTTGCATCTAGTAGCACAGCCCCTGGTTCTCTCACAGGATCGAGCCCTTAATACGATACGTGACCTATTATGCCATATTTATAAAGCTTGAACTCAGAAATTAGATCTTTTTCCCCCCTGATTCATTCTTTGTATGCACAAGCATCCTTTGACTCAGAGTTTTTGATAGAGGCTTATGAATTCAGCCTATTTATTTTTTACTTAAATGTTTTAAGAGATTGTAGTGAGTTTAGGCCTTAACATATTTTATATTAAATTTTAATTTTAAACAGGTCTATTGTTAGAAAGAAAAAACTTATTATAATTTAAATAACATTCAAAACAATGCCATTTTTAAATTTAAAAATGCAAGGATTTAAATTTTAAAAAATCATTTTTTAAAATTTTGTTTTTATCCATCCTGGTCCCAACATTAAAATTGATTCATTGTGCAGCTGCAACAAAGTAGGCTAATAGAATATTGGCCTGTATCAAGAAAAAAATTATTACATAAATTAAATGATGATGAGCAAACAATTTTTTATAAAGGTCAGTTTATTCCACAAGGGAGTGTAGAGTCCAGTTTTGGCCACCCTATCTGAAGTTAATTTGGAAGTTATACAGTGTGTGCATTTGAAATGAAGGAATACTGTTAGGGGCAGTAATATCTCCAGAATGGGAATGAATTTTTAAGTTTAGAGAACATACTGGTAATATTTCTATAACCAGAATCAACTTTCCGAGTGCACCCACTGCAGCTGGAGAGAGTACAGCATAAGGCAACCAAATATGTGAGGAGAGTGACGCGACTGTTTTAGTCTTGGAAGAAAACTACTAAAGGTGACATGACTGAAATTTTAAAGCCAGATAAGTCATCTTATTAATATTGATCTATTTGAGGTTGCACAGACCAATACCAGGAGTTCTCAGAGCTAGATTAAGGCCTCTGCTCAGACAATCGCATTATGTCAGAATCCCGGCTTTCATTTAATCATATATATATTTCTAGTTCTTATGGGTGCATTTGGGCGGGAAAGCTTGAAAACACAAACCTAACAGAAGACACATGGTGTGGGCTCAGTGTTGCCATCCCATTGTAGCTCTGCTGAGATGGCATTGGCAGGAAGGGAAACTGAGGACTGTGTGGAATCCCCAGTTTTCAGGTGGTCTGTGGTGTTGGAAACCTGCCCAGCAGATGGTTGTTCTGTGGGTAGCCCCTGCCACCAGCTCCCCAAGTGTCAGGGCCATGGTGCAGAGGTAAGACATTTAAAGCTCTGGAATGCTTTAATCGGGCCCTGGGTGACATGACTATAATTTTGAGAGATTATTCATGTAAGAAAAATCCAGAGGTATATTAGAGAATGGTGGATAGGTGGAATCAAATAGCATTAATGTATTTAAACAAATATATTAGAAGACCATATGAAACTACAGTTAGAAATTAATTAAAGATTAGCTAATTAAAGTTAAATTTGTCCTTGCTGATCATGCCCCTGCCTCCTCTAAGTATAATGCAAGAGTGGCTATGAAATAGTTTGTAATGGAGTGCTCTTGATCCTTTTCAGGCACAAAACATTTTTAAAATAAGAATTTTAATCTTAGAAATGTTTGTCTTTTGAAATATGTAGGGTAGGAGGGTCAAGCAGTTCTAGACATGAAGGGTTGGTCCTTGATCATCTCCTGGTTCTATGTAACTAGAAGCTAAGAATAGAAAATATTTACTGTGCCCATCTCTCTGCCAATGAAAGATTGTTCCTTACAGGACACTTTCTAGTGTCCAGCCTAGTTTCAGATGTCTCAAGCAATTTCCCTGGGGAGGCTATTCCACAGTCTCATAGATTGCACTGTCATGAAGTTCTTCCTAACATTTAGCCTCAATTTTTGTGACTTTTATCCTGTTCCCTCTAGTCATTCCCTTTGTACCACTCTAAGTAGTTCCCCTTCCTCCTTGATGCTTACACTCATTGAATCTTCATAAATTGTTCTGTTCTTCACTCCTGCTTAGTTATTGCTTGAATGAGCTTTATACATAGTTAGCAGTTAGTAAGTGTGTGGGGAGTTTGGAATCTGCTTAGGTCCCCAGTGAGGATGAGTATGTAGTGTTACGGTACCTTATCTTGAAGCCCACATACATGAGTGGTTCGGTAGGTCAGTGCTCTGAATATGCAAGGGAGAATCCTGCACAGGTCAAAAATTAAATTAATTGCGCGATTTCATCCTGCTAACTAGCTGAATCTTGTCCATCTGAAAACTACCCAGCAGTTAAACACCATGGGTAGTCTGGACTGGAATTGCAGAGTGAGAATTAAAGTTAGAACTGAAGGAAAGCTTGCACAGTCCCAGTCTTTTTAGAGTGGCTGTGTACCCACCACATCAGTGAAAGCCAGTGGCAGGTGCTCAGCATCTCTGAAAATGTGGCCTTAGGCATCTCAAGTTTTAGGCACTTGTAATTAAAGGCCAATTTTGAAAAGTGCCTGTTTTCCCATCGGTTAAATGGGGATAAAATCTTTATCTGTTAAAGCACTTTGAAATCTTCCATACTGGTGAGAAGCATGATGTGTAACTGCTAATCGTCCTCTGCCCAGAACAAAAGATAATCTACTCATGGGTTGATCTGCTGTCTGCTGCATCCAACCCAGGAGTTTAATAAAGCGGCAATGTATTTATATCATGATACCTTTTGCTTTTTGTAAATGGCTCCACATATACAGTTGTATTGTCTTCATAAGTGTGCCTAGCAACCCTTTAATTTAAATAGGAGTTGAACAACTGTATCAAGAGAATCTAAAATCCAAAGTCTCTCTTGGTGGGTTCAAGCTTGGTTTCATTGGGGACCAACCACAGATTTATTAATCTCTTTCAAATTATTGCAGTCACAGATGATCAGAACTCATCCTCAGTGACCTATCTAAATTTTATGTAGATTTTTAAAATTTTACAACTCAGATTTAATATACGGAATGAATAATGTACAGATGTATAATGTGAAAAGAGCTGAAACAAGGGGAATCAAGCACCATTGCCAATGCCTAGCTCATTGAAAATTTTATAGATTTAATCTCATCCTTCTGGAAGAAAACATCAAAGGAGCAATTCAAGCTTAACTCTTTGGAGCTGAAGACTAGCTCAGTGGTAATATTTTAAATAAGTCTGGCCAGTTTTGAAAGTGTTACCTCACTGACACTTTAAGCTTTGCCACATTACATTCCTACCTTACGGCCAGTTCAGAAATCCAACCGGGTATTGTTCCAACCATCATTGTAAGACACCATTTTATATTGTATATTGTGAATTATTGGTTCCAAGCTGCTCAGATATATAAAAACATATACATCTCATACTTCTACCTTAAACTTTCCTGTTCCTGTCTTAATGAGTCTCTTTGGTCACTGCTGCTGCTCTCCTCTCATAAGATGTGTGAGCTCTAGTACATAAAGAAGATTGGATGGTCCAAACCCCAATCATGTTTGTGAGCACAAGCTCCATTGCTGGTTACATCACACAACTAATAAGAGTATAGACACTACTGGGGTGGGGATCAATTATTGTAAAGCTGATGCTTGTCTCTAAAGATTAGGACCCACATCCATTTAGGGCAAACTGCTGATAGCTGTCTTCCAGTACTATTACCTGAGCCAAACTTAGCTAAAACTACATTGGTGAAGGTTGATGTGGAAAGCTATCTACACAGATCAAATGCAGACATGTTCAATCCGTGTTAGTTCCAAAGATATGACAACATATTTATAGATTCCAAGGCCAGAAAGAACCACTCTCTGACCTCATGTATGGCACAGGCCGTAGAACTCCCCCCAAGAGACTTGTGAGCTAGAGTATATCTTTAAAAAATAATAATAATCCAACCTTGATTTAAAAATTGACAGCGATGGAGAATCCAGCATGACCCTTGGTAAATTCTTCCAATGGTGAATTACCCTCAGTGTTAAAAATGTGCACCTTATTTCCAGTCTGAATTTGTCTAGCGTCAACGTCTAGCAATTGGATCATGTTGTACCGTTATCTGCTAACTATTTAACTACAAACAGTGCATATGTAAATACATAAGCACTAAGAAACAGCACACAGTTTGTAGTTATGCATAAGCTGGGTCTAATATAGATTTGTCTGTACAGTTTTGAAGGCCTATCAAATACTGTATTTACTGAATTGCAGCAAAATACTGTAGTGGTAAAAAAAACAGCAGGAAAAGGTATGGAGAAAGTAGCCAAAGAATGAAAAAAATTGTCAGTTTTCTGTGCAGAGGTGAGAGTGGAAACTCAAAATGTATAAAATTCAAAGAAGCCATTGGACATGGCTTGGATTCTTTGAGGTACCCTAAAGTGTTTTTAAGAACTACATCACTTGTATGAAATTTGTAACTGAATTTGTAATAATGCAAAGTATTAACTATACTTTCACAGTTGGCTCAGTGAATAAACTTAAAGCAAAATTATCTTGCAAGCAATAGCAAAATAATATAATGTGGGACTATTTATTGGGTTATTCTATAGGTTTTGTCTCCAAAGCCCCAATGAGTTTGTATTGTCTGAGCATTTTTAGATGAGCTTTTGGGACCTGGAATACTTGTCTGAATAAAGTGGTATGCATTTTTCTATCTAGCAAACTGTTTGCTATTGTATAATGCTACACCTTGTGTAGTACTTAATTACATTTGGTCTCAAACCAATCACTGAGATCCAAACACCTTAATTTTTTTCTGGGTCAGAACATCATAATTTGCTACCAAAATTAAGATGCTATTTCAAATCTGTTTGGTAACACTTGAGAGTACAATGCACAGAGAATGACCTTCACTATTTTTAAAGGTTTGATGTATTGGCTAGGGTGTGGAGAGAAGTATACCAAGTAAGAAGGGTGTTTTTCATCTTTGCAGATTTTATGGGTGATTGACTAGACTAGAGAATTTGTAATACCTGCTACATAATTCATTTCAGTTACAGGTTCTGTGACCTATGAGAAAATTCTGTGGTTTTTGGTTTTTGTTTTGTTTTTTGCAGTCGTTTTTGGTACAGGAATATGTTGTGGCTTGAAAATTGTAGAGTACGCATCATATGTTGGCAGGATGTGCTGTAGCTTTTTGCCCAAATTGTGTCCAGAAATTGTTTTCAATACAGCGAGCCCCAGGAGGAGTATAATTGGCCTCTCTAATGATCAAAACTGAACATTGAATCTGTACATAATCTGTGTTAAGACAGCAGCAAAGGTCTAATCTTAAAACAACCTCTCTCCTCCATCCCCCCCAGTTCAGGATGACATCAGTAATTTTTCTCCCATAGAAAAATGGCCAGTGTGAATCATAAGCTTCCCTGTTTTTTTGCTGCTTTGAGCTTTTTATTCTTTTGCAGAAGCTATTCATTTTAAATGGACTTCCCACACAGACCTGGGCAGCCTCACTCATCTATATCTTGGCCTATTTGTTCATCTTTTGCTTCAACAGCTTTGTTCTGAGAGCTTTCCTTTTATTCAAAATATGTATCTTGGGTACTGTCAGGGGAGGACTTCTGGAAGGATTTCCCTTGGCATTATCAGAACAAGATTTTCCCATTTTAACAATCTTTTTTATCCATTTATTCACAGATTTCTCCTACTTCTAGCATCTACGAAAGTCCTCTGTTTCTTGAAAAATGATAGTTTCATACATTGCATAAAATGGGTAAACTAATTTGGAAGTACTCCTCACTTGTTTTATCCTTTATCTGGCCTCTATTACTGCTTTTGTCAGAAATAACTTCTGCTGCCAACAATTGTTTGCTTTTTAGGGAAAAAAAAACATTGCTAAGTAAATATTTCATATTCAAAAAGTTCTCCCCAAATATAACTCGATGATGATTTCTCTTATCGGTCATAATTATCTGTAAGCATTTCTGGAACACTTTTATCATACCCTGTAATGTATATTGTGCCACACCCAAATATCTAGTTTTGTTTTGGATCAGACTATGTATTATCAAGGGATATGCTAAACTAGTAAGACCCTGATCCATCATGTTATTGTAAGCATGTGCATAACTTCAAGCACCTGATTAATCCTGATATGTCTACTCTAGAATAAAAGACCTGTGACATAACTGTAGCTGGCCCAGGTCAGCTGACTGGGGCTTGGGTTGTAGGGCTAAACATGGCAGTGTAGACATTTGGGTTTGGTTTGGAGCCTGGGCTCAGGACCCCACCCACGCTTGAGGGGTCCCAGTGCTCAGGCTTCAGCCTGAGCCCAAACATCTGCACAGCAATCTCCCAGCCCTGCATAGACGTACCCGAAGAGATCAATGAGACTCTCAAGTGCTTAGTTACTCATATGCATAAGTGTCTTGCTGAAACAGGGCTTGAATTAATAATATAATGTGAAAACTGATAAATATTAATTAGCAATTCTATGGATTTCAGTTTAAGGTTTTCATAATTGAAATGAATGACTTTTTTTTTTTTTTCTAACTAGCACATTTTCTAACTCTTCACTGTTAGGTCTGTGAGCCGCAAATTTCTGCTCTGAACTTTTATGAAGTATGGGGAATGGAAGGCCCAAGATGGAGTTCCAGATCTAACTCCTATCTCTAGTTGTTGCTGAACATTGGTATTGTGGTTTTGCCTAAAGACTGCAGTTAGGTTGGGTCCCATTGAACTAGGCATTGTAGAGACACACAATGAATGACAGTCCCTGTCCCAAAGAGCATACAGTCAAAAAGACAAACCTAACAGGTCGACGATGTAAACGAGTGGGCATGGGAAGGGTTGGTGAGCCAGGGTAACAAACATAATAAAATCTGCAAGTTCTTAGTTGCTTGGTCAGTAGTTGTGAACACAGCTTTCTGCCTCCTTAGCCATTCTGTTGCACTTTACTGAATGTATTTTAAATTTGGTTCAGACTCTCAAAAGAGCTTAGCATGTTGGGTACTATGCTCTTTAGAAAATTTGGCCCATGTTACATATAGGGGATTGTTTTTTCCTGCATAGTTGTTGATTTATAGTAAGATAGTCTGTGTGAGCATCCATACAGGAAATGAGCACCGATTTAGAACACACTTACTTCAAATGTGATCTTACAACTAAGCTTTTCCTTTGTTTATTTAAAAAACCTCCTCCATTGGAATAAACTCCAGGATGGTGTACAAAGAATTTAGTGGTACATTGTAAACTATTTCAAAAGAAGATATAAATAGGGTGACCAGATGGCCCGATTTTATAGGGACAGTCCTGATATTTGGGTCTTTTTCTTATATAGATCCTTATAACTCCCCACCCCCGTCCTGATTTTTCACACTTGCTATCTGGTCACCCTAGATATAAAGGAAGATTCAGGAATGCAATACAGTATAAACCATTGCAAATAAAGGGCTTTATCATTGTGTTTGATTGAGTGGAAGTCGCTCTCCCCCAATGACTTCATGGAAAATTTCTATTTTAAAATGGGTCGTATTTAAAAACTGGCATGATATGGCCAAAAATATACATCTAGACTTGTAAATAGAAAATTGTCATCTCTTTAGCATTAACCTTAAGAAATTTGTGTTTGACCCCTGATTGTAATAAAATATTTTCTTACTATTGTACCAACACTATGCAAATTACAGAGCTACTTCAGGGCATCCTTTTAAATTTCATGTTGTTAATTTCCTTGCACAGTTTTCCTTATGTGGAGTTGTTCTTTCTGTGTAGTATAGCATGTAGCTCATGTTACCACTGTCACTGAAGATAATAAGCGTTGTGGGTTTTTCTTTGGTATTAGCTTTTGGAAGAGTGCTATGATGGGTTTATTACTTTCTTCCTTCTTGACAGATGTATATTTGTCTAACTGTATTTCTGATGGGCTAAATTTGCTGGCCCCAAACTGCTGGTAATTGGAAAAACTAATGATTTTTTTAAAAAAGAGTAGCTTAACGTATTAAATTTTCACTGAAGATTTCTTTGGCTATTTGTTTTTAGAGTCAACAGGTCAACTGTATTCTTTAATACTAAAAGCACAGAGATGAAAATCTTCTTGATGTTTCTTTAGCTCAGAAAGGAGAAAAGGAATCCCACATGTCTCAGGGTTGGCAAAAATTAAGTTCAAATTTCAGGTAATGTTCAGTAACAGACACAAATTTATGCCTACCCAACCTCTCTTCAGTTCTCGCCTTGGGAGATAAGTTTCTAACAGGCCATAATAATGGGCCTTTAAAAGTAATCAGGCACTCCTTGTTGCTAAATCCTTGTCAATGCTCCTCAACTCAGTCCCGATGCTGAAAAATTGTTCCTGCTTTAATGTTTACTAAGTGAACAACCCTCAGCACCAGTGCAGTCAACACAACAATGGGACTACCCAGGTTTCACTGAGAGCATAATTTGGCAAATAGAACCTTTACTATGTGTGTGTGAGAGGGAGAGAGAACCCAGCTTGACTCTCAGATCCAAGGCTGAATTTCAGGGCAGGCAGTTAAACTAGCAAACTGAGCATTTTCTATAAGGAATCACTGAGGCATAAGCAGTGGGTCCCCCACAAACCATCTTATTACTTCTAAGAATAAAATTTCACTTTTGCTGAAGATTTAAAGCAGTTTTGTGAGTTTCAGAGCTTCCAATTCTGAAAATGTGGCAGGTTTCCAGTAGTCTAGCAATTAATATTCCCAGTTGTTTCAGAAATATACAAATGATTGAAAAAAGAAAAGGAGGACTTGTGGCACCTTAGAGACTAACAAATTTATTTGAGCATAAGTTTTCGTGAGCTACAGCTCACTTCATCGGATGCATTGATTGAAATGTACTCTAAAAATGGAGAATAAACTGGAATTTTACAAATTTTACCAATGTCATCTTGAGGTGGTTCATTCTGTCTTGGTAAGGGGCAACTTACAAGCCTTAGTTTGAACAAGAATTCCTAGAACCACTCATTGGGATTAACAGGACAAACCATCTTACTCAGGAAACATCTTAAAGTATATTGAATATTACACTTCAAATATAAGTACTTCCAATTTACAAGATCCTTGTGACTTGTCACTTAAGTCAGGGTCCCTCTAACCCAGAATCTGTTACCTTTCCCAAACAGTATTCCCATTAGCACAACCTCCTCAAAGATATCTATCTAAATTGCCCTGACCATCTCTCACTATCCCCAGGAACTGTTAAAGATTATGCATTAGCTCCAGTCTGGGCCATCTTCTGTTTTCTGGGCAACTCTGGCCTGGTCCCACTCTTCCCTAGACAGTTGTAGTTCATGGCTCGACTCATTACTGCTGTGGCTACCTTGGTAGCATTTTAGGCAAATCAAGCCAACATCAGTCTGCTTACCTCGGGTTTCCCACTAGATGTTGTTAAGTTGGATAGACTCCTGGGCACATTACAATAAATTCACTCATTTGAAAACTTGTTAACACATGAATAATCGTTTAAGAAAGATGTGGAGCACTGCACAATTACAAATATGGGGAAATCTATAGTAAAGGTCCAGGGTGTATGGATATGTAGCCAGCTTTTCCAGTCTTCTTCTTGTCTGCGAGGAAGCCTGTGCACGCCATTTATAGACAGCTCCTCCATTTGGACATCCATGGAAATGTACATGTTTGTCTACATTATTCCATGGATTCTTGCTGATGGCAGGTTATGCTACTTAGAGATTTTTTTTAATTTACTGTCCGTTTTCTGTGACAAATTATTTTGATTTTTGCAGGATAACATACCATACATTGTATTTTGGCATGGTTGTGACTCCTCCCATATTTCCCCAGAAAATACTTTAAGAGTGGCTATAGCGTAGGCATATCCGCAGTATCTGAAATAGAAAGAATGGAATTTGGAGGCAAACTTTATAGCGAGCTGATATGTTTTTCAACACAAAAGGAGTGGTGGAAACATATTGCACTTAACTAAAAGAAATTTGAGGCATGAATCGGAAAAGAATTTGGCTCAGTCCCCTGTAGCTAACTGTATTGGGTCTGTAGAATTAACCAGAGTCAAGGTAGGAAAAGCTTATTTTTGTCAATAAAGCAAGAAAGAGAGCTCCAAATATGCTTAAGGAACATATATCATATTGAGTTAAAAGGTGCTAATTTTAGTCACCTTCATAAACAAAACCACACTTAAGCTTACAGCTTTTCTTTCTTTGCATGTTTTTTCAAATTTTTTGTTTTCCATTACATTCCAGAGTATTCAAACTTCGTTTTATTTTACAATAATTGTCCTGAGCTGATGTCACGCTCATAATTAGTATGATCTATATAGTCTAGTATATTTATTATGTAGCACTTGTAGAACATCATACATCTTCAGCGTGCTTTATGTATATTAACTAATCACAGCACCTAGATAAGGAAATTTGTAGCTGGAGAAACTGATAGAGATATTAAATGACTGCAGAGTCACACAGCAGTAAGTGGCAAACAGAACTAGAACTTCAGAGTCTCGGATCACTAGTCCTGATCAAATTCCTTTAGACCATGCTTTCTCTGAATTACCCTTCAGCTTTGCTCCTAGTAGATGTACGCTAAAAAGAATTGCCATCATCCTAGCTACCATCCTAACTAAAAGCCACAAACTTTTGTATGATATTCTCTTCTTTAAAGTTTGCCCTTTGCCCTTCTGCTGTAGTTGGCATAGGAGGGGACCTTTGGGAGATCACCGCTTGCCAAAGTGGGTTATAAAATTTACGTGGAGTTAGCCTCCTTTCTCCAGAAAAGAGAAAAGGTGTGTTTAATGCAGGCTCTTTCTTACAGACTGTGCAGTTTTGTTTCCTTCACTAGCACTGATTGAAATTACATGAAACTTGCTCTTTTAAAAATGTATTTATCAAATAAATTCATTCAAATGTCAAGAAGATTTATTTATTTAACTTTTATTTTCTAGTTGGGGAATGGCGGTCAACGTGTATTCTACCTCTATAACCCAAGAGACTATGAGCAGACATGACATCATTGCATGGGTTAATGACATAGTAGCTTTAAACTACACAAAAGTCGAACAACTTTGTTCAGGTAAGATATTATTTTAAAATACTGTATATTCATAAAATGTTTGAACCTAAAAATCTGATTTGATGAAAATGTATACCTCTAATGCCTTCTGTGTCAGAGGATAGCTCTCTTGAGGGAAGACAGTCTGAAGAATATATCCAACCATGTGTTTTGTGTAGCTGAGTTAAAAATAACTTATGGAAGGATAAGGTTGTTTGGGGAAGCAAAATGAATGCAGAACATGAAGAGTCTAGATAAAGCTGCAGATAAAATCTAGAATAAATATGATGATTAAGCAGCAAAGGAAAGGAATGCAATAGAGAGTGTCTGTATTAAATGTATAGTACAGATACTGAAGAAAGCTTTGGTGCAAAACTGGGAATTATATTATCTGAAAAGTGACAACCTTAGTGAAAGCAACATTATACACTAATGCAGTGGTGGGTACCCAGATGAATAAAATACGCCAAGGGTTATTCAGCAGTGGTAAGTGTCCTGAAATCCTTGTTGGAGGGCACACAAAGAAATCACAGAAAAGTGGTGATGTGAAATGAAGTGGGACATAGTCGGTTTGAAGAAAGCATCATTTAACTGCTGCAAGGTGTTCCTAAAGTGTGCCAGGCACATCTGCTTATTTCCACTGCATCTATGACAGGCCCTTGCTGTAGGCAATGCAGTCAATGAGATCTAGGAATAGAGAAGATGTTTTGAGGAACTCCATGATTTAATAAAAGTAGAGGTTGCAAGCTGTCTATAAAACAGCAGGTTCTGTAACTAGGTGGCAGCTAGGAAAGTGGAAGTTATGGGCAGTGAGCGGTGTCACTTGCATCATGGCTTCTGTTTGTAGTTTTTCAAAATGAAAAGTGTTTCTGTGAAGGAGATCTAATAAGATCATTGCTCCAAATTCTTTACCTGGCATGCTGTGACTTCATATCTGCTAAGACAGTGCTTTGGGGGTTCAGGACAACTGAATCCATGTAACCACTTCATCAAAAATTAGATCTGTTGACCAAGTTGAAATTTTATTGTAAGAATGATCCATGTTAGATATTTGATTTTTACTTACCACTTCTTCTGTAGATGTCTGTCTCAGTCAGATTTTCATGAAAGATACGGTAAATCGTGTCCTCCAAAATGCTAGCTTACTGGGTACTGGAACAAATGATTGAACAATTGTTTTGTAAGTACCTAGAGGATAATAGGATTATAAGTAATAGCCAGTATGGATTTGTCAAGAACCTCTGACAGGATTATTAGCCCAGTGGATTGGAGGGGGGGGGGAAGGGAAGGGAAAGATCCAGGCCTGATATAGCTTGATTTTAGTAAGGCTTTGACAGAGTCCCACGTGACATTGTCATAAGCAAAGTAAGGAAATGTGGTGTAGATAGAATTACCATAAGGTGATGCATAATTGAGTGGAAGACCATACTCAGAGTAATGATCAAGGGTTCACTCTCAAACTGGGGTGATGTTATCTAATGGGGTCCCGCAGAGGTCTATCTTGGGTCATGAACTAGTCAATATTTTTCTTAATGCCTTGGATGATGAAGTGGAGGGTATAGTTATAAAATTTGTTAGTGACACCAAGCTGAGAGGCATTGCAAGCACTTGGTAGGATGAGATTAGTCCAACAATCAACAAGATGAAATTCAGTGACGACAAGTGCAAAGAACTACACTTAAGAAAAAAAAAAATCAAATCCCCAACTACAAAATGGGGGAATAACTGGGTAGGCAGTAGTACCTTTGAAAAGAATCTGGAGGTTACAGTGGATCACAAATTGAGTGAGTCAACAATGTGATGCAATTGTGAAAAAAGCTAGGCTAGTTCTGGAGTTTATTGATAGGAGGGTTGAATGTAAGACATGGGAGGTAACTGTCCCACTGTTCTTGGCAGTGGTGAGGCCTTAGCTGGAGTACTATGTCCATTCTGGGAACCATGCTTTAAGAAAGATGTGGACAAACTGGGGAGAGTCCAGAGGGAAGAGTAACAAAAATAAAAGGTTAGAAAATATGACCTCTGAGGAAAGCTTTAAAAAACTAAGCATGTTTAGTCTTGAGGAGGACTTGATAAGTGTACAAATATGTTAAGGGCTGCTACAAAGAGGATGGCGATCAGTTGCTCTTCATGTATACTGAAGGTAGGACAAGAAGTAATTGGCTTAATTTGCAGCAAGGGAGATTTAGGGTAGATATTAAGGAAACTTTCCAACTGTAAGGATAGTTAAGCTCTGGAATATGCTTCCAAGAGATGTGGAATCCTCGACATTGAAGGTTTTTAAGAATAGGTTGTACAATGCCTAACAGGGATGGTCTAGATATACGTGGCAGCGGGGTAGACAAGATGACCTCAAGAGCTCACAGCCCTACATTTCTGTGATTCTAAATTATCTGAATATAAGCTCCACAGAGCAGTCAAAACAATCCAAAACTGATATGAAGGAACAACCCACCCACTTGCAGAAATCTGTCCTCTTTCCATACATAAGCAAATTTCACTACAAGACTTGTGAAAGTCGTGTTGATACAGTACAGGTCAGTGTAACTAATATAGCTGCTAAACATAAGATGACTAGTTTAAAATATTGCATCATAGCATGTTTTTGCTGAACCGAGATCATCTTGGGTTGGTTTTATTTGTGAGTGTCTAGTTGAAGCAAAAACACTACACCTAGCTGGTGTTTTAATTAAATCATTTATCTGAGTATTGGTTTTGGCAAATTGTTTCAAAGTATTGGCATCTAAACATATAATATGATGCAATAAGGTACATGAGGATAGACACCTTCTCCCACAACTACCAGCATTTTTCACGATTTAAAACAAGAAGCATGGTGGACAGGATGAGCTATTGATTTGTTCCTGTATGACTATTCAAATGCTTCTGAAATGTCTAAAGTTAAGCTTCGAAGCTAATACCCCATCATCTCGAATGTTTGCAGACTTAAATAAAAACTTTCATGATATAATTCCATAACCAAAAAGGAAAAATAGTTGATAAAAAAACTTAAATGTGGAGAATGCAGTGAAAGTTAGAGATCTTAAATCTCTAAATCTGGATTGTCCATAGTTGACAGGAAAAATGCTATGAATTCATTGTCTTGTTTTATTACATGAGACGTTCTCATAGGACCTCTTTCTGTGTCTTCAAGCAAGGATTTTAGGATGTATCATGGGAGGAACTGAAAAAAGGCTGCTTTATCAGAGTTCTCATTCCCACCTTTTCTGTACTTAGTATTAAATGAAATCTAGGATTGTATTAACTTTCAGATTCTATCTTTGTATATTTTTTCCATTCTCCCATGTTATTTTTATAGTCAAACGTTGGTAGACCAAATTGCTTTACATTTATTTACCAATTCAATTTGAGATTTTAGCTTTATATTTTTTTTCTCAGGCATTCTTATTCTACTCCCTAAATGCTCCAATCCAGAATCCAATCAAGGTTTCAATCTTGCAATTTTGGTGTGAGAGTGTGTCCAAGTTTCTACAGGTTTCAGAGTAACAGCCGTGTTAGTCTGTATTCGCAAAAAGAAAAGGAGTACTTGTAGCACCTTAGAGACTAACCAATTTATTTGAGCATAAGCTTTCGTGAGCTACAGCTCACTTCATCGGATGCATACTGTGGAAAATACAGAAGATGTTTGTTTTTATTCACACAAATCATGAAAAAATGGGTGTTTATCACTACAAATGGTTTTCTCTCCCCCCACCCCACTTTCCTGCTGGTAATAGCTTATGTAAAGTGACCACTCTCCTTACAATGTGTATGATAATCAAGGTGGGCCATTTCCAGCACAAATCCAGGTTTTCTCCCCCCCCCCTCCCCCCCCCCCCACGCACAAAGTTTCTACAGTCGAAAAAGATCTCAGTGTCTGAAATATTGACACTGATACAGGTTCTTGCAAACAGTTTTCATAATGTGGACCACAGCAGTCTGATAGACACTTCCCTTGCCATTTTTGATTTCACAGACCCGTCTCCCTGTCCCCTCCTCCACCCATGTTATTAAAGAAAATTCCTATGGCAGCTACAGTGATTGTTTACATGGCAAAGTAATATTAAGGAAGCACTTGCTGTATTTTTTTTAGTTGTCTTTTAATGCAGTTTAGCAGATGCAAGCAAGGAGGCAAGCTAGCACCCTGTGACCAGCGAGCTGTCTGTGGACCACCAGCAAGGGCTGCATGGACCACAGTTTGAGAACAGCTGATCTAATTCATTCATTCTAGCATTATTTTGGCCATCGTTCCTTAATGCATTTGCAGCCTTCATGCAGTTTAACATTAGTTTCCATAAAATATGAACATTTCTGGAAGACTTCAAAGGGAAGGAGGATGTGGGAAACTTTGTAACACTTGGAAGCATTTCACAGTATTCTAGTGAGTTACAGAGCGACTAAGATAACTGGATTTTATCTCCTAATAAAAAACTGTAAGGGTGTTTTGCTTTCTTTAATAATATTAATAATAATTAATAATAAAAAAGCATTACGTTTTGTAATGCAGTCTTATGCATTTTCAATTTGTGCTCATTTTTGGCAGCAAGAAGCAATCCAAATGCCAGAAAAAGCTAACTACAGGGTCAAATTAAAAAAAAAAAAAAAAGGAAAAATCATCGACTGTTTGAGTGCAAAACACTAAAGCCCCGTTTTGTAGAATGATGAACATCCTTGGCTCCCACTGATGCCAGCTGAAATGATGGCACTCAGGTCCTGCACACACTGGAGTAAAGCATATACTTCAGAGACAGTTTTAAACATTTTGAGTATAAAGGAAAAACAATAGGATGACACTGTGCCTTAAGGTACACTTTTGAGTTCTAAATAAATATTGCAGTGAAAAGCTTCAGGTGACCATTTTTAATGGAAGGAAGAACAGCTAAGGCCACTGGATTCTTTCTTCATTTTTCATTGCTGTTAAGTAGTTAAGTAGTGACATTAAGAGCGTATGTACTATAGGGAGACGAGTTTGTTTCCCAGTAGCTGGTTAGATGAATAGAGCTAGGATGAGAAGCAGCAAAGGAAGAGGCTGCTTTTACAGTTGCACAGTATTTGTATTCATCTTGAGTCTTGGCTGTGTTTTTGTCCTTGCTAAGTAGGTCGAGTGCAGTGTAGTGTCCCCTGTGCTTTCAGAATGCCTGCTGTAGTAGTGATGTGCCAAAAGGACTGGGTTATGGATTAATTCAGCCCTGGAGAATCTAAATTTAGTCTGCAGCTCTGATAATTTAGCTTTGACAACTTAGACAAGGAACACTCTCCAAAATATAAAAGCCTTGGAATTATCTTAACTTTGGGTGGTGGTGGGGGGGAGGGTATTTAGTCATTCTTGGTCTCTAGCCAAAAAGGTTGAATTGGTTTTGCATTTGATTGTTGAGCTGAATATGAAAATGTGTATCTTCAACTGCATGTGTCATTATAGCATGTCAATCTACTGTCATAATGTTCTCCTAAGGATCTAGAGCACTGTAACTGTCATTCCTCTATACCAAACAAAAAAACCTAACTGGTTTTAATGCACTGGGATCCCTAGATGTAGCAGCCTTATTTCTAAGTTACATTAGTTCAAATAGAAGGCCAACTCCATTGTCATACTTTTCCCAAGGGTCAAGTTATTTTTGTAATGAGTAAAAATAGGTTTTAAATAAGAATTATATCTAATCTGTCTTGACTAAAATTGTTTTTCCTCCATGGTGTAAGCACAGTTGATTGAGTTTTTTTGTTTTAAGATCGTTTGTGAATGTATTGCTGTGGTATTGGAATGTTTTTTCTAAATGAGTCATGCAAGGCTATATGAAAATAGAGAGGACTTGTATATAAATGAATTATATATGTATGTATACGTGTGTGTATAAAATAGGTAATTCTCTACCTTGTCTTTAGTGAATGCCAGACCACATTTTAAAGCCAACACACAGTTTGACATTTGGAATTTTTATACCATGGCACTTGTCTTCACTATGGTATCTGCAAAGTCTTGATCAGGAAACTTATTTCAAGTGATGAATAGTTCGGTTAATATGCGTTTTCTTTGCTTGACTGTTGATATAAGTCCCTTCCACTCTGAGGACATTTCTCGTCACATTGCAGATACAATTGTTGGTACTCAAACTGTTTGCTTTGTCCATGGATGCAGAGTAACATCTGACTAGGACAAAAATTAGGTCATTACAGCGAGGGTCACTTCTGGAGGTTTTGGATGTGTTGGGAGAATTTCATGCTGCCTTCTGTACTTTGGATCTTTGTCTCTCCTGACTTGTGGAGTCCAGTGGGGAAGAACTAGATCCTCCATCTCCTTTGAGTAGGGCAGGATGCCAGTTGCTTTAAAAGAAGTACATGTTGGTCCTCTGTTCAAAGAAAATCTCTTGCCACTGACAATCCATCCAACTATTACCATGTGTTTTCAGCATAATACTCAACTTTATATTTCTCATGCCGCCCACAGGGGGCTGCTGAATGTTGTTCTCCTTGTGTCTGGAACCATACTACTTGAGACAGCCTTTCCCCCAGAGGTTATTTTGCCACAATGGAACATCAGTGGAGGTGCTTGAACTAAAGCTCCTTCAGTGTTAACATAAAGGGACGTGTCAGCCAGGCTCTTCTGTGGGGAAACCTCAACTTTAGAATCTACTCCCCTAATACTTGCTTTGGTCTGATGCACACAAATGTGTTTACCTTCAGAGCATGCTGTAAAGACCATGTTTGAGCAGAGCCCTAGCGTAAATTAATGTTCATGAAAAACGCATCACGGACCGTTAAATCTGGTCTGCCCCCGTGAAATCTGGTGTGTTGTGTGCTTTTAGCCTATACTATACAGATTTCATGGGGGAGATCAGCATTTCTCAAATTGGGGATCCTGACCCAAAAGAGTTGCAGGGGGGGTCACAAGGTTATTTTAGGGGGGGTTGCAGTATTGCCACCCTTACTTCTGCGCTGCCATCAGAGCTGGGCGGCCAGAGAGAGGTGGCTGTTGACTGAGGGCCCAGCTCTGCAGACAGCAGCACACAAGTAAGGGTGGCAATACCATACTATGTCATCCTTACTTCTGCGCTGCTGCTGGCAGTTGGTCTGCCTTCAGAGCTGGGCTCCTGGCTAGCAGGCACCGCTCTCCAGCTACCCAGCTCTGAAGGCAGAGCCGCCACCAGCAGCAGCGCAGAAGTAAGGGTATCAGTACCGCAACCCTCCCTACAATAACCTTGCAGCCACCCCCCAACTCCTTTTTGGGTCAGGAACCCCTACAATTACAGCACCATGAAATTTCACATTTTAATAGCTGAAATTTATGATTTTTAAAATCCTATGACTGAAATTGACCAAAATGGACTGTGAATTTGGTAGGGCCCTTCTTATGAGCAAGGCTGAGGGTGGCTGGGGTGAAGTTTACTTGAGGATTCCACAAGTGGGAAGAAGTGTGTTTTGCTCTCTTGTCAGTGTATACAAGAGGAGAATGTGCTTGTTTTGCTTTAACATTTTTTCAATGTATTTTTAATTGATGGAAAAGGATACATAAATATTTGGGTACATGTTGCTTAATGTATTTATTTTAAGCCAAATAAATAAGATTCCTGTGTACACACTATGAAAGCCTGTGCTGTGGGACCCTTTTAGACCAGTTGTTCCCAAACATTCGGTTGGCAGTGCAGGCAGAACTGAAACATATTTCAGCATTGTTCTCTAATCACACTGCAGCCCTGCAAAGTGAAGGCTGTAATGTGACTTGAAAACATGATTAAAACATAGTTTGATCCTGTCTGCGCTGTGAAACTGAACCATGTTTTTAAGGCACTACCATACTGTATTGAGGTCCTGCTACACAGTAGACTCTCAGTGTAAGTGACTCCTTAATGTTTTCCATATGAAGTTTAGCATTAGAGTACTGTGGATGTTGACAATCAGTTTTTAAGACCATGTGCAGAGCTTCATGAGAGAGCTTGCCAAGCAGCTACTCATAAACTCTAAACAGACACCAGTTATTTTCTTTCATGGGCATTAATAGTAATTCAGCAAAAACTCACAAGGAATAAAATTTTAAAAATAAAACAACAACTTTGCATATTTCTGTTAAAATTATTTGTTTCTTCTCAAACTGTCACTTTTAAAGTTAAATTGACTTTTATCCATGTGAAGCTTTTTCATTACTTGTCCTTTATTTATTAAATTTAGCTTAGAATGATCATGGAACACATTATGTCCAGAGCAAAATGCTTAAAATGAGTTTTTAGACAGGAGAAGATTTAGGAAAAACAAATTTAATATAATGAATTCCGAATAAGTATTACTGATCCTGAAATACTGAATAAGCACAGCAGTTAGGGTTGCCAGCTGTCTGGTTTTCAGCTGGGGTGGGGCTGGCAGGCTCTGTACCCGGCTACACGAAGCTTCCCAGAAGCGGCAACGTGTCCCTCGGCTCTTAGGTGGAGGGCCAGCTGGGAGGCTCCGCACACTGCCCCCGCCCCAAGCACTGACTCTGCAGCTTCCATTGGCCAGGAGCCACGGCCAATGGGTTCTGCAGGGGTGGCACCTACGGGACGAGGCAGCGCGCACTGTGCAGAGCCGCCTGGCCGCCCCTACGCTTAGGAACTGAGGGACATGTCGCTGCTTCTGGGGAACCCCCCGAGGTAAGCACCATCCACAACCCTCTCCTCGCACCTCCTCCTGTCCCCCAACCCCCTGCCCCAGCTCTGAGCTCCCTCCTGCACCAAAACTCCCTCCCGGAGCCTGCACCTTGTACCTCCTCCCAACTGCCTGCCCCAACCTGAGCCCCTCATTTCTGGCCCCACCCTGGAAACTGCACCCCCAGCACAGAGCCCATACTCGTTCTCACACGCCAACTCCCTGCTCCAGCCCAGAGCCCTCTCCCACTCTCTGAACCCCTAGGCTCCACCTAGCCCAGAGCCCCCTTCTGTACCCAAACCCCTCATCCCCAGCCCCACCCCAGAGCCAGCCTGCCCTAGCCTGGAGCCCCCTCCCACGCCCTGAACCCCTCATTTCTGGCCCTCACCCCCTCTTGCACCTCAACCCCCTGCCCCAGCCCGGTGAAAATGAGCGAGTGAGTGATGGAGGGTGGAGGGATGGAGTGAGTGGGGGCGGGGCACGGGTCGGCCTCAGGGCAGGGGGCCGGGCAAGGGTGTTTGGTTTTGTGCGATTAAGAAGTTGGCAAGCCTAACAGCCGGGTTTTTTTTAACTGACTGCCTGAGGCTAACACACACCATTTAAGGAAAGACGAGTTTGAGGTCTTACAATCCAGAATACATTATTTCATTCAGGTGTTCAGTGGATACCTGGTTGCATCACAACACAAACTCTTAGACATATGGGGTTGGATTTTCAGAAGCACCTATGTGATTTAGAAGCATGTCTTATTAACTTGTGCTCCTAAGTCACTTAGGTGTTTTTGATGTGCATTCAATAGCTTCTATTACTCCATGGGGACTGCATGCATCATAATAAATTCCTAAACATATGGATACATTTAGCATGACTTTTCCATGCTACTAGTGCCAAAGATGTTTTAAAAAGCATCATAAGAGTGGCATGAAGGTGCATGGGAATAGA